>NW_020291313.1:88535-516638 GCF_003184745.1 Aspergillus uvarum CBS 121591
CCCCCCCCTCCTTCTTGGGCCCCCCATATCTAGTACAGAGCATCACCTAATCGGCGCAATAGTTTGAGAAAGCCCCCAAGACAGCACTCCAGGAGCGCAAAATTCGTGTGAACTGGCTGGCCGCCGAGGATGCCCCAGTTGAGGAACAAGGAGTCGAGGCGACTGGCGTAAGTTGTCATTTTAGCCCCTTGCTTCCCATTCTTCACTTAGTTGACTAATTACGCATTGTGCAGAATGTGCCGGATGAAGAGCCTCCTGCCTATACTTCGCCGCCGAACCCCAACTATCAGACTCCTGCTGCTGCGCTTACGAAGAGCGCGAACGACACGTCACCCATCCCGCCGCCAGATTTCAGCGACAAGCCCAAGCGGGAAGTCTCCACCCCGCAGATCATCGAAAGCTCGGCCACGTCTTCAAAGTCACCCGTAGCAAGTGCGAGTGACGACTTGAGAGCCCAATTGTCCGAGGCCAATTCGCAAATCTCAGCGCTGAAGGAGAAGCTGGCAGACCAGGGTTTGAGACAGCGAAAGATCGGAACCGACGCGGAGAAGATGCCCGCGCCATTGGCGCAACAGCAGCCACAGTCCGTGGAGGCTGGTGTTCCCGTGCAGATCGTGGCGGGTCTATGCCTGCTAAGCTTCTTGATCGCCTACTTCTTCTTCTGACCGTCTTGAACCTTCTCTCTCCTCTGTGTCCACTCTTTTTGAATTTCCTTTCCTGTGACCCCCTTTTCCCATCATGTTTCTTTACAGACCAACTGTATTCCCTTCTGCCAATTCCCTTGCTTTACTACGTTCATAACAACAGCAGTGCTACGGTGCTATTATTTATTCTTTGTGACAGCCCGTTTATTCTTCTTCATGGTCGTTCTGAGTCGGCCCGGTCTTCCCATGCCGTTTTCTTCTACTTGAGCAAGCACACTTGTTTCTTTTCATTGTCTTGTTACTTCTTCATATTTGATGATATGATGTAAATGGAGGCAGAGTTCTTGTTTCAGCCAAACATGAAAACTCGAGATTCTATCGTCCAAGGTCGCGGCGACATTAAGCTATGCTTGCGACATCTGGCCGCTGATAATACATTCCACATTGGCACCTTCCGGTATTATATGTCCTATGCGCCATCAAGTCGCGAGTCTTTCCGGCTTTGAGTTTGTCGGGTCATGACTCCGTGGTCTCCGGCTCTCCTCAACCACAGTTTTTCCTTTTTCTCGTTGTCTTCGGCCCTCCACCTTGTTCGATGAGCGAGAACTTTTTTTTACTAGACGAAATTCATGCGTTCCTGAACCAGGCAGTGAAATCCCACTGAGCTAATTACGATGATGCCACACCACGACTGTTCATAAATCCATGCCGGGGGTCTCACCCTTTTGTTCCTTTTATGCTGCTTCCCATATTGTTCCAATAGCTGATAGTTCCAAGATAATGAATCTCTCTCTGAAGCTATGGGTTACTTTCCATGCATTTGCTTTGTTTTTGGCGATAGTCATGATACAGATACTTATTGCAACCCAGGAGATCTCATCTTATTCATGAACATGACTCGGGGACCCGCACACGAAGTTTGTGAAGAAAGAAAACCAAAGCTGAAGACCAAACGGGGGAATTCCTGTCATGTCTAATGGTAGGTATACATAGGGGGGTTAGGTACACTTCAGAAGGGCAAGGCGGCGGGGTTCATCACTCAATCCACAAAAGGCGGCGTGTGTATACAAAGACATGATGAGGGTAGTTTAGATAGGGCGAGCAAAGGAAATCAGTTCTGGATCTCGCTCTCCTTCCATCCACCGCCGGATTCCTGCGGACCAGCCGCCGAAAAAGCCGAGATGCCCTCTCCACCACGCCCATTGCCACCAGCTCCGCCACCTACGAGACGGCCCCCCTGCGCTCGTTTGACGCGACACCACATGCCCACGTTCTTATCCAAGATGAACGTCCAGATCACCCACACCCAGCTGTGGTGGCAGGGCAGGGGCTCGTAGAACTCCCTGGCGATGCGGTGTAGTTCGTGCAGTCGGGTCCACGGGATCGCGGGGAAGTCGTGGTGCTCGTTGTGCAGGCCGACGTTGTAGGTGAAGAAATTGAGGGGCCCGTAGTAGGAGTATGTTTCCGGCGGCGGGAGCGAGTCCAGCGGATGCGGCGCCGTGGACTTCTGCTCCTCCTTCGGGTTCTGGAGCGCCTGGAGGGACTCGGTGCCGTGCGAGACCTGGGAGAAGAAGTAGTGCTCCGCGATGAAGTGGCCGGCGCAGGGGTGGAGGGAGCCGGCGAGGAACGAGCTCATGAGGAGGTAGAGAACGGGTTGGATGGAGCCGCCGCAGAACTGGATGAGGGCGTAGTCGAAGGAGAGCTGCACGGCAAGGTTGAGAAGGTGAATGGAGGTGAAGGGCGGGCTGTAGATGAACATGGGCCGGACGGCGTAGAAGAAGATCTGGAAGGTGCAGAAGAATGCCTTGCCCAGGAGCGAATCCAGGAAGAAGGCTTCCACGGCGGTGGGAAGATCGGTGTCCAGACCGGTCACACCGAGGGACTTGTGATGCGTGAGGTGGTAAGGCTGTGGGATCACGATGGAGTTTCAGGTTAGCAATTCCCGTATACGGTCACGTCGCCACATACCCGTCACGAGCGTGCGGGGGATGTTGGGGTTCGGTGTAGCCACCTACCCTGAATGCAGCACTGTAGGGCAAGCCAATGGGAAGGTTGGCGAAGATCGCCAGTAGTCTGTTTGCCAATGCGGAGCGGAAGGCAAGGTTGTGTGAGATCTCATGGATGGCGAGGAAGAGGTTCTGGTTGGAAGTGGCCCCAATCACGTATGCAGTTGCGAGGAATTTCCAGGACAGCATGGAGGTATTGCGGAGAAGATAGGCGCAGAGGATTTGAAGAGAGACGACTCCCAGAACGACATATTTGGTGAGTGGCTCCGGTCCACAGAGCTTGGTAACCTACATACAGAAACGAGAGCTGTTAACATTGACAGTCCGGCAGAGATGGTGGAATGGATACGACGCACCTCTGGATGGGCTTTGATGATAGCCAATCGCCTCGATCGATGGGGCTCTTCCGTATAGGTCCAGAAAAAATGATCCTCGACAGCCGATTTCTCTGGAGGCGCGATCCTCCCGGAGGGCTGAGCATCCTGTGCCGTGACCTGGGGATCCTGGCTCTTGGCCGCGGAGACGCGGAGATGCGGCGAAGTTCCAGCCGTGGCCGCTTCGACAACAGAGGAGGACATACTGAATAGCTCAGCGATTGGGGTGGGGAAGGACGAAAAGAAAGGTTGATCTAATGGCTACTGGGCGCCATGAATGAAAAAGGAGGGAGACAAAGAAGTAAGGAGGGTGCAAGGTGGAAACAAAAGTGATCTGATTAAGCAGGCAGCTGAGAGGACGGTTCGGAGCACACGCTTTCCACGTGGGGCTACCCGCATCCCGACTTGTGGTTTGATCCAGCTCTCTTTTCCTTTTAAATCGGTTGTTGTTGTTGTTGTTTACAAGAACATCCATCCCTCAATTGAGTGAAGACGGGTCAATGAGGACCCTGGAAACGCCGGTACAATTCGTTCTTTTCCTACACAACCCTGTTCTGTGTTTTCTATATATGCTATTGGAGCAAACATGTCGCATGTTGTGGCAAAAATTCATAGGCGGAAAAAGAGTCATCTTAGTAGTCGTCTCCGCGACTGATCACCTCCTTTACATTAGGTCGGAGGACGATGGTCTAGGAGAAGGTCAGTGTGGGTTCAAGAAATGCTAGCAACACTATAGTGAGAACATACATGTTCGTACTGGGCAGTGTAAGAGCCCTTAATATCGCAAAGCGGGGGGTAGTCCTGGACAATGCCCGACTGCACCAGGTTGTTCAGCTGTAAAGTATGTTAGCACTCGTCCGATGTCGAAATGCTGTCGAAATGCCTACCCCGAGGAGGTACTTGTCTTGGCCCAACCGGTCGAGGTACCGACGACAGAAGGGAAGAGTGCCAAAATTCTTGTTGATAACGTTCAACAGATTCTTGGCGGAAGAAAGACGCAAAGGCACCGGAGCAGCGTTAGGGACCAGAGCGTAGTGAGAGGTTTCCATCTAGGCCGCGGTCGTCAGTAAGCATGTAGATCGACTTGGATACAAAGCACTCACATCCTCGTGCACATAACCCTTTCCGGTACTTCCAAAGGTTTCAATGGCGAAGACTTCACCCTCCTCCATCTTGGTCTGATCTCCGCCCTTCACAATGGGAACGCTCTTCCCACCGTGGATGATGTGTTGGTCAATGTTGTGACCGTTGAGGTTTCGAATACATTTAACGGGGTGCATAGTTCCGTTAATTTCGCATTCGTAACTCTCCATGACTTCCTGAATAGCGGCACCGATGTCACTCATGCGAACGTCAATACCGGCTTCCTATCCACCCAAAAGTCATTAGTTCAATGTGTGGGGGAAACCATTCGGGGCACCGAAGTCATACCCGAATACCAGTGTTGGTGGCGTCCTTGACAGCCGCCAGAAGAGGGTCATAGACAGGATCGAAGGCAACGGTGAAGGCACTGTCGACGATCCGTCCGTTGATGTGGGCTCCGAAATCGACCTTCATGACATCGCTCTCCTGCAACACCATCTTGTTGCCCGCATTGGGTGTATAGTGGGCGGCACAGTGGTTCAGACTCAGACCACAAGGGAACCCCATACCACCCTTGATGTTGTCACCCTCCTCCAGGCCCTGGTGGCCAGTCAGAGCCCGAACAGCGTCCTCGATGCCCTCGGCGATTTCCGTCAGAGTCTGGCCGGGCTTGATGTTCTTCTGCGCATACTGGCGGACCTGGCGGTGCACTTCAGCACCCTGGCGGTACTCCTGGAGGAAGTCATTGTTCATGCGGTCGAGGTAGCGCTTCTCCTCGTTAGTGGTGCGGTAGGAGTTTTCATTCTGATACTCGACAATCTCTCCTTCGGGGAACTGGTTGTTCGGGAACAAAGTCGAGATCGGAACGCGCGGCGGAGAGCTCTGGACCTTGGCGCCACCCTTCTTCTTCTTCTTGGACTTGCGCTTCTTCTTTTTCTTGGCGGCTGCAGTTGCAGATTTGCTCTTCTTAGTATCGAAAGTCTTGAGGGTTTAGGCTGTCCGGGAATAAGCGGGGAAGCCATACCTCCATTAGCGGCGCCTTCAGCGCCAGCGTTGTTATCCTCGACTTCATCGTCGTCGGAATCATCCTCCGCCTCTCCGGTTCCAGCCTGACCAGCGGCGGGAGCGTCGACCTTCGCATCGCCGCTCTGACCGTTGACTAGTGGCGCGGGGAAATCTTATCAGTCACATGTCGGGACGAGGAGACATGGATCGGGAAAAAAAGTGGGAATCGTCACTTACGGTCGAGCTTCTGCAGCTTTTCACTAGCCTGGGCAGCCATGTTGAAAAAGCTGGAAAGAAACCGGGGTGTGGTATGAGTTGAAAAGAGCGAGTAGGAAAAGAGAGGGGAAATTGAAGTTCGGCGGAGGCGACGGGGAAAAGACGGTTGGTGCCAAGACTTTACTCAGAATAAGGATGATTTGACGGCACACTCGGCGATGCACCAACTGGCGAGCGATCTATGTACTGCTTCCAGAGTACTGTTTGTAGTCATCTGGTCAGGGCAGCTAATTCGCCCCGTGTATATGCCTGACAACTGGAAGGAGAGGGTTGATGTTTTCGATATATGTAAAGATCGCATATCTCCGACCTGAGGCTTGACGTTTGCTAGATAACTATAGCAGACCCATTCAAGCAAGGCGGCAAGGGTATAGTGAATAGTGTTAACAGAACCCAAGCAAGGTAAGTGCTCGAAGCATGAACTTCAGTCGCATCAATGGGCAAGACACCCAAGTTGCCAATCTACAAGACAGATCTCAGAGCACTTTGAATCACGGCTCATGACCAGCGTCACAAGTCATCCGCAGGTCCACCTCGCTGTGAAATGTCAAGGGCCCATCTCTCAAAGGCTAGGTACGGAAGAAGTAGAAGCCATGACAGTATCAGCAGTAGACACTTGGCCCAGGATCTGGAGTCACCCAACATCCATGCAGCAACTAGGGTCAGTAAGACCAGATGCAGAGACGAGCGCCCCTCGTGTTTCCTGGAATTGAGCCCTACCACACATAAACCGGGGGATATACCTAAGATTAGTCCTGGACTAGCTTCGATCAGATAAGCCACCCGATGACGCAGCAGCCCGCTCGCTCTCCCCGAAGAACGGGGCGGATTTTCGTCCCCTCAACAACCTCCACCCCTAACACATCGTATAACTGTCCTCGCTCTCCCTCGCTCTCCAATTGTCCTTGAGTGATTGGCGTCGTTGAACTCGCAACTCATACATCGTTACATGTAACGACCACTATCTGCGGGGAAATGTCACACCCTCGTCTGAGGACCGCATCCTCCATCATCACCCCCGTCATCCACCGTCAATGCCGCTGTAACCCGCGACCCCGAACAGCACCAACTTCAACATTCGCTCACATCTACACATCTCACCCTCGTGCACGCTTACTCCTCCGGCCCCCAAGACATGTACCATCACAAACCGCCTCATTCTCCACAACTTCCCACCATCTCGCCTCCGCCCGCGAACCAACCTACTACGAGGTCCTCGACATACCAATAACCGCCTCCCAAGGCGAGAAACCACTCTCCCTCTTTCCCCTCCCCCACCCCACCCCAAAAAAAGTCTAACCACCTTGGAAAAAAAAAAAGACAATTCTACACCCTCTCAATGCGCCACCATCCAGACCGCAACCGCGACGACCCGACCGCCTCCTCGCGCTTCGCCCGCATCTCCGCCGCCTACAACGTGCTCAGCCAGCCTAACAAGCGCGCCGCCTACGACCGCGACCACGGCATCTACGCCCAGTACCAGAGCACGCGGTCCACCGCCACGGCCGGCCAACATCCCATGGGCAGCTACAGCAGCCACGGCGCCGGGGCCAACCTCCACACCAAGGGGGCCTCGTACGCCGGGTCCCGCCCCGCCAGCGGGTTGAGCAATCGCCGCGGGCAGTTCCGGGGCCCGCCGCCGAGTTTCTACGCGCATGGTGGCTATGGGCGCACGGGAAGGACGGCCCCGGGGCCCGGGGCGGGGTCGGCGGCTGGTGGTGGCGATGCTGCGGGCCAGTCATCCTCCACTGCCGCCAATGATGACGATCCGACTGCGTTTATCCACAGGAATACCGTTCATCATTTCAATGCTAGGGGTCACTATAAGACTCAATCGGCGGAAGATATTCGGCGGAAAGAGCGGAGGCAGAAGGCGATGGAAGCTGCCTTGAAGGAACAGTACATTGGGAGCCCCTGGGGAGCCGCCATGCGATTCGCTGCGGTCTGTGGGATCTTGGTCGGGGCGGCAACAGTGGCGGGCTGGTTTCAATGGCCACGTGAGAAAGCAAGTAAGCAGAAAGAACAACTGAGGCGATAAAAAGGTGTGCTTGTACAGGGTGATCATGTTTATGGGTGCATGAGTGTATTGGGCTCGGTTGGCATTGTCAAATGTGTCGGGTAGAGAGCTACACATGATACAGGAGTTCGGTGGTTACCCCTTGGTTCGGATTGGATCCAGACGACAGATTTGAGATCGATTGATTTCATGCAGCATGTACATATAATGAACAAAGGGAAATGTAGACTTGATATACACTTATCGTCGGTAGATACGATACATGGTTATTAACTAGACATCCATAAGAACCCACGCCCACTCACAAGAGCAATCCTGCGCGAACCAATAGCCCGTTCAAAGACCATAAGAAAGCAATCAAGTTTCTACTCTTGCAGGCTTCCAAAAATCAATGTATCCGGCTAAGTCAGACGCTAGACTCTGCGTGCGGACAGATGCTAACTAGGGTAGCTCATCTAAGCCTCGAAGGTGAAGCTGGCGCCAACCTTGTGGGCAGCCTGGTTAAGGTTCTGGGTATCGAAAGAAGCACCAAGGCCAAGGGTGACACCAGGACGGAGGAGAACGTTGTAGGCGAGAGCGGCAACACCACGGTCGTTGATCTTGGCCTATAATCACAGTCCAACAGGTTAAACCTTATCACGTTTGACATGCGCATATCAGAAACATACCTTGGCGAAGGAAGAGGGGTCAAGGCGGTACTTGCTGGCGACCTCGAGGCCAACGGAGTTGCCGGTCTTGGAGTCCCAGGTGGCCTTGGCACCAGCCTCAACCTGCTCGTTGACGCGGTGGTAGTAGCTGGCAGAGAAGACGGTCAGGTTGTTGCCAGCGGTGATGGCAGCAGAGTACTGGGGAACGCTGTAGCCGACGGCAGCGGAGTACTTGGTGATGGCGGCCTTCTGGACGTCGTAGCCACCCTCAGCACCGACAAGGAAGCCCTCGTGGCCGAGAACAGCGTCGAAGTTGGCGGAGGGACCGTTGAGGAGGTCGAAGAAAGCACGGGCGTGGAGGTTGGGCTGCTTGAAGTGGAGGTTGAGCTTAGCGCCCTTGGACTGCTTAGCGGGCTGGTACTGGGTGAGGATCTCAGCCTTGAGGCCCTTGGCGATGTTGTTGTCGAGCTCGAGCTTGGTGTCGAGGGCGTTGGCAGTGGTCCACGCCTGGGTGAGGGTGAGGCCTGAACGAGGACGGAACATTAGCACTACCGCATGCTCGGTAATCATTGACACAAGATGGACGAAGATGTGCTTAGACGGAACATAGCCACACGCAAACATTAACGTGAGCCTGTTGTCGGGCACTCTTGAAGGTGGAGGGTCGGGAGGTTTGCGCAAGGGATGTTCGCGTGTTTTTCTGCGCGATTTGGGGCCTTTACCGGTGGGCTTGTCGACGTACTTGGCCTCGAGCTATTGGCACAATTGAGGTTCAGCATCCAAGTAACGTGCTTCGGTATGGGTTGGTTCAACTTACGGAGCCAGCAATGGGACCCTCGTGGGCAGACTTGCCCTTCACGTTGAAGGTGACGCCATTGGGGGCCTTGGACTTGACCTCGAGGCTGGCTAAGCAGGGTGTCAGCAAATGTGCGCGCTTGATATCTTCAAACGCGTCCTCGAAAGAGCGCGAAGATCAGTGGGTGACTCACCGGCGCTGGCGTGGTAGAAGTCCTTGTTAAGGAGCTATTGCGCTGTTCATTAGCACGAAAATCCCTTCTAGGAGATGCTGTCGTCCGAGGCTTTTGAACGTCGGAAGGACTGAAAAGAAAAGCGTACATCGTTGGCCGCCTTGGCGATGTCAGAGAAAGCAGCAGGAGCAGACATTGTGAATGGAGGTGGGTGGAGGAATAGAAGGTTCTGTTATGGGAGATGGATGGACGGGGAAAGGATGAGGTGACGAGGGGAGAAGAAGGGAAAGGGAAACGATGGGGAAACAGGGCAGGAAGAGGTCGTTGAGTCGTCAAAGCAGACAAACAATGGGGAAGCCACGGGAGAAACACCACTCCCTGATTGGTGGATGCTCGGGCACCGGTAAAAGCCGCTAAGTCCCGTGATGTCGATGCCTGGGGCCGTGCTTCTGCTTCTGCTTCTGCTTCTGTCCGCTTCTGCAAGCTGAGCTGGCGGAGTTGTTAATGGCCATTCTGGCCTCGGTGTTCTCTGCAGTGAAAATAACTTTCATAGCCAGTTCTTTCTCTCAAGGAGTCTTCATCTGATGGTTGAACATTACAATCTGACCATGAAATCTTCAAGTGCACTCCATCAAGCTTCCAGTTCTTACACTCTATCCAAAAGTAGATACATTGGGGATTTTAACGCTACAGCTCCAGTCCATTCTTACAAAAGCGGGTTGTTGAGAAGATAAGCAAAGCAATTCCTACTATTGCGTCCCAATGCCTGACTCCAGGATAAAATCACTCCATGCATGCTTCTATACCCAAAAACTTTGAGAACCCACACACATTACATAGGATCGCATAAATTCGTTTAAACAGCGTTGTCGTACTTGGCGTTGTGAGTGGAAATGGCTCTGGGAGATTAAGTCAGTAAACAGGGCTTTACATCGCCGACTCCTACAGCTTATGCTTACCTTCCACTGGGGTCGCTCTGCTTGGACCATGTGGGGACCCAACGCTCGACGGTGCCCGCGCAAGTGGGGGGGAAGTGCTCATCGAACATCAAGCGGTACCAGTACCTGGATTTCCAGAGTCAGCTCACACGTGCTTATCACTGTTAGAATATATAAGGGGGAAAGGCTTTAACATACGCTTCCTTGGTGTCGGGAACGTCGGTTCCCCACTCGGGCTTGGGGTTCTTCATCATCTCATCGGTGATCTGCTTCTCAGCCTGATCCTTAAGGCCATCAATCCAGCTGTAGCCGACACCATCGCTGAACTGCTCCTTCTGGCGCCACAAAATGTTATCAGGCAGGTAAGGCTTGACATCAGGCTCATCGGTGGTATCGAAAGCCTTGCGTAGAATGTACTTCTCAATGCGCTCCTTGGTGATCATCTTCTCAGCGGGGTCGACACCCATGCAAGTCTCAAGGAATTCCTTGTCGAGGAAAGGAACACGGGCCTCCAGACCCCAGGCGGAGGTGGACTTGTTCGCTCTCAAACAGTCAGCCAAGTGCAAGTTCTTGACACGTCGGACAGTCTCCTTGTGGAACTCCTCCTTGTTGGGAGCGGCGTGGAAGTACAGGTATCCACCGAAAATCTCATCACTACCCTCGCCACTAAGAACCATCTTGACGCCCATAGCCTTGATCTTGCGGCTCAGGAGGTACATAGGGGTAGAGGCACGGATGGTGGTGACATCATAGGTCTCGAGGTGGTAGATGACATCGGAAAGCGCGTTGAGACCGTCCTCAACAGTGAAGGTTAAGGCGTGGTGCTTGGTTCCGAGGAACTTGGCAACCTCGAGGGCGGCCTGGGTGTCAGGAGCACCGGGCAGACCAATGGAGAAAGAGTGCAGCTGTTGGAAGGTGGTGACAGTGGAGAGATCGTTCTCGTCATCGATACCAACCAAGTCAGACGAGACTCCCCGCGCCTGAGCAGTGCGGGCGGCGTCCTGCATGCGCAAGGTCTCGCGCTGAGCAATGGAGGCAACCAAGCTGGAATCAAGACCACCGGACAGAAGGACACCGTAAGGGACCTCAGCCATGAGACGCTTGCGGACAGACTTCTCCAAAGACTTGCGAATGACCTTATAGTCGATAGGGGTGGTGGGGACGTTGGCGGCATCCCACCACTTGGGCTGGAAGTAGCGGGTGAACTCGCCGGTCTTGGAGTCGAAGACATGGCCTGGGGGGAAAGCCTGGATCTTGTCGCAGACGGGGTGCAGGGACTTCAGCTCCGAAGCGAAGTACACAGCACCGGGAGTCTCGGACGACCAGCCGATGTAGAAGCTGGTCACGCCAATAGGGTCACGTGCAGCGATAACCCTGTCTTGCTTCTTGTCATAGAGCACGAACGAGAACATGCCGTCGAGGTGCTTGGGGGCGTCCAGGCCATATTCCATGTACTGGAGAGAATTGATTAGCTCCTGACCTGGCACAGAGCAAGTCTTCCGAATTTCGTCACACCTACCAATGGGATAACAACTTCACAGTCAGAGTGTGTCTTGAACTCGTAGTCGGCATGGAGGTTCTTTCTCAGGATGCGGTGGTTGTAGATCTCGCCGTTGACAGCCAGGGCGAGAGAGCCATCATGGTTCACAAGGGGCTGAGCGCCGGAGTCTTGAGAAGTGGTTCCTTGTTAGGTGGTCCGAAGAACGGGTGGGCGATGAAGCACATACCAACACCGACGATACACAGACGTTCGTGCGTGAGGACTGTATTTCACTTAGTGTTTGCAACGAGGGACCACGACGCGGTTGTGCTCAACTCACTGGTGTTGTCAGAGATCCAGCTTCCGCCTATTCTGGGTCAGAAAATGCTACTGCTGTCGGTCACACTTGAAAGCACTATGACTCACTCCAATCGGGACCGCGGTGGCGCAAGCTAGAAGCGGCAATCAGCAAAAGATGAACATCATACAGGCGCAAAGAGAGGAAGGCAGTTGACTTACACCTTGGCCATGCGCAAGGCCGTAGGCTTGAAGGCCTGCACATCGGGGTGACTGTGTGGACATGGTCAGTGGTTGAGTCAACCCAAGCGATGTCGCGGGTCATGAAAAATGGAGGACAAGGAAAGTGGCATGGCCATCGGCAGAAAGACGTACTGGTGACACGCGAAGATACCACACATGCTGGCGACAATCAATTGAGAAGGCACTCAAAGATTCAGGCAGCAAAAAGTCCAGGAGCAATTGATTAAACGTTGAAAGGAACCGTCTGGGGGAGAAAGAGGAAGCAGGTGAAGTTAAAATATGCGAACGAGTAACCCGTTCCCGGCGGGGCGGAATTGAGGGGCGATTTCGGCCACAAGTAATTGGACTGACTCACCCGATAAGATAACCGTGGCCCGTCTCGGACGTCGGACATTTCTCCCCGGTTCTCGTTGGTTTAATTGGTCTTCGTGACGTCTGGAAGGTCACTACGAGGTGAGTCGTCATGGACACTACTATAGTAGGTAGGTAGATTCTAAAGGTGCATGTGAAAGTCCATCCAACCCAAAGACAGGAATGCAGCTATTGTATACCTGTCCCGGATGAGCGGACGGGTTGACAACGTGCCAATGCGCCAACGTTCAATCTCTGTTCTGTCTCCATGCGGACAAAATCGGTTGCGATCTAGAAGGTGTGCCAAGAAGGAACGGAGAACACCAACCCGGCCAGTGCGGTGCGACCTCCGATTTCTCTCTCAATGAAGCCATGCACGGCCACCACGATGTTGTTAATTCTGAGACGCCATGCTTCTCGCTAAGGAAAAACTAAACAGACTGGCCGAAATGGGGGAATACATAAAATAAATCAGCCGGCAGATTGAAAGGGAAACAACATGCAAAACGTTTCGAGGACATAAGACGCCGTGTAGTCGTTGATCGGAAGAGTTTCAGGACCCAAATCTCAATCACCATTCTGTTGCCCGAATCCTTCGGTGGAATATTGTCACTTCGCGTGTGAGAAAGAGACGATACAGTCCGCGGCGATCCGTTCATTTGCCACATATCCAGGAAATCGCCGAAAGCTGCATCCACGCATGGACCAGAGGTCTGGTTGTCGCGACAACCATAGCCGAGTGTGTGTTTGTGTGTTTGTAGTCTTGATTGTACCGAGCGATAGCATTGTTCACTGTACGCATGAATAACATTCAAAGTGCCGGGTTTTCCTTGACCACCTGCTTGACACGTCTCTCATACGCCGGTCGATCCTTCTTAAACAGGTTGTATGCCTCAGCCTGGGCGGGCGACTCAGGGTTCGGGTCGTTCAGTAGGTCTTGAATGCCCAGAAGAATCTGTTTGATGGTGATGGCAGGCTTCCATGCCTCCTCTTCGTTCAATATCGAGAGGCAGACGGTGCCGGAGGGATAGACGTTCGGGTGGAAGAGCGGAGGGACGAATTTGCCTGCGGGTAATATAAGCCATTTTAGTCTCTTAGGCGCAATATCGCGAATTTGACGCAAGTCTTTCCAAGTCGCATGGGGGGATTTTATCGTCAGCCGGAATGTACTTACATTTGGGTGGCTTTGTCGGATATTCTGCGTAGTCGGCCAGCAATCAGTTACGCCATGTCGCAAAAAAGAAAAAGCTGATAACAGAGAAGTTGAACTCACCATCGGGAAACGTAACGTCGAGCTTGAAAAGCCCACCCTCCCATAAGGTTTGCGCCTTTCCAGGAATGCCGCACTCCCATCTCTTGAGGTCAAGCGCACCTTGAGGATTGCGATGAGGCCGCGCGTAGAATCCGAAAGGGTGGTCTCGACGCCACTGCTTTCTTCAATGGAGGCGCAAGATCAGAGATTAGCGCACCGGACTGACTCTACCATGGCGCATCCATGGATGGTATGGAAGCCCTCACCTTTCTTCCGTAAGGCGATTTATGCAGAGCGACATGTCGGATATACGCAGTTCACGTAGGTGGGGGAGACTTGGAAGCTGAAAGTGGGAGGATAGATAACTGACGCTGGCAAGAAACTACCAGGGAGTAGTTAGGGGGAGTAATAAGGAGCTATGGAAGAAAAGAGAGAAGAAAAGAACACAGGTGTGTTATATAAATGGGACGGAAAGTGAACGGGTGTAGATTAGGCCTAGTGAATGTGAAAGTGCACAACGGAAGTTCCAGAGCATCTTGGGAAGGTTCCATGCTCACTGGGCACTGGGCAGTTCCAGTTGTCGCCCGCCGGCTATCGATCCGCCCCACAGCCAATCACTCTCCGGGGCTGCTGCAGGTCATCCTCATCACATGACAGGACCGCCAGATTACTGGTCGAGCATCGACTACATTTCAAACATGTCTTTGTTGTAGCAAGACAATGCATGAACCCGTCGCCTTCTGAATGAACCTACCATCCCAGACTGACAACCCTACACTCGCAAGGCCTGGATGACAAAGGCATTATCGGAAGCTCTCCTCTTGACCATGAGACTGTGGCTATTCAAGCTGGGTCTTGCGTGCGCCATGTCGGTTATTTAAGCAAGAATGTTTTGCTCGCGGCGTGCTCGATCATGCTGCCTGTCACCTCGTTTGGCTCGATCTACTGACCTGACGCCGCACTATATCTTAGCCAGGTACAGTACAAGGAAATCCATCATCGGTCAACCCGTTCCTCAGCGGGGGGGGGGGGGCTATCCCCCTGTACGGGACACTATTGACCCATTTCCCAACCTTTTGGCCTCTGATAACGCATTCAGGATGTGCCATAAGATTCGTTACTACTTTTCTGGGTGTACATGCATCGATGTGCTCCGTGACGTTGATATCAGATGCGATAAAGCCTTGAAAGTAGGCTATGAATGTACCGACCCTGAAGCTACCGGGATCCCAATGGAGGGAATATGTCCCGACTGCCAGGAGTACTACCAGGAGTATCATAAAATCATGAGTACGCCCAGCGAGCCAGAAGCCCCAGTTCCTGAAAGCCAAGGGGTCGACATTTGCAAATGCGTTGAGGAAAAACCAGAGTGTCAATCCGGGATTTCAGTCCCTGAAGGTCACGAGGTCAATATCAGTAACGACATTGGGAAACCAACGTATCCCTCCGGTATTCCAGTTTCTGAAGGCCGGAAAGTCAACATCTGCAGAGACACTGAGGAGAAACCAAAGGGTGACTCTGATATTCCAGTTCCTGGAGGTCGGGAGGTTGACATCCGCAGAGACGCTGAGGAGAAGCCAGAGTTTCAACCCAATAATCACGTACTTGAGACTCAGGAAATCGACAACGGCAACGACGTTAAGCGACCAAAGTGCCACTTTGGCATTCCAGTCCCCAGACGTCAGGGAGTTAAGGTCTGCAGCGGCGTTGAGGAGCCAAGGCGTGTCACCGGTATTTCAGCCCCTGGAAGTCAGGAAGTGAAAGCCCGCGTCGAGGTAGATAAGAAAGCAAGGTACCAGTCTGGTCTTCCGGTCCTCAAGAACCAAGAAGCCAAAATAGGCAACCAGGTTGAAGAGAAGCCAAAGCGCCAGTCGGGCATCCCCCTCTCTAGGAAACCGGAAGTCAAGACAAGCAACGAAGTTGGTACAAAACCAAGGGTTCAGTCTGGCATCCCACTCCCTAGAAAACAAGAGGTCAAAACACGCAACAAGCCTGCTCCGGACTTGCAGAATACTGATAAGTTCCAGCCTCTTGACGAGGGTCTATTCGATCGAATCACTTTCTGACCAGCAGGACCAGTCTCGATTGTGGTAAACGTGCGACTTGAAAGATTGTAATATATGTTCTTCTGTCACGTTGTTATTCCCGCTCGAAGATAGCTAGATAATCACTAAGCCCCATTTACATCAACCATCATGATCCCCTTCCTCAAACCTTTGTGTATCGTAGAAACGCGCAGTAATCGCGTTTCCATTGAATATTCGGCCCTCGAGAGCATTAACCGCCTATAAGCCTCATTAGTAAACTGGACAATAACTGACTGTTGATATGAGTATTGCCTTACCCGCAATGCCGAAAGCTGATTGGTGAATTTTACAAACACAGGAACAGGGGGCTTCGTCGACTCTCGTGGGATGTAAACTCGCTCGACACGGCCGTACTGCACGTGAGTTAGATAGGGTAATCGTTAGGGTGTCTCATATAATCACTGACCTTGTCGGAGCATTCTTCACCGATTTCCTGCATGAGACCACCGCTCTCTCCGTCGCCAGCCAATTCAGCCTCAAGATCCATGCCATCAAGCATGCCTTTGAGAACGATTACTTCACTCATGGGGCCAAATTTGCCTTCTTCTTCGCTCTTCCGCGCACCACCAATGACCTTACCCCGTCCAGCGGGCGTCACAAAGCCACCCCCTTCCGAGTCCGGCCGTTTCTTCTGCTTTTCAACTTTGACCTGCAATGGCTTGACGATTCCGGACCCTGTGGCGCCAAGGCCGGAGCCCTTCGTCCAGCCATACTTCGCCATGAGCCGTTCCGCAAAGCCCTTCTGGCCTGGTCTAAGGGAGCGCTGACCATCGTCTCCCGGCTCATCATCAACTGGTTGCTCCTTTGCGAACACTTCTTCAAGCTCTGCTTCCGAGGCAGGTATGTCCTCAGGGGGAGGTGGTAATGTGTATCGAACCGGAGCGCGGGATATGGTCGCAGAAGCCGGCTGCAAGACATCCAAAGGCCGTGACGGCGGTGGTGGCGGGGGCACTGCTGAGCTCCCAGCCGTCGACATCTGGATCCTTCGCAGATAAGCATCCTCGCCTGTAGGGTCGTCGGGAACATGGGCCAGTGGCTCATCTGGCGGTGGGGGCGGAGGGATTCCTCCCATCGACACATCGTCCGGAGTTTCGATTCGTTCTTCGGTGGGTGGTGATTCCACAGGTGGCCTGGGAGTAGCATCATTAAGGCCCGGGGGCGGCGCAAAACTGCCGGGGGGCGCGAATTGACCTGGGATCCTGTGGTGAGCAGATGAAACATTCTCGTTGTGCCATTAGGATGAACTTACGGTTCCTTGGCCGTGCATAATCCTCATCCTCACTGTATGAGTCCCTGCTGGGCGACCTTGCCATGCGATGTGCATAGAGGCGGTCCTTCCACTCTCGGATCTCAGCTATCTGCTCGTCGCTATGCTTGTATTCCTCATAATTGTTTGGCCGAGACGGATCGTAGATATCATCCCAGTTCTGTATGAATTCCTGCACCTCCCGGTTCTTCTTGCGCTTCTTGCGACCTCCGCGCTGCCTCTTCGGCCCAGCATAGAACCCGTTGACATCGTCGTCTTCGGTGGCCGCCCAGTCGGCAAGGGTAGTTTTGACTGATGCAGCGGCTGGCGTGGCAGCGATTGGAGCTTTAGGTAGTATTGGCTTGGGCTTCGGTTTCTGAGTCGCGAGTTGCGGCCTTTTGGTGGGTTGAAATCGGAGAGAAGCTGAATGCCACCGACATGAATCACCGGGCGGACAAGTGAGCAATCAAATCGATCAAAGAGACGAGAAAGTTCGCTCCAAAGAAAAGGGCATGGGTCTACCGGCACTGAGCTGCTGCTTTTTCGCAGCTGGGTCATCGGGATGGGCCTCGGCCTCGGCACCCTGTCTGAAAACAACAGGCGCGCGAGAAATCGTCCCGGGGGAGTTATCCGCGGAGGGGTCCAGTAAATTGGCATAGAGTGACAGGCCACCCCCAGGCTTAGGAGGGGCGGGATCGGAGCTCATGACGAATGAGGACTAGGTACATTCAGCGAGAATATCGTGTCTGGAATGAAAACGATGATGCAGTCATGAAAGGCAAGTCCGATAAGCTTGGATGACACAAATCCCCAACGACTCTCATAGGCTTGTCTGACTGAGGTTTGATGATAATGAGAAAGCGGCAGTTCCGGCGAAGCGGTGGCCGTTACAGTGCACCGCCTACTACACCGCTCAGACGGCAGAATATTCAAAGCCCCTGGAGGCAGGTCTTCACCGCCCGCCAAGCCGACAGAAACGAGTGTCCAATAACGTGGCCGGCGGTGAGCGGGAGCCCCAGGCCCGAATCAGGAAATGCCGAGGCCAGGCCCCCAGCCCTAAGGCGAGTGGAACGGAACAAAGTACCCGGGCCGTACTGGCACTAACTATGTATGGATTGGGAGATGCCTAACGGTTCAGGTCATGATGCAATTGCCCGGCTGGCATTTGTCGCCTGCAACTCTGAGTTGTTCCTGACACGGAAAAAGGGCTTCGACGCAAAAGAGTTCGATTGTGTCATTGTGCCATTGTGCCATCGAGCCATCAAAACCACCATAGTCACTATACTCATCCGAACGATCATCAAACATCCCTGACAGCCAAGACCCAAGTGTAACCCTCGTGCAGCACACTACTCGTCATGGCAACATTGGCGCGGTCATTCTCCTCCGATAGTGCGGATATCGCCATCCTAGTGCCCAATAAAACCCATCCTCTAGCGATCACCTATCAGCAGTTGCACAATCAGATCGCAGCGTTCCAGGCCAAGTTAGCCAAGCTTGGGGTCGGCCATGGCGCCGCCGTGTCCCTGGCGCTGACCAACTCGTACGAGTTCATCGTGGCATTCCTGGCCGCCTCGTGGCAGCGGGCGATCGCCGCTCCCCTCAACCCGGCCTATAAGCAGGAGGAGTTCGAATTCTACATCGACGATCTCAGCTCCACCCTCGTCTTGATCCCCCAGGGATCCTACGCGAAGGCAGGTCCCGCCGTTCGCGCGGGGAGGAAGTACAATGCCGCGATCGCCGAGTGCTACTGGAACGGCACAGAGATCGTGCTCGATGTGAAGGAGCAAGGCAAGCTTTCGGGCAATGGAGGCGTCAATGTCCAACAAGCTCAACCCGATGATGTCGCTCTCGTCTTGCACACGAGCGGAACCACTGGCAGGCCCAAGGCTGTACGTCTCTCTCTCTCTCTCTCTCTCGCCTTTTCCCTGTGGACCAGGTTCCTTTGCCTTTATCACCACTAACCTCTCTCGATCAGGTCCCGCTCACGCACAAGAACTTGACCACCACAATGCGTAAGTGTCCAGTCCCTTGGCCCCCAGCATTTCCTCTAGAAACCCGATTTAACCCTTCCCCACACAGGCAACATCAAAGCGACATACAACCTCACTCCAGCAGACCGCACGTACCTGGTGATGCCCCTCTTCCACGTCCACGGCCTCCTAGCCGCATTCCTGGCGCCACTGTACTCCGGAGGCTCGGTGATCGTTCCCGCGCGATTCTCAGCCTCGGAGTTCTGGTCCGATTTCATCACCTACAAGGCGAACTGGTACACGGCGGTGCCCACGATCCACCAGATCCTCCTCAAGAGCCCCCTGCCCAACCCCGTGCCAGCGATCCGTTTTATCCGGTCGTGCTCCAGCCCTCTCTCTCCGAAGACCTTCCAGGACCTGGAGAAGGCTTTGAACGCCCCAGTCCTCGAAGCCTACGCCATGACGGAGGCCGCGCACCAGATGACCAGCAACCCGCTCCCGCCCGCGAAGCGCCAGCCCGGGAGCGTGGGTCTCGGCCAGGGGGTGGAGGTGCGGATCCTCGACGCGGAAGGCCGGGAAGTGGCCCAGGGCCAGGAGGCGGAGATCTGCGTGCGGGGCGAGAACGTCACCACAGGGTACCTGAACAACCCGGCAGCCAACAAGTCCTCTTTTACTCAGGACGGGTTCTTCCGCACCGGCGACCAGGGCAAGAAGGATGCGGACGGGTACGTGATCATCACGGGCCGCATCAAGGAGCTGATCAACAAGGGCGGCGAGAAGATCAGCCCCATCGAGCTGGACAATACCCTCCTCCACCACCCCGCGGTGGCGGAGGCGGTGTGCTTCGCCATCCCCGATGAGGGCCACTACGGCGAGGAGATCGGGGCCGCGGTGGTCGTGAAGACCGGCGCGAGTGCCACGGAGGCCGAACTCAAGGCCTGGGTTGAGTCGAAGTTGGCCAAGTTTAAGACGCCCAAGAAGGTATGTCGCTTGCTCCCCACTGTTTATTGTTTCCCCTGGATGTTGGGTAATGAAAGGAGCGTGCTAACGCGCATGGTTTCGCAGGTTTGGCTGGTCCCGCAGATTCCCAAGACGGCTACGGGTAAGATTCAGCGGCGCAAGGTGGCAGAGGCGATGCTCAAGGTCAAGGCCAAGCTGTAGTCTCGTAAGCCTGGGGGAATGTTTAGAATATAGTTCTGCTCACGCAACATTTGAAAAGAGTCAGGCGGATGTTTGCACTATAGATAGATATCTTTCTGTTGTCATCAACGCTGTCCTAAAGCCACTATGGTTAGTTATTCTATAACCTGTACGCATCTCAAATCTCATCACGCTTCAGAGAACAAAAGCCCCCCTGGCGCTGTAGGCCCAGCTTAAGCTTGAATAGAGCACACTCTCGCTGTGCCAAACCCCGCATTCTGATCTTCCCCAAACATCTCAAAAATCCCAAAGCAACAGACATAACGAAACAACAGACAAACCCCCCCCCCCCAAAACACCCAAACCGTCAGAACCCAAAGCGACACTCCAGCCCCCAAAATCCACACCCCCATCGAATCAACACATAACCCACCCCACCCTCTACAAATTCCCTCTCGCAGCCTGATCCCGCTCGAATGCCTCAAACAAACTCCGAAAGTTCCCAGCCCCAAAGCCATCAAAGTTCTCGCGCTGGATGATCTCGATGAATACCGTGGGGCGGTCGACGACGTGCTTGGTGAAGATCTGCAGCAGGTAGCCGCCCTCGTCGAAGTCGATCAGGATGTTGTACCTCTGCAGGATGTCAATATCCTCGGCAATGCTGAGGCTGCTCGCCGCGAGCCGCTTCTTCATGGTCGTGTAGTAGTTCGCCGGCACGGTGAGGAAGTTGACGCCGCGCTGGCCGAGGTTCTCGACGGCGGCGATGATGTTGTCCGTGCGGAAGGCGATGTGCTGGCAGCCGGCGCCGTTGTAGTAGTCGACGAATCTGTGGATTGGTTAGTCGGTTGGTTGCTCTGTTTGGCTTTGTCTGGATACGTGTGGCGTGTTTGAGAGGGAAGACTCGGATAATAATGTCGGGAGGGGTTGGGATGAGTGAGTAGTTTGTGGATGAATGAGGACCGACACAGAGAGAGGAGCAGCTTACTCTTCGATCTGGGATTTCTTGAGCCCCACAGCCGGCTCATTCATGGGCATCTTGATCACCTCGTCCGGCGAGGCAACGACAACCGAGCGCATCGCGGAGAACTCGGAGCACATTTCCTTGTCGTCGACGGTCCAGTAGCGGTGGAAGTTCAACGCGTCCTCATAGCTGGCGCAGAGGGGGCTACAGTCAGCTCATGTGCGTATGGTGCAGAAGACGAAGGCTTACAACTTGACGATGGTATCCAACCCATCCCAGGGCTGGTTGCCCACGCAATGATCAATCTCAATGACATCGACCGGCGGCAGCAGGTCGTTCAAGCGGTCCAGGCCCGAAACGGCGACGTACCCGGGAAGAAAGACACCCCGGTAGCCGGAGCGGTTGAGGAGCGTGTGCGCCGTGTCTCCGAAGGTCTTGATCGTGGCCCGGAGAATCTGGCCATCAACCTCGTCGGTCAGGGTCGTGGGCTCCTGGAGCGACACGGCTCCGTTCCGGACGGCGTGCTCCCAGACGCCCGTCACATCCTCGACCTGGAATGCGATGTCCTTGACCCCGTCCCCGTGCTTGTTCAAGTGTGCCTGGATCTCGTCGAGCAGCCGGCGATCCGCGTCCGAGCCCCGTTGTTCGGCAGCGTGATCCACAGCCACGATAGGAGCGGTAAATACGAATCGGGCGGCGCCGTTGGCCACGACGTACGAGCATGAGAGATAGGAGCCCGTCTCGGGGCCGCGGTAGGCGACGATGCTGAAGCCGAAGTGGGCGACGAAGTATGTCGCCGCTTGGCGGGCGTTGCCGACGTACCAGCTTACATAGTCATAGCCGGTGTAGTTCGGGTTGACGCTGCGGAGGAGGGCGTTGTTGCCGTTGCTGGCCGCAGGCTGGGCAAGAGACTCATTGGAAGGCATGGCGAACTGTATGGAATGTATTGATATATTAGTGTTTTAGGTGTACCTAGGCGATCGGAATAATAGTCCCGTCCAAGACAGATAGCGGAAGATCTGGACCTTGCGGAGAGCGTTGTTCTGTGCTGTTGTTTCGGTCGTTGTTGCTGCCGTTATCAACCCACGTTTGCCACTGTCTGTCCGTCCTCATGGCTATATACCTGAACATGATGGCACATGTGCGTGACGTGAGACCGCAAATCCGTAGACCGGTACATACCACACGGAGTCGTGTCAGATCCTGTTCATGCAATATCTTAGCGATCTACATTATCAGATTCCGTAATGGATCTCCGCAAGGGCGATAGACCCTGCACTTTATACTAGACCCTTGTAATGGTTCGACTGGTCCAAAATGCGATACCAACGTCACCGTTCCACCAGTCTTACTACTCGTGACTAATTCATAATATCGGCTTCGAACTCCTCCCTCCTTTTTGTTGACGTCAGATATCCTTGGTCTGCATCACACGACCCAGACCTTTAAAGTAAAGGATAAATGTCAAATCCTCAAGCTCAAGTCCGAGCGGGCTTCCAGTTAATGACACCACACGACAACAATGTCGATCATTGTACATGCAATGACGAGGCGGTGACCCAGGGTAGTATTGCATCGGAATATATGTGCCAAGTCTAGACTTTGCATGTTTTGTCGAATGATAAAAAGGCACACTGAATGCCCGCATCGACCGTTTCATCATCCATGCATTTCAGTCTTGGCAACTGGGTGGCTCGCATCGGAGCAAGAGCTAGAGCATACGAGCGCAAGTCACATTCAGGAAACCAGCAATTCAGCGACAATTGTCACGGCAGAGCGAGTGCCGCGTATACAGGGTCTTCCTAAAGGGGAGAAAGGCGTCGCGGTTAATGCATGCAAATGCGGATAGCCCCCTCGACTATGCATAGCAATGGATTGAAGGCGTGCAAGGGGTCTTGGTGATGGAAGCACTTCAACAGTCATCTCGGAGGAAAACCTGGCAATGCTCGTGGGAAGCGCAGAATAAGGTGGCCTGGCTGCCAGGTAAGTGTTGCGGAGAGGCGCGACTCGATTATGCTGATTCAAACCTAAATCTTATCAGCTGTCATGCACAGTGGGTATCAGTGGTATACTACAATGAATCGGAAAGAACCATTCAACATATTGTCACGGGGATACACGACGTGATTGCATTCGTAACCTATGGGACAGAGATCTACAAGGCCAAGCGAGCAGCAGACTTGAACTGAAGTATGGCGAAGTATATCAGCACGTGCGCAAAGAAAAGACAGGGAGGTGGTCACCATACCGGAATGATTTGGGCCTTGTCTAGGTCCCATACATCAGACTTGGTGTAGATATCATTCTTCACCAACTCCTCGACCTCCTCCTTGCTCTCGGCGACGTAAATCATAACACTGCCCTTAAAGGAGACGGAGTCATCTGGTTTCGGGTGTTGGTCGAGCATGGCTCCTATCGGTATTCCATTCATTTAGCCGATGTTAAGGTTTGGGAGGATGATTTGCTTGGGACATACCACCCAGGACAACCTTGCCGGACTCAACAAGAGGCGTGACATTTGCAAGATGTTGTCTGATTCATGTTCAGCTCTGCGCCAGCGGCAAGCAATTGAAGATGTCAATCTTACGCGCGCACTTCCAGTCTTCTGGCCAAGGCGTCGGGCTTGTCCGGGAGGATGCAAAGAAACTCGTTCTTGGCCGACATTGTGCTGGACAGTTGAGTCAAGATAGTATAGCAAGAGCAGCAGCAGCAGCAGCAGCAGCAGTAGTAGTAGTAGTAGTAGTAGTAGTAGTAGTAGTAGTAGTAGTAGTGTTGACAGGGGGGGGACGAAGAGGCGGGGGAGTGGCGGCTTTCAAGTTGATAGAGAAAGTACGGATAGAAGAAACAGATGACGATGGCCGAGGGGAAAGCGAAAGCGGAGGGCGGGGAGGTTTAGGTAGTTAAGTGGGTGGTGGGCGGGGAGACGGAGCTCAGGGCGCAAGTCTTAACCGGTTTTAGTGTCACTGTGATTTAGTCTTTCCCCCCATGTCTCACAGCTGTCTTGAAGCTGTGATCACCTTTGAAGCGGGGCTCATGCTTATCGAATGGTAATTTACCCTCAGGGTTTAGCCAAGTTACATGGCATCATAGCAGATTATTATTGCTCGAACTACTCTACTCTGTACGACATATGTACATGGACATGGAGATCAGAGACTGTGCCTAGCCTGGTTCCTATGTGCGTTTCCTACTTGATGACACTCGGCCGCTCTAATCCAGTAATGGAGACAGAGCGTAGAGTGCAATGCGCATCGGCATACACAATCAAACATGCCTGGTGCGCAGAGAGTACCAGCCGCTGGGCGAGAAGATGCTCGTCACTGGCATCTTACCCGCAAGAAAGAACATAGCAAGCCATAATCAGAGCTCAGTCAACCGGCGCTCTATGGGTGTTCTCCAATATACCTAAACACTGTCCCTGTAGCGCCAACAAACCCAGACATAACCCTGGATCGCAAAGACAAAAAAAGAAAGAAACATAGAAAGAAGAATTACCGGAGTTGTGAGAGATATCCGTCTCAGTGTCCGTAGCATGCATTCAGGCAAATAGAACAGATGCAAAGGGAAGGTAAAAAGAAAAGAACACAAGGGTTAAAATAAAAAAAGACGTAATAGGTGAGCCTCCACATAGATGACCATCATAACAGCTCAGATGTACACAGGAAAAAGGGGGTATTTCGAGTTTTGGTAACAAGGAATGAAGATGGTCGCTTCACTCAAACTGCATGAAAGATAGGATCAACCCGTAAATGCAGTTAATAGGCTTTGCGGCCCCCAAGGTTACCACCCTTCTCTTCGGTATCGATATGCCAGACGACATAGTTGGGTAGTCCGTAGACGCCGTATCCAGCACGCTTTGCCATGCGGGCGAATCCTTCGGTTTCGGCCTGGTTCTCGAAGGCGTAGGCAGGGAAGTTGATACCAGACCGATGAACATCAGCCTTGACGAGGATGTTGACTCCGCCAATGCCGTCCAGCTCAACTTCCTCATCCTTGTTGTTCCTCCAGTCACCCATGCCAACGAGGTATTGTCGGCCAGTATCATACTCCTTGTAACCCTCGGCCAAAACAGTATCCGGATCAAGCGTCTCGCGAAGACGACGTCCCTTGTCGGATTCGATCCACGAGTTGTAGTCAACTGCGAGAGTCAGCAAACAGAGTCAATATGTTGATTTGTTGATATGGTACATACAGCGACCTTCAATATCGCGGCCATCCCTGTAGCGGTGGAACCAGATGTCTGCGATTATGGTTAGTACGAAACTTTTAAGGTACATGTCTGAAGGTGTTTACATACTGGGCACGAGAATGTCTCTGTCGTGAGCGACAAAGTCCTCAATGATACTGGGGGGGCTGTCAGAAATGTCGACATCTCGCCAATAGACCCATGAGTGGTCAGGCTTGAGAGCAGAATAGAGTAGGTAGTTCCGAGCTCTGCCGATAGCCTTGCGGCGCGGTCCCTGAGCAGCAAATGAATGCCTGTCTTCGACATTCATCTGGAAATCGCTATGGAAATCCTTCTCCACAATGGTAGCACTGCGGAAAGCGATTTTCTCGTCCGTCTGAGACTGAATACGAGCCAGTTCTGCGGTAAGAACAGCCATGGTGTCATCCTTGCTATCGCCAACGAGGAATGCCAGATCGATGAGATCGTGGGGGTACGTCAACTTGTAGAGAAGGTCGAAGTAGTTAATCAGATGAGCCGAGGCATCTCTCAGCGGCGTCAGGATGAGTACTCGCTCAGCGTTCGCGACGGCCTGTTGGGTTGATTTTATAGGGTTGAGATCGACGTGATTGATGTTGGATGAGTTTACTTCGTAAGCATCGTGGTGGTTAAAGACCACAGGGGTCTGAAGATGTGCGTTCCATTCGACCATTTCATTGATGGACATATCCATTGGCGATTTCGGAGGGCCGTAGCAATAGAAACTGCATGCAGTCGTCGACGTTAACTCCTTCTGTGTCTCCGACTCACGATAGGGGATCGTTGTAACGCGA
Organism: Aspergillus uvarum CBS 121591; assembly: GCF_003184745.1. Classification (NCBI taxonomy): domain Eukaryota; kingdom Fungi; phylum Ascomycota; class Eurotiomycetes; order Eurotiales; family Aspergillaceae; genus Aspergillus; species Aspergillus uvarum. The sequence goes on from NW_020291313.1 coordinate 114,522, forward strand.
CCTGCGCGATTGATGAGAGAGGGGCTCACCTTTGCATTTCTGAAGCCGACCTGCTGATACCACGCCAAAGAAGGACCATTAAGCCAGTCACGGCCAGTGATACTAGGAATCTAGTTCTCGTGACCATAAACAGGACAGCCCGCCATGGGGGCAGCCTGGCTTTGGCCGACTTCCACGTTACACCACCCTTGGGGAGCAACATGTTTGTAAAGGAGAAAAGGTCGCTGAAATTGAACGTGAGCCAAGCCGTGGTTTGCCTCGCTTGACTGATTTGGAAACCGCCGACGCTCACAACAGGCGACGATTTCTCGTGGATTACCTATCGTGAAGACACAAATCCAAGGAGGCCGTTGAATCGCTCTCCGATCGACGAGATGACAGGCGAACGAAGGGAAGAGAGAGATTATTCCCGGGACAAGGAAGAGAGAACTTGACGTAAGCCCCGATCGAAAATCAACTTCCAAGCCAGGTACAAGCCCGATGGGTTGACGTGGACAGGTCAGAGTTGATGATGCGATACGGAGAAGGGGGGGGGAACCTGCGATCGCCCGGGGAAGGAAAAGGGTAGTAAGGGAACTCGACTCAAGGGCTGGCTGCGGTAGAGCGCGGAACCGAAACCGAGCAATGGGAGATTGAACTTGAAACGAACGTAGGCGTGAGCCGGACAGAAGATAGATTCGAACAAAAACAAAAGCCCTGCTAATCCTCGACAATTAAATGCCAGTGTCGCAAGCCCAAAAGGAAATTCGGGAACGGTCGTCGAAAGGGAAGATGGTCCAGTTTGACAGCGAGGGATTAGAAGAAGATTCGACCCGCCCGATGGCCCAGCCAGAGTCCAGTTGGCCGCTACCGGATTGGTCCATTGCTTTTAATAGGGTACCTGACTAACAATATCTTACTCATCAGCATAACCATGAATAATTCGCCTCAACCCCATTCCACCCGTGACCCTCTGTCTCTACTCTCTAGAATTCTACTTTGTCAGGGGCTTTCAAAAAAGATTTGCTCCTCTGCTGCCAGTCACTGCTCATTCTATGATACTAACTCGTGAGTGACCTCCGTCAGGCATTTCTCATTGGGTTTTCTCTCAGATTGGTTTCACTCATAACCGATTTGAAACATATTTAAAACTAATGGGCGAAAACACATCCATGATAAGGAGTCGCAAAAAGTGATCTGAATTGCCGAAAATGACCATGTATGTATATAAATGCTTCCAAACTCAGTAAATCACAAGATGGTTCCCAAATGTGTTCCGTTCACGCCAGAAATGAAGCCCGCAAATGATACCCCTTATAGCCTCTCCCGATATAGACAATATAAACAATGGAGGAACTTGTACAAACTCCATGAGAAATCCCATGCTCATGCTCCCCGGACGACCTTTTCTTTTGATGTACACCACAATTCTCGAAACCAGCTGACACCGGACCAAACGAAGACCCGTTCAAGTGGATCCCGTACTCGACAAAGCAATAAATAAATCAAAATGCAGCAAAGCTCTGATGTGGCAAGTGTATGTCGATGAAGAACGCTCCCGCTATGCTAGAAAGAAACACAGTTGAAATGGGTGGTGACAGATTTGCGACTGCAGTATGTACCAGTCTCTATTTGCAATTCAAAATTTGACCGTTAAGTGCGGCGCTCGCAGCTATTCATTGACTCGGCGCGCTCAGGTTGATCAGGGCGACGGGTTGAGCGATGGGCGTCGTGATGCCGGTACCGAGTAAGATGCCTGAGTGAACATCGGCGATGAGGGGCCTGTGACGGGGGGAGTGTTACTCGGGTAAGAGTGGCCAAATGACTGCGTTGCTGCAGCGGGAATGTGCTCCAACCGAGACTCGGAGCCATTGACAGCAATCTCATCACAGAATACTCTCAAGCCAGGGAGCATGTTTCGTGGCTTGAGCTCTGCTGGATTTGGCATCGGCTGAGTGGTCATGTGCTCGCTCTTGGAGGTGCGGAACATGTGCTCATATGTCTTCAGCTGAAACTCAAGCGTCTGATTGCGCTCCTCCAGCATCTGATTCTCTTGCTTCAGGGTCTTGACTTGTTGCTGAAGGCTCTGATTCTGTTGCTGTAGGTGGGACACTGTTTGCTGCAACTGCATGCAACGGAACTGGGTCTGCAGCTTTTTCGTAACGTGGCGCGGCATCTCATTCTCCTGGTGGATCATATGAATAATGATCACAAGCATGAAGTCGATGAGAAATATGGCGGCCTGCACAATATGCTCTTTCGATTCCGGGAGACTCTTGGATGGATTCCAACCTGCTCGCTCAAGGAAGAAATCGTGGAGGCGACTGTCGAGTTCGCGGTGCAACTGGCTGAGGTTCTTGCGGCGGTTACCCTCAGCAATTCTGTGCTTCTCCCTCTGTTCGTCCGAGTCCGCCGTAATCATGTTTCCCTTACGCTTACGGCCACACAGTTGCTGCAATGGTGGCTTGCGGTTGATGTGCTTCGGCATGATCAGGCTCACGATTTCATTGAGAGAGAGCTCCTGGTGCCACTCAAGAACTTTCTGCGATGGCAAAGGCTCCGGCCAGGAGCTATCAGCGGAGGTCGCCGGGGATGGAGGTGCCACCATGTGCTCCGCCGATGGCCAAGGTGATCTGACAGGGAAAGTTTCGTGTGACGTAGGCGGACTAGGAGCAAAGATGTTGGAATTGAAGGGGTTGAAAGGTCCCCGGGGTAAGGGCTCCACCCGTGGTAGTGGTGGTAGACGGCGGTCGTCGCTCATGTCTGCGGTACTTGAGGCACTAGAGATGGTGCGCATGCCGCTATGCAGCCGAGAGCTGTCAGCTCTGCGTTTGGAGGCAAGGACACAGGAAGGGGACTCACGATGGAGAGCGTCGGGAGATGTCGTCAGACATTCAGTCGAAGGTTTTCGCTGAGGAGGAGACAAAGGAGGGCGTCTCTTGCAGTTGGGGATGCTGTATGTCTGAGGCGGATGCGTCTAGACTGGGGAATGTCTCTGATATGTACGTCTGCACCTTCGCGGGATGTCTGAGAGTAATTTCAACGACGAGGGGCAAGCACAGATGGCATATATATAGTCTCCAGACTGCCTTTCAAGGGGGATAGATGAGTGACTAAAGACGGAGTGGCGAATGAATTGTAATGCTAGAAAACAATATTGTGATCAAGGGGAAGGGTTGCTATGGACAGCTGAGAAACACTGAGAATATTCAATTGGAACCACGAGGTATGGAAGATATATTCGAGGAACACTGTGCTTTCCAGGGATACGGGAGGCTTCCGCTGCATGATTTATATTGCAGGAAGTGAACGAGGAGACAGGAGGGGGAATTGATGAATCCAATGAAGGAGGTGGGGGGGGGGAGGAAGAGCGAGCGCGGAAAGGCGCCATTGTGGTGGCGCTCAGACGTACAGTTGAGCTGGCAATGAACTGCATCAGATGGAGAAGAAGGAGATCCGAAGGTTAGGCAAGATGGGAGGGTCCATTTCTGTGTGGGCGTGTGTGTGGGAGTGTGTATGTGTGTATGTGTGTATGTGTGTGTATGTGTAAAAAGTGAAGATGAATAGCACTGCAAGCTGTAGTTGAGAGGAAGGATGTATCAACAACTCCATCCCAGAGTGGCACTGTACTTCATTGGTACCGGCACCACCGCCGCCAGGCCGGGCCCCCTCAGGCCTCCATAACCAGTGGTTACAGGGCTTGTACTTTTCCTAGTCTGAGTTAAATGGATTAGCTCGATCTGCGACTTCCTCAAGAAGGAAACGGGGCTACCGTCGATTACTTACAGCTTCCCTCCCGGGCGTTGTTTGATGTTATTTTTACTTCTGGGGAAATATTTCCTTTTTTTTTTCCCTACTTCTATTTTTCAGATTTTGCTTTTTTCTTTATCGTTTTTATATTTTTTTGGGGGGGGGGGGAGGGGGTTTATTTCTTTTCTATTTTTCTCTTCGATTTTCCCTAAAGCAAAGAGTCGCTTTTGACCTCTCGCAACTATACACAAGATCCCCCCAATTTGGTGCAGGTCTTCCACGGTATACTAGATCATCACAATGACCACGGTGTAAATTCTTGGTTGGCATTGTCATGGTGGTTGAGTTCGTGCATCCAGACTCTCCCCGACGTCCTTCGGGCCAGGAACAATGAAGCCTATCTGACCTTGTGGCTCCATTTGGTCCCATTCGGGATCTCCTGCTCTTTCTTCATCGTCCTCTTCTCCATGAGGACACGCGGGGAAGCACCAAGAAGATTCCGGCAAAGTTCGACAGCTCGAGCTAGTGACTTTTTTGGATCATTCGGGTCCCGGACTGGGTCCTCTGGGTCCTCTGGGTCCTCTGGGTCCTCTTTGGGGCAGATATCTCTATCACAAATTGGCACAGACGCGAGGCAGCACCGGATCGACGAATCAACGTGCCATGATCCCGATGCCCAAGAGAGTCGAATGAGGATCGAAGACCCTTGATTTGTCACCACTACAGCGGTTTTCGATCTACACGGGGCGAAAAGGTATCGACTCCCCTTGCATTGCAGCCATCAATAGTTTGCTCGGGCCAATGGCCATGGTCCATTCGGGGAGTGTTGAGAGCGACGCCTCGACCCAGACGGCGGTGCATCCATGAATTGATAGTGTCCAGGTGGGAAACGTTCCTATTGTTTGTACAAGCGCAATCTAGTGACTGTATGGAGGTACGAACCGAGTCTCTGACGCTTATCTATCTTGTAGGTGCCCGAGCAGACAGCCTTTGCGGGGTACAGTAAGAAGCACAGGTCTCTCTGAGGGCTATACCTATAAGGAACGATCAGCCATTATTGCAGGGGGAGCACTCAGCCAAGGTACCAACGACGAAACGCAGATCGGATCAGACATCCGGAACTTTTGGCTGGATGGCTTATCGTCTCCTTGATACCTCATCCCATATACCGTATTCGAGCGCTCCAGATCCTATATACAGTATAGGAACAGGCGCAGTACTGCGCTGAGATGCGACCCTAAGAAGGCGAGGACTCCAGAGTCCCACAGTCTGATTATTGCTCACGACAATGAGATCATTGTATCGAGAGTACAAAAGTACCAATAAAGGGACCAAAGCCCTAGAATCAGTATGTACTATACATAAACATCCGACGCGCAGACGATGGAAGGATCCCCAAAGCAGATCATCACTTCGGCAGGAGGAGATCAGTACTTGATAGCACGAAGCAAGGACTCGAGGGAAGATGCAAAAAGTACGTGAGACAGGTTCTGCGAGGAGGCCATGGATTTAGCGTCATGCCAGGGAAGTCCCGAAGCGATGACGCCCACCACGATGTCATTTCTCTGCTTTGGTCTATGTTTCCAACCTGAGAGATAACAGGGTTAAAAGTTGCAGTCATTGGTTATCGATTGAGGCTAGAACAAGACCGTTATCGCTGCTGTTGATGCCTTGCGTTGCTCCGAGTCCGTCGTCGTCGTTGCTGTCGTTGGTGTAGTATACTTTTGCGAAGAATAACAATAACAATGGGTACTGTGATTGAGCTCCAGGCCCAGCGCCTTGAACAGTCATCTACTGTACTACCGAATTGGGAAACGCAGCAGGTGGACAGGATCAGTAAGTTTGGTTTGATGTGAAAGGCCGAATGGGCCCGACTCAAGGGGGTCCAAACTCAACCTACAGTACTATGTACGTACAGTGCTATGTATGTCCTGTACTAGGTAATGTAGCCCGCGGGACAGAATTGGATCGTCGACAGCCGAGGAAGGGCCCATCCGACTGGGTCTCTGGCTAATCCCAGCGACCGGGATGGGACTGGCGGGCTGTCAAGCGTGGCTTCTGGACTTAATCGCCCGCCACTGTTTGGTTATACTTTGTATGATGGGAATATTTGGAATCTATTATCTATTCAACCACCAGTCAACCCAGAGCACTACACCCAGAGCAACCCCAACAACAACCACAACCACACCAATAATGAGCCCTCAAAAGCGATGTTCACGACTCTGCTGTCAAGAGGGAGCAAGATTCCACATTCCATGTAATGACTCCAGAACTATCCAAAAACGGGAGAAAAAACCCAGCATCCGAATCTAAATAAGCCCCGTACAGTACCTACCTACCTACCTACAGTAAGTACGGTAGGTAGGTAGATAATTGTAGGCAGGGGGTAAAATGGACCTCAAACGTAGGGGGACCACCCGATCAGATCTGTCATATTTTGAGAGTCCCCGGATCTGAGATTTGCACCTCCTGAGGTGAAGAAAATAATGGGTCTTCCGGCGCCCTAACTCTTCCCTAGGTGTGGTAGCCCCACGTTGTTGAGGCGACTGACTGGAGGAAGAGGAGACGATCGTTATACTCGTCACTATTATCGTTCCACCGTCATCATATTTACTACTAACTACTGTATATGAGAGGGTAGTAACGAGGCTATTGATGGTCATCCATGACTGAATGTGTTCGTGTTCATATTGCCAGTGACATACTGAATAAGTCTCCTCCCACATGGTCTTTTCCCTTCCCGTCCCGTCATACGCCCTCCGTCCGTCCCCAGAGGGCCGGGAAGTGAGGAGCAGCCGCTATGCCAAAACAGGCTATCCTCCCTACGGCCTAGTCTAGAGCTTTGCTTCCTCATGACACTGAACGTTATTCCAAGATACTATCCCTCGGTTCCGCAAACAAGGAATTGCCAGCGGCCTTGCTAGACACTCGTCGTCGGCTACCACCGTTTGAAAAGTTCAAGTCCAAATATCAACTATCAAGCCTGAAATATATTAATCTGCTCCCCTCTACCCCCGGAGGAACCCGACTGGCACTGAACGAGCGCTGTGGAGGCTAGAAAGTACGCATTCTCCATAACATGATGAGTTGGCAATACACATATCCACTTGCGGGCAAGGGATCATGAAACACTGAGCGCGATCCTCGAGAGACCCTAGCCCCCTGTTTGATCAGAGATACCTTGCACGCTGTGGATGCCAGGCACGAACTCATTTGTGGTCTACAGAGTTTCCTCCCGTCCAAATGATTGCATGCAGACTTCCATACATGGCTTGGATATTTGATGGCGCTCACGGGCCCCATGGATGAATCTTCAGCCAGGAATATTGTCCGGGGGCTGGTGCTGGTGGTGCTGATGGTGCTAGCAAGTCCTTCTCTACCTAACCGTCTGTGTCGACAAGATTCTCGCTTATTCTCCGATATATCGTGGTCTCGAATCATCGATCCCTACCAATCTATTGATTCTTGCCAGGGATTCCCGGCAGCGAGACCCAAGAATCACGACCAAACGAATCCCGGGGAGGGGGGCTGAATTGAACCTTAATGCGGCTCCTGGATGAGATCTACCAGAGGACACGGACACAGTGCTGCCTCCTTGAGTAATGAAGGCCATCATTTGACTTTGCCTGTCAGACGAAAGACAGCCACTTTGACATGATAGTCCTCTGAATTAACGTGGGTGGCAGCCGATCCTATCATTGGGCCCAAGGAGGAGAACGAGAGAACAGGAAAAGAAGGTTAGGTTCGATTTGACTGCGGATTTGCGCTACACAGCATTTCCTTTTCCTTTTCCTTTTAGCGGGTCCTCAATAGGACGCCAGTTACTCATAAATCATACCTCATAACTAATTTACTAAGCTGACCTACTTAACCTAATTAACTGATTACTCTTTTTTTTTTTTTTTTTTTGGTCAAATGGAGATTGAACTCCCAAGAAATTGGCTTGATACTGGTCACAAAGGCTACACAAGCGTAAAACTCAACCAAAAAGACTTGCCATCATCTAAGGAAGGTTGTCTGACTTATCGGGCAGTCTGCCCTAAGATAACGGTCTCCTGGAAGGGGCAAAAAAAAACACCAAAAACCAAAAACAAAACAAAGCACACCAGCCACCACTAATCATCTCAGCTAGTCTGGGCGTGATGTATCACAAACCAAAAGCACCACTTCTCCTCCCCCTCTCCTCCCCGCTGAGACCCCCCTTCCCATCCCCTCTTCGTCCGCCATCAATGCGTTGTCCGAACCCGGAAATCCACTCTAGTCTAGTCTACCTGTCGACTCGCCTACGGCACCATCCCTGGCTCTACCGGTTTCCCCTCAACGGACCCGTTTGGGCCCCACGCCACCCCGGTGGCTTTCTACAGTAGTACTACAGTAGTACGTACGCGACCCTCAATATACTTACATGCCTAGTCTCATGGTCAAACATATAACTTTAATCCCCATCCACACATGAGCCACGTCCGTCATGGAGCGGGTAATGACCAGGGTTGTCCCGGCGTGCCACTATGCAAGATCACCTCATGTATCAGATTTTGGATGCAGTTCGCCACTCCCTCCTTCCACCTTCATTCAGTCTCCAGCTCATGGGGCTGAGATGAGATGAGCTGGCTGGCTGGATGGATGGATGGTCTAGCCGGGGCTGGCACGAAGCTCAACTCACATTATCCCCCCTTCGCAGGTGAGAGGGTGAGGTCCCATTCTCAATCCCCGAAACGAGGCATCGCGATCAGATATCCGATCAAAGGCGAGACCAAAGGTCGGGTGATGTGGTGTCGCCGCCGCCGGCAAGGCTATGACGACTCGTGCCATGTTTCAGGTTCACAAAGGGAGTAGGTAGGATTCTTCAGTGATTCTATGGTTCCATCGGATCTCGGTAGAACTCTCTCTCGATAGAATGAACCCTCGAATGGCCCATGGCGCCATGCACCATCCCCCAATCTCCTGCCGGACTGTCCGAATCCGTCTCTGGACACTTTGCCCTTCCGGCAACAACCACCTTGCCTCATCATCTCTACCTTGCCTAATTATTGCACGCTGCTTCTGGGCCCAGTGCGAAGTGGCCTTCGGTATAAGCTGGCTGAATCCTTGCCAGTCTGGCTTTGCGTTCCAGGCAGGCCCTACCCGGGGAAGGGGGAGTCGAGATGATGGACCCGCGATGAGGCCTGGCGAAGTGTCGTCCTCTCTACAGCCTCTGACAGGTTAAGAAGCTTCAGGCATGCGCAATTGACATGCAAGACATCATCAGCCGTCAGTTCTCCATACAGGGCTACCGTGTATCTATCATATGTGGCCCAAGGACTCTGTAACCAGACAAGAACGAACATCATCATCATCAGCCCTCCATCTCACGGGATCCACCCTAGACGCATTCCAAATAGCCTTTCTATTATTACCACCGACCCCGTGTCAATCCGATCAGCAGGCAGAAAACCATCTCAAATGAAGTAAAATCGTCGGGGATCCTCGAATTTGCACCCCCCGGAAAGAGCCTCCCACCTGACCGAAGCCCGAGGTCGGGCGAGCCCCGAGTTAAACCTACTGCACTGTACATTGGTTAGTTACATTAGTACTAGGTACTACTAAGTACGAAGTAAACCTCTCAACTCGAGGCTCGCACGGGCCCTCGATCCTCCCTTCCCTTTAGTTTACTTCACCTCAGAATCTAGGGGATGCAAGACAAAGGGAGTCTATCAGAACTGCGAATCCCCACATAGGCAGGCAGCGGGCCGCAGGATTCGAAACATCCTTGCTCTTTTTTGTTCTCCCCTCGCGACTCCGTATTTAAAGTTGAAACCATTTGCCGACGGATTCGCGTTCACATACCAGATTCAGAGAATGGCATGGCATGGCATCTGCGGTACCGTGCGGTGGCCGTGCGGTGGGAACTTTCGGCGCAAAGTACAGTCAGTCCAATTCAATGTGAAGAAAAGATGCGTTGCTTTGTGTTCATCCCCAGGTTCCAATCAGTCGACTAGGTATCCTCCTCCGAGAATTCCCGGCCAATCAAGCCGAAGCAAATCTATTGACCCCATCCTGCCCTAGCTGGCTTCCAGGTTCTCTCCAGGCTGGGCTGTCCTAGGTATACAGAGTACAGTGGCTACGTGAGCAACACAAGAGGACTGACTCAGTCTCGGACTAACATGCCATAGAGATCTCCGCTCAGTGTAGTGTAACCTTCCCTATGGCCCAGTTACGCAGCTCTTGTCTCTAGCTATCCCACTTCCCTCGTCTTCGCATGACTGATCAACACTCTGGGGACTTCCACTAGGGAAAGATCCATGACCGCGTCTCGAGCAGCCTGATTGTGGTGTGCCGTCTCGGGACACGTCGTTTTTACGGCATTCTCCGCTGTCACGACGTTTGTGTATACTCGCGGTGTCTGTGCAGGAGTTTTTGGTTTATGGCGCGCTTTGGAGTGTTGATGCGCAGCCCTCGGCGGCTAAGTCTGTATCGACTCACAGTCGCGCTGGAGTCTGAACGCGCCCGCCAAAATGGGGGCATTGCATGAGCTCCAGCTTTCATTCCCCAAGCTGAAACCCCCATGGCTGCGTGCTCTTCGCATGCCAAACGACACATAATGCGGCTATCCGCTCTGTCAAAGTGGGCTCAAATGGCAACAAAGGAAGTCCAGTCCCTCCTCTGCCACCTCATTCACCATCAACTGAAACAAACCACCACTGGTTCAATGGAGGCTGCTCTTTGACGGCTGTGATTCGAAACAAAGACAAGCATCGCTCTGCTGTAATTGTTCCCGAAATAGTACGAGATGTCTTTTTTTTTTTTCTTTCTCCCCGCTCTACCCAGCAGCCTCAATCAGAACAAACCGTCTGCACAATGGCTAAGTCGAGCCTGTTGATGTGCGACTGCCGGATAAAAGCTCTCAAGGCGTCAGTATGTCTACACCGTTCTACTTTCACGCTCTGGCAATCTGTTGTCGTTTTCACTCGATCGAACTAGTTTGAACCGGACGAGGTTGAATTTCCTGGCTTACTCTGATCTCTCTTTGCTTTGTTCATCTCTCTCTTTGGGTCGTCGCTGGCGTTTCGCTTTCCTTTCGAGATGGCGGTGAAATCAGCGAGTTGGGTCAGCCCGGATGAGCCCCTCAAGCATGAAAAGTCTAGTGATGACCATTCCGATGACGAGGGCTCAATTGATGAGGGCTCGGGCGACGAGGGCTCAGATGGCGAGGGAGAACTTGTCACACTTGAGCTTCCCAAGGTGGATGGTGCCGACTATGGAGACGAGGAGCTCGAAGCCGAACTCACCAAGCTCGGGCGGTTTGAACGTTCGAGCTATGCCATCCGCCGTCCACGAATGTTCATTCCGGTCCGGGACCATGAAGTCTTCTCGGTCACGGAACAGCCTCTCGCTGGCACGAGGCTGTTCCATAAGTATCGGGTCGGACGGACGACTTTCCGAATCCTGATCGGCACCGAACCACCGCCGGGCCCGTCCGACCAGACGAACACGCTGGGATACCAACTGCTCCGGAGAGATAGGGCGGCAGCCGGGTTGTTCCTCCTGAGCAGTCTTCTGCCGGCATTGTGCCAGCCGTTCTTCAAGGCGTATGCGGACTGGACCGGCGACGATCTCGAGAGTCATCTCCTGCGTTCCGAAATCCACTTGCAGTTGGCGACCAACAAGGACGGACTGCCCACGGTCATCAACCTCACTCCGCCGGGCCATCTGCCCGCCTTCACGGTTCGTCAGGGCCCGGGATATGACAACACCCCCTGGCCGGACCTAAGCATTCCAGCCGGCTTTCCCCGCTATGAACTCGCGGCAGCCACAGTGGTGGAGACAATATTCCCGGATTGGGTATACAAGGTTGAGATCAACGGCACGCCGCTCATTTACAAGAGAGGGAAATGGCGGAAGTGGCTCACACGTGAGGCTACCATGCTTCGGGAATTGGAGGGGTGTTCCCTTCGTATACCCAAGCTGGCTGGCTTCATCGGGTTGGACAGCCAGGGTCCAGGGGTTCTGATATCGTTCATCCCCCACGAGACCACTCTGTGGGATGTTCGGAACAACATGCAGACGACGGATCTCGCTGTGCGCCACAAGTGGTTCGACCAAATTCAGGGAACTGTCATGGTGCTTCACCAGAGGGGTATGACCTGGGGAGATGTCAAGCCAGACAACGTCCTGATTGACAGCAACCGGGACGCTTGGATCATCGATCTAGAGGGAGGTGCTACGAAGGGCTACGTGCCCCTAGAGCTGACGGGAACAGTAGCAGGTGATCTTGTGGGGTTGAAGGCGATCCGTGAATTCTTGTGCTTGCCGGACTGAAGAATAGATGGCTGGCTATGAATGATCAGAGGCTTGGAGCCCTGTGATGGTGTACCTAGTGAATCCCTGATCAGTTTGTTTGTTTCCTTCAGAATGTGACTACATGTTTTATTTACCTGGCTTTTCGAATGGCTGGTGCGCACACCGATTTCCCACTCTTTGCTCCCGTTTGTTCCGCTCTTTCTTTTCACATCGCTGGTGCTACGACGGACGGCTCCAGACCGCTGACCTGTACTGTTCCATGACTGAGTCAGTTACTATCTGTCTGATGAGTGCCCAGCCAGGTCACCAATCTAGTTTGTTTTTCTCCCCCTCCCCGTTTGTCTCCCCTCCGTGCAGAATGCCGAAAACAAACAAAGCATGAGTCTTGTAGTTCAATCCAGCCATCAGCCACACGCTGCGTCATCGATGGTTTAGGGTGGGGGGGGAGGTGAAAGAAAGATCTAGCCTTTTGTCAGACGAGCTCCGGAAGCCTCTTCCACAGCCGGCGTTGCTTTCAAAAAAGGGCCTGATATCTGTTGGAGACCACCGTCATATTATCCCGCCATTCACTTCTCCCCTCTCCAGATAGCCCATCCTTACAACTCGACCATTGCCTCCCCCTTTGATCCCCGCTGCTTTTCGAACTAACACCCTTCACGGGGGCCCATCAATCACCACGAACGCCCCCAATCCACCATGGCCCAGAGCAGAGCCCCATCGTCAGAGATTCCCGAGGCACGGTGCGGCAAACATCCCTTGCGGTACGAGGAGATCATGCGCCGTGGCACATATGTCAATGCCCAAGGCCAGCTGGTCGATTACAACTACGTTGAAACTCACTATGATTCGGATGGTTTCTGCGCCGTGGAGAACTGCGCCTTCCGGATGTACAGTGGCGTCTGGAGGTGCCATGTCTGCCGTCGAGGCCCCAACACCGAAGGACGCTGTGACAGGAACGTGGTGAGGGATGGCAAAGGCAGAATTTGCAACCATCAGTGCTGCCACCGGTGTCAGGCTTGGGATCCCTAAGCGGACAGCCGGTGATCATTCCGGCGTAGTGGCTTTTTTTTTTTTTTTTTCTTTTTCGTGACTTCTGATCTTGATCATCAGATCAGGTTGGTTCTTTGGATTGTGTATCGAGCCGGACGAAATTGGTCCACGAGCCTGCAAGTGTGCAATAGAGGCCGCGACGCACGTTGTTTCATGGATTCGGAATGGAAGTTCTTCTTTCCTCTTGCAAGAACTCTACTGAAGACAGCGTGAGCCACCAATTGTCTGGGTATAGTTCAACCTCTCCATTGTGAAAGAAAAAGACATGTCATGTGCTGGCGCAGCCGCAGTGGAGGTCCAGAGACATATATATCGGCCATCACACCACTAGATTCCACTTTTCCTCCGAGCTGCCAGTATTGTTCGGACCTTGGACCAGAAAAAAAAAAAAAAAAAAAGAACAACATCTAGGAGAAAAAAAACCCTTTCGTAAGATAAACAGATTCGAATATATAGCCCGCATCAGTTAGGTCTACAAAGCAAGTATAAAGGGAAGCACTGCACCCATGACGGAATAAATACTCCAAGCACAGACACCGATTCACCCGCGCATCTGACACGTCCTTATGTCCACCCACCAAGCAGGCCATGGATACGTCTGCAATGCACAATTCTCTGCAAGTTGCATACTGAGCAGACAAAGGTATTAACCCACCCATCGGATGCGAGAGCCGTGCGCCGTCGGAGGACAACGCACCCTCCCCCTCCGGGCAGACGATCCACTCGCACGATCGCTCAGATGGCATATGCCTGGATAGGTACAAAGGTAGGTTATATGTCATATACTTATCGTCATCTTCACCGGATCAGAGGACTGCATCGGCGGAGAGACGGTCCCATGTAGGCGTCCAACCATATACAGACGATTCAGAGTCGGGGCTGGCCAGACGCCCAGGCAGATACGAATGCAGCTCAATGCATGCTCGATGATTCCGGTGGAGATTTAGGTTTGGCACCACGGTCTTGCGGGCTGCACGAGACTGGGGACTTGGCTTGACTCTTGAGTGTACTGCAGATCAAAACTACTGAAGATAGAAAGACGGGAATTCGATGGGTTCAAATATGGACGATGAATTAATGGAATACAGAAGCAATGCACTAGCATGCAACGAAGCAGCGTAAAACAGCAAAGGAACGTCTATAACACACGTCGAGACCGCTCACTCGGGCGAGTGCCCGGCGGCCAAAGCGGGAACTGTCCACCAACCCGTGACCGTGTCTCAATATTAAGCGGGATAAACACAAAGGTAAAACGATCATTTCTTCGAAGGCAAGCACTGCTCCGCAAATGTTGCTCAACCCAATATTCAAATTATTATCATAAGAACAGCAGAGTACTGGGAATAACGACCAATTGCTCCTCAAGCAACTTTACACACAACGACCATCAAAGGAGTTTAACAAAAGCGGTACACACAAAGAAGCACTATCGGGTGTCCTTTACAAAAGGTACTGGACGAAAGCACCGAAGATGGCAGCGGCACCCATGGCGGGGACGTTGACAATGTTCATGACGGAGGCGCTGTCGGTGGAGGTGGAAGAAGCAGAGCTGGTGCTGCTGGTGGAAGTGGTGGTGCCGGAGGATCCGTCCTTGGTGGTGGGGTGGGAGGTCTGGGTGCACTTGTAGGTACCACGGATGACGTTGCTGCTGTGCAGCTTCTCGAACGTGCTGCAGGTCAGGTTACCGGTGCTCTGGACGTTGAAACCACCCTTGACCTCCTCGAGAGCGGGGAGAGAGACACTGGAAGCAAGTCAGTCTATGCACGTGAGTCTGTCCATGTGTAGGGAACTTACGAGTTGAATTCACCGCTGAAGTCAATGGCACCAGTAACAGTCTCAAGGTCGGGGAAAGAGATCTCCTCGAGCTTGTCGTTACGGGCAATCTGGAAACCACCGTTGACGGTCTTGAGGACGGGCATGCTGATGTTGGCAAGGTCGGAGTTGTCGTCGAAGACGAGATCACCAGTGCTGGTGAGGTTGGCGGCGCTGAAGTTGGAGAAAGTGTTGCCCCAGAAGCCGAGCTGTCCGCTCAGCTCCTTGAGGGAGGGGATAGAGACAGCGCTGACGTTGCGGAAGGTCATGTTGGTGCCACCGGCAAGGTTGGGAAGGATAATCTGGAGAGAGTCCAGGTTACCCGCGAAGTTGATCAGACCAGTGGCGTTGGTCAGGTCGTTGACGTTGACGGTCTTCAAGTTGGTGTTCTCGGTGATATCGAAAGTGCCGACGCTCTTGAGGGAGATACCGTCCAAGCTGGTAAGACCGGTGTTGGTGATCTCGACATCGCCAGCCTCGGAGACACCCTTGGTGAAGTCGAGAGACTGGAGCTCAGGGAGGGCGGTCCAGGAGATGGCACCGACGCTGCTCAAATTGGTCAAGCTGAGGGTGGTCAGGGTGGTCAGACCGTTCAGCTTGAAGGTGTCACCGATCGTGGAAAGGCTGGTGGAGGTGAGCGAGGTAAGGTTGCTGGCGCCATCGCTGGAGAGTCCACCGGTGATCTCGTAGGGACCGTTGATGCTCAGGTCACCAGAGAAGTTCTCGCTGATCTCAACGTCACCGGTGAGCTTCGTGCAAGTGGCGTAGCTGTCGGCATCGCTCTGGCTGGCGATCTTGATGGTGCTGCCGCTGCTACCACAGCCTGATTTCGTGGTCAGTAAGAATTGCAACAGTCACGTCGGCAACCCACGAAGGGATTCACTCACTGGCAGCGAGGGCGACCTGGGCCGCAGCGATGGCGGGAATAGCGTATTTCATGATGGCCATTGTTTCGTGTTCAGTTTAGACTGTTTGAATCCAGAACTCAACGTTAGCCTTGGAAGAACCGCGATGGGGGGATTTTAGAAGCCTGTCTTCCAAGACTGGCTGCAAGAGTCTGACATGCAGTATCGGGCTCACTCGACAGCCGATGCGGGAGCAAGCAGATCTATTTGAGCGATGCAGGAAGAGAGTGGGACAATGAAAACAAACATGTTAACCTACCAATGACTGGAGAGTGGATTTTTGTCAAGTCTGGGCAAGGCGTGGCCCTTTGTAGTCAAGTTAAGCGTAAGAGCTGGAAAGGGGTGGAAGCGAAACAATAAATAAACGAATGGAAGAAGGGAGCTTCAACGAAGGAGAAGCTTTTTTCAGGTTGGTTTTAGCGATTGCCTTCGAGGGAAGGAAAGAATCGGTTTGTTTGGGTGCGGCGGATTAGGCAGGCACTTTCTGATACGGAAGAGAGAAGAGAAGGGAAGAAGAGAAAGGAAGAGAAAGAAGCGAGCGAGTGGGAAGAGGAGAAGAAGGAAGAAAGAAAGAAAGACTGGGATAACAAGAAGGGAAAACCACCAAGAAAGTGGGAAGGAAGACTTTCAGGGAGGACGAGAAAGGAGTCGTGGCCCCGAGGTTTGGTTTGGTTTGGTTTAGTTTAGTTCAGTTTAGTTTAGTTCAGGTGGTGGACCTGAGACCGGGGGGAAAGCCAGAGAGGGGAGAGTGAATCTCCTTGCAACATTACCGGACTGTGTATATACACAGCCAAAACAGTACAGTACACTGTAATTTACTGAGGACTGGAAGTAATTGTATGGGAGTCGACAGACTGAGACTCCGTACTCAGTACCTGAATGAATCGGGCTCGGCTGGGCTAATCAACTTCCTTCCAGTCCAGTTTCCCAGTGGAGACAGCTGGTGAAGTGTCTGTCGAACGTCGATGGTGTGTCCATGGTAACGAAAGTACCGGGAAGGCGGCGGGAAAGAATAATCAACCGGCCACCAGCATGATCCAACCCACAGGAATCCGGTTCTTCTGAATTTCTGACCGGAAATCCGTCTATCCTAGGCCTTCTTAGACTGCTCCATCCTGTAACACTTCACCAATGATCATGCCTGACAACCCTTTCTGATTCGCTCAGCAGCCCCTTCCCCCCCCCCCCCTCCTCCACTCCTCCCCCTTCCCCATCATCATACCAAACAAAATGTCTAATTGTCTCTGCTTCCAAGACAAAAAGATTTGCTGCACTATTTGTAGTGTTTACATGAGTGCTGACTGGTGGTTCATAAGTTCATCCAATGATTCAACACCCTCGCTCTTCGCTGCCCTTTCTACACGGCACCTGGCAGGTAGCACCTACTACGGGGTTGGGAACAGAGTCACCATTGACCCCGACGTCACACATGTCAATTGAATCTGAATTGAATTCTAGAGACAGTACGGATTATTTTACATCGGTACTGCGAGTGACGGGGTAGACTACCTAGACTCTCTCTCTCGCTTGTCAACGATTCGATTGCGACCCATACAGCGGAAATTTGACTGTGCGAAATGAAAATGCCCCCTTCGATGGAATGCAGCCGGCGATGCGTCGCGGGAAATTGGGCTGGGAGCGAGGTAAAATGACGATGATGCACCAGCACAGGCAAGGCAAGTCGATACAAAATTAGCATCTCGCCGCTAGGAGGGGCCAGACCTCTTTTTCATTTACATTGCTTAGGACGCTCCCGCAGGACCTATCTGTTCTACCTGATATGTATTTGACACCCCGTCTGCCCCCCTCTGCTCCCTTCCTCACGCAACCATTTTAATTTCAGATTCTATCATTAGCCAACATTGGTCGATTATTGAGTTGTCCAGGACTGCCGGGGCCTGGATGGCACGTTTCCAAGAATGTTAAAGGCTAAGTGTTGTTATTGAGCCGAGTCGTAGCATAGTGGTCGATCCGAATTTATTGGAATCTGAGGGAGCCCCGCCACTTGCAGACTACGAAAGAGACCGACGCGCGACTCTTGGCTTCTCGCCTGCCGTACGTTGGTATGTGCCTAGCAACGACCACAGCAGCAGGTTGGGGAATTCCACTGTTCACAGCTCAGGAATCAGCCATCATTGTGCCTCATCTTGACAATATTTTCTGAGAAGTCAAGACAACTATTGTTGGGAGCATATAGCTGAGATCTCAGTCTTAGAGATTTCATCATCATCATTCATTGCTTTTCCTCTTCGCCTGCAAACTCAATTTGTATGCGTATCTTGGCTTCAGGTACGGGTGGGTACCAGACCTGAGCGAGAGCGGATAATCAGATGCCCTCCCAGGAAACCTAATAATAAATAAACCCACTGAGTGAGAGTGGGTGGCGAGACAGGCAGCCCATCAAGGGCGGGATTATCACGTGCCGCTATCTTTCATACGTAGCACCACTGTAACTTCCATACCAGTGGTAGTGAGACCCACATCGCCTGGGCAAAGGCTGGAATTGTGAGCATATCTGGTAATACCACTAAGTTGTAACTTACATACCGTACAGGCTATGTACATTTGTCCGGGTGGATAAGCCTTCCGATGGATAGAAGTAAAGTAACTGCCCAAGTGTGCAGCTAAATCGGAGTAGCAGGATGTCATAGGTCCATCGTCGCCGACCTGTGGCGATGACCTGAAACACTCATGAGATGACTCTATCTACGTGCGCTATCAATGGTGTTCAAGCGATACACTTGCATTATCGTCGATACCGACCCTGTAAGGAAGCTGCTGTTGGATGATGAAGTAGTACCACTTTCTTTCTCATAGTAATCATCGCAGGCATTGATGACCCAGCGAGGAGGGGACAAACGCAGGACTAACCGAGCATCTGAGAAATTCCTGGAAATTTGATCGTCATGGTCACTGCCGCTATTGCTTGTTCCTCCTTGATCGGCTTTAGTTCTTCAGCTACTATCAGACCCATCCAAAAAAAAATAAAAAATAAAAAATAAAGAAAAAACTCCACAACTTATCGGTCGCAATAATCAGACCCAACACGGCAATTTAACCACCCTTCTTAAAGTGGCGCAATGCGCCCTTGCGATGCAGAGCAGAGAAACAATGGCAGATATGTTAGGCTCACTAGGGATACTATGTAAGTCCGTCGACATGCTTGTGAAAGTCCAGCAGGAAAAAACATCTAATTTGCATCGAGTCCCATGCAAACCTCGGTGGTAAGTTAGAGTTGTTATTGCTCTGCATGAGGTTCGAGGTGCCGCCGTAATCAAGACGCATCAAGGAAGATAATGTTTACCAGCGAGCACGTTCGCCCTAGCGCCTCGACGACGCGGGTGGCTTGCCCCGGCTAACGACTGTACTAGTAAACTAAGCTAATCCTCGACTCAGTGACAGTAGTGTAGTCTAACTTCTCCTTTTAGCTGATAAGAACAAAGGAACTCCGTGACTATACGGAGTAAATGGCAGCAGTTCTGTGATGTCTTGTCAACAACTGCATCTAGAAATCAGGCGTGAAATATTGCTGTTCTTCTACCGGATACAACCACAATCATGACTGATGCGATGTATACAAACACCCGCTCCGGTGTCTTCAGGGTATCGACGCTCAACGTGCGCCACTGGTAGTCCTGCTCTTACATCGCACTGCGATAGAGAGCACGCTCTTCTTACGCGAGCCAAATGATCAATGGCGGAGATCCTAAGCCTACAACCATTGAGACACGTCTGTCTCTTCTCATGGCGGCGGCCGCATCAGAACACATCCTCATGCCGCCCGTTGCCATGCATGATTCATACTTCAATTGTCCTCATTAGCCGAGAAAAGCTTTCGCTCTCATTTCTAGTCCCTTGTTAATAGAATATCAGGCTCTTCCAAGCGTTCTAGCTGCCTACTAGTTGGTTTTCGGACCCCATTGTAAGTCCTGACCTCGGGACCTCCCTTCATCAAACAGCGACCAACACGGCCGTTCTGGCCCCTAACCTGAACATACTCGGTATCAAAAGCATACCATACCAATGCAGACTGTCCCGTTCTGCCACACAAACAGACATACTGTGAGCAGATGCATGCATCTCGAAAGATGCATGCCATCACCTCCTACCTCCTACCTCCTACAAAGAGTCAGTTGACCTTCTCAGAGTTATACAAGCGACTAAGTGAATGACCCCCACTTTGCTTTGTTTTTTTCGTCTTCTTTTCGTGTGGATGTGCAACTTATACTACGACCATGGTCCGCTCAATCGATGACGCAAGCCTACGCTATCGGTATCGATCGTAACGTTGATGTTTAGATTCCTTACCAATGAGCTCATGGTATCTAGCCCCCCTCCATTGGCTGTCCAACTGTAAACCTGCCCCCTTCCAAGCTGACCCGCCACAGGAACCAATTCCCTGGGCAGGTATGCGCCACCAATTTTCGCCTTCAAACCTCCTCCGTGAGTGGACGCAAAAAAGAATCTCAGCCAGCAAAAGAACAAGAAAAGTGTTTTTCATGTCAGCCACACTCAGTACCAAAACAAATGCTTGAGACATGGCCAATCGGGCCCTTTCCAGCGATTGGGCAACGGGAGTCTTCCGTCCACAGCCAGATTCAAAGTTCCACACTGGAAGAACTCCCATGGAGTTTACATATATGGATATATTGGGTGGTTCCACTGCTGTCGCGATGGAGAACTGCAATCTGTTCATCAATTGTCCATGCTTCTTACTGTACCATCTCGGGTTAGAGCGGCGAGAGGACTATGTATCGTGCTCGAGAGTAGAAGCGGTCGTAAAGGAGGCGGCCATAATGAAAAAGGGGTAATCGGCATAGAAGTTGGAAGGGCTAGGTCTGGCCGTGTGATGTGAGCTGAATTTGGTTCAATGTGGGCAGAACTCCATTGATCACATAGCAATTGACATATCCCGAGGACATTGCGACCGTGGAATGTCTGAACCAGGTTGAATGTCTAGATCCGGAGACAGCATCGAGCTCCAGTAGTTCAGTACGCACGGGGAATATCTTGTGGAATCGACTAGCCAGCCTTTGTTGTAACGATTACTGTAAGTCGACCGATTGACTGGGGCTTGATAGACAGCATTGGAGCAGGAAAGAATTAATTGACTCAGAGAACCAGGTCGTGTACTGCAGAATGCGGGGGAGATGGGAACATCGCAGTTCTCTCCGCGAGTGATGATTCTCGATGGCGAGCATGTATGTTGGAGATGCTCTCGACCCGGCGGCCGAGCTGAGCTTATCGGCGTCCGTTGCTCCCCCTGCACCTCGCGACGTCACTCCGCCAAGAGTAACCACTGCAAAGAGTGGCTGACGGCGTCAGAGAATGTGCATTCGCGCTTTCACTTCATACAAGCATTATTTATAATATACACTACATGAGGCTATGATGGCGTTACGGCGTTCCACTCGTCTGAGCGCACTGCCCACTAGCAAAGTCCCAGTGCTGCAACCAACCACCACTGCACCAGCCAGGAACAGCAGCAGCAAAGCTCAGCCGAGCAACAAGATCTCCAAAGCACGCAAACCATCAGCCAGGGGCAAGAAACCCCCGAAAGCAACGGCTGCAGAGCAGAATGCCCCTCTAAGCTCGACCCCAGCCAAATCTACACCGTCAACCGCCACGGCGACCTCCGACTCGGAGAACATACCAGCAGCGCCTGCTAACATCTGGGACCCCGTGCCTGGTAATAATGATCACAGCGCGAGCACTAGACCTCGTCACACCACCACCCCTCCTCCCCTCGACCGACCCGTCGAACCGCATCGAACTAACGCAACGCTCCTGACCCCGCACGGCTCCTCACTCGTCGCCTACCCTCCCGGAACAGAGAATGAATCGCCCAGCAAGACCGGCCGACCACGACCGACCGCCACGACAGGGACGCTCCTCGAGAAAGCGATAGCGCATCTGATCGCGACGGACCCTCGCCTCGACCCGATCATCAAGGCCCACCCGTGCCCGCTGTTCACCGCGGAGGGGCTGGCGGAAGAGATCGACCCCTTCCGCAGCCTGGTCCAGAGTATCATCGGACAGCAGGTGTCGGGCGCCGCGGCCAAGTCGATCCGCGATAAGTTCGTGGCATTGTTCAACACAGGAAGAAACGGGACGGATGCGCGGGACAGGTTTCCGACGCCCGAGGACATCATCAAGCTGGATATCGAGACGCTGCGGACCGCGGGCCTCTCCCAGCGTAAGGCCGAGTATATTCGGGGGCTGTCGCAGAAGTTCGCGGACGGGGAGCTGAGCGCGCGGATGCTGCTGAACGCCACGGACGAGGAGCTGGTCCAGAAGCTGACGGCCGTGAGGGGCTTGGGCCTCTGGTCCGTGGAGATGTTTGCTTGCTTTGCCTTGAAGCGCATAGACGTCTTCTCGACCGGTGATCTGGGTGTGCAGTACGTCATCGATCTTTCTCGTTGCCTCGCCGTCGATCGTAGTCCGCTAATAGTTCTTCTCTCAGGAGGGGATGCGCCGTGTTTACAGGCAAGGATGTAAGCAAGTTGAAGGGAAAAGGTGGAGGTAAGTTCAAATACATGGCTGAAAAAGATATGCTGGAATTGGCCGCCAAGTACGCTCCGTACAGGTACGTGTTGGACATGCTATGTGGCTGTGGGCGCGCCTCCTCGCTTACACTTATCCTAGGAGCCTCTTCATGTGGTACATGTGGCGCGTGACGGATGTAAATCTCGCCGTGATGAGCTCATAGCTCTGGGAAGAGTAAGTGATGATAGAAAGGCCCTTGGGCTGCATAGTCCACCGATGGGTGCATATGAGACTATAAATCTGTACATAGCCAACGCTATGGGCTAGCTAGCTCCCTAGATGTGACAGAATATCTTGGATAGCAAGGCGAGCATGGCCCGAAGAACCCATGCATTTGGTGTAGAATCCCGAGTTGTCTATTGGATGACGTGTACTATTTCGTTATCTACTGACAATCAAGGCATGGAGTGTCGTAAGAACGGCTACGATCATTGCAAATTGCAAACTGCAAACTGGATTGAAGCATAGCAAAGAACCAAGACAGATGGATTTGTACAGTATCAGTACACGTGGTTGAGCGACATATCAAAAGGTTCGATGAAGCGTTAGCTGGGTGCCAGTGGTGGGTAGCATCTCAGCTGAACCGGACAAGATAAACTCTTTCCCTCATTTCTATCCCGACCGTCCACGATTCCTGACGACGACAGTCTAATTCCGGTAACAAAAGGGCTCGAATTACTGAATCAATTTACCGGCGGACGACGAGGGTGTCGAGATCTTCACGCTCCTTCTTCTCCTTCTCGATCTCGCGGATGATGGGGCTCAGGTACTCAACATCCTGTGGCCATCGTTAGTATATGTGGTCGAATGGTTGGGAATGAGTCTGGAAAGGAAAGAGCGATATAGCCAGTCCATGCATCGTTCTCGAAGCTCCGTCCAGGTGACAAATCCGGCTCACGGGATTGGCCGAGTCTTTTTGCGGAGAACTGAACGGCTTATACTCGGAGGCATGGGATCAGATTCGACTCACCTCCTCGGGCTTGGTCTGCTCAGCAGGGGGGAGAAGGGTGTGAGAGACGGAGCACTGTTTCCGAGCTTCGTTAGTTTGTTGCTTCTTTGTGATATCGGGTCTTCAGTAGGGCGAACCTGGAATGCTCTGCGGATACGGAAGATGCGGTCGTAGGCCTCCTTGGGAGGGAGACGCTTGAGAGCAGTCTGAACAACGTCGCTCTCCTCGGGGATCAGGTCGTCGGCCCTACGCCCGGTCAGTTCATGGTGTCCTTCAAGGAAACGTGAAGGATAATTTGCCCAGGGCAGGCAGCGATGCGGGTCTGAACAGGGTTCACAGAGACTATCATGAGAATATGATGATATACCCTCCGGATTCCTTCGCTGCTGTACACCGGATACATCGAATGCCAGTCTGAGCAGGTTGAATGGCGAGGAGACCTACTTAAGACCAAGTCTTCTGTAGCCGGCGGCGTCGGTGTACCACTGGGCGAGTGGCGTCATCCAGCGCTTGAGCCATGGGCGCTTGACGATGAAGTTGGTGATGGAAGGAGCGGACATTGTGATAGATCCCAGCAGCGGGCGTGAGAAAGTCCAATTGACAAGGTGGTGTGGCGGGGAAGGACTGCGAGATGTCAAGGCAAGGCAAGCTTAGCAGGATGACCCGACGTTGGAGATTGTGCAAAACGGAGGTTCGGCGGGTGAACTTTCCCAAAAACATCCGAATCGGCGCCTGAGGCACTAATAGTTATCCGATTCTGTCCATAATATGTCTCACGTGATAGGCTGCCCGGGCATCCCTGTCGACACCCTGGTGGATGGCTTATGCCTCAGGCCTCAACGGCGCTTGGTGCCGGTCTATTGTGGATTCACTCCACCTGACTTAGAGCGTTGCTGCTAACTAACGCAATTCAATTCATCTTGCCCACACGACTCCGTCCTTTTCCGTGTCTTTGAAGTTCTTTGCTCCCACTTGAGTCACTGGCTTCTATGCTCATTGCCCTAGAATCTTCATCGCTCGCTAGGCATGGGGATTATCACTCGCTGAATATATTTTCACTTGACAGGTTCTGCCATTCCGACCCCGATAGGAACGTTAAGTCTATCTCCCAGACCCCGCCCCCGTCTGTGCCCCCGACAGGGTAACCTCGCAACGCATCAAAGCAATCGCTGGTCAGCCTCGGCTTACAGGGGTGTCATCAGCGCCTTCATCAGTTTGAGTATCGCCATTTCGTCGCCCGTGCTCTAAACGACGCCGCTCACCCGCCTTTCACCACGATTTGATAAAGGATCATACTGGGTTCCGGAGCGAGCACCGATATGCTCGGATCCGGGAACCCTCGCTGACATATAAAACGAATCAATAACTGCTTGCGCGCTGGCTGCGAACATGTATTCCGAAGGACATGGCTCGTCGGATGCCGCCAGCGGCTCTCAAGAGCAGCAGGTTCCTGCATCGCCCTCCACGCCTAATACACCGCCTCCCATGCTGACGAAGCCGACCTTCCTTGATCGTCTCGAGATGATCTCCACGCACATACCTGATGTCTGGATTACACCCTTCTGTGGAGCTAGTGCGGGTGTAGCGTCGGGTATTGTGACCTGCCCCTTGGATGTGATCAAGACAAAACTGCAGGCTCAAGGTGGATTCCGACGGCGCGGCAAGGCGGTCGAAACGAAGGAACTGTATCGGGGTATGCTTGGTACTGGAAGGGTAATTTGGCGGGAAGACGGACTTCGAGGCTTATATCAAGGACTGGGTCCCATGCTGCTGGGATATCTTCCAACGTGGGCTGTCTATCTGGCTGTCTACGATCGTTCCCGGGAATATTTCTACGAGACTACTGGTAAGACAAGCCTCTATTGTTAGTAATGACGCTGCTAACCTTATCCAATAGACAGCTGGTGGCTTTCCAGAGGGTACGCTTCTCTAACAGCTGGCGCCTGCTCTACGCTTGCGACGAACCCAATTTGGGTCATCAAGACGCGACTTATGTCCCAAAGCCTTAAATCCAGTAGTGAAGGGCTTCGGGCGCCGTGGCAATATAACAGCACTTGGGATGCCGCTCGGAAGATGTACAGGACTGAAGGGATTCGCTCATTCTATGCAGGACTCACGCCGGCGCTACTAGGCTTGACGCATGTTGCCATTCAGTTCCCCCTATACGAATACTTGAAAATGGCTTTCACCGGATATGGAATCGGGGAGCATCCTGATAACGGCAGTTCTCACTGGATTGGCATCACTGCTGCTACTTTTCTTAGCAAGGTCTGCGCTAGCACCGTCACCTATCCACACGAAGTGCTTCGGACGAGGCTGCAGACTCAGCAGCGGACGTCTCCAGCATCCTCACCGGAGGAAATCGCGTTCCGAGGTGGATTGGACCATCCCCCGGATCGTGGTCGCCCTCCAGGAGCGGCTTCCTCGGACGGCATGCCCAATCGGCCGCGATACACGGGAATTATTCGCACTTGCCAGACGATTCTCAGAGAAGAAGGCTGGCGTGCATTTTACTCAGGAATTGGCACGAATTTGTTCCGTGCTGTTCCGGCTGCGATGACTACCATGCTTACCTATGAATACCTCCGGAAGGCCATTTCGCATATACAACATGAAGGACGGCTGAAGCTGGAAGTGCAAGAGGGCAAAGCCAGTGACTCTTCTGATGCGTTATAAATATTAGATGATTCAATTATTGTTACGGGGACATGCAACGGAGGGATAATCGTGTTTGCTGCTTGCCGCTAGTCAGCCCATTGATGGTTGGAGGGACTTAAGGCTTTTCTTTATGGCGTGCTTACATATTACACATTGTTCTATGGATGATACCTCGGCCTTGTATCAATGGTGGTGCCGGGGTAAAATGACGGGCCCTGACATGTGAAGTTTCAATCATGTCCTGTTCTTGTGGTTCGCCGTTTTGTGGTACTGAGCGTCCTTTTCTTTCATGAACAGAATAAGTCATCAATGCAATTGTATATAGTCTGTCATACAGCTCTTTCCTCTCTGTCGTATCTTTTCTATTGTTTCCTACCTTATACTAGTTAGTATTCAGTTTTCCCACTATTGCCAGTATGAGCTCCTAGGGTCAACCTTCAAGGAGCTACCTAGCACTACGCAGTACTACTAGTAAGATAGTTACAGTGCAATGCTTCAATCGAATATCGTCAGTCCCGCCAGCCAATGAAATGCCGTTCCCTGTAAGCGGTACAGTCACGTGATACACACACTAAATATCCCGCCACGACTTTCAAAAAGGTTTCCTTCCCTTCCATACTCGCATCCTTGCTCAGGTTACCCTTCAAGCAAAACTGCCATGATGGAGGCAAACGCTTCAACGGAGGTGTCGATCGCGACAAGATGATCCGGGAATGCTCTGCCATTGACCGCACGCCACTCCTTAGAATCGATTCTGGAGTCATGATCATGATGCTATTTCCCCCCAGCCAGCATTCAACAGGCCTTGATGAAGGCCTACTCACAATGATCCGTTTTGCAGAGGTCATGTCGCAGCGACCGTTCAGCCCTCCCTCATCCTTCAGCACACTTTTTTTTCCATTGATATGATGAACATTTTTCAAATGGTAGATCCTGGTAGTCTTCATAAGGCCTGGGATATGACTATTCATACACTGAAAATTCTGACTCATGGATATACTGCTTCTTGATGTCGGTTGGGCTTGAATCGATGCTGCGGCTGATCACTGACCCTTTGTGGGTGGTGGACGCTGTTTACTGTTGTTATGGTCAGGTCAGACCCCAGGTCCACATACACAGGTACTGTCTACCTATGCCAGACTCTTCGGCCTGGAAGTTATATATCCTCTGCCACGTGGAGAAACAATAATGCAAAGTACAAGTTTATTTGCAGAACAAGACCAATTAAGGCATACCAGCCAGCTGTAGCCTGTAGCTCTTCTCTTTCCAAGCAAGACGTAAACATCGGGCAATTGAATCGTACGCGCCCAAATCAAGAGTCCTTGCCCCGGCTTTCCTCCAAAGCCTGCTGGACCCAAGAGGGTTGAGCGTCCGCCCGCTTGGGACGGGAACTGGTGGTGCTAGTGATGGGGGCAGAGGACTGTGCTTCGCGACGGGCAGTGTGGATAGAGCTGATGCAGTAAGAGCAGAGGATGACCGCCATGGTGAAGGCGGCTATGGGGGCATTGAGGGACTGGAGATCGACATGGTCAGATAGGGTTGGTATTGTGGTGGTCGTGGTGGTAGATTAGTCATTCTCATAGGAGTTGGGAGACAGAAGAAATGGGAAAAAATAGTACAGTCCGAGTATAATGAGTACTACACACACGCCTGTCAACTTACCCCCGATGATCGGCCCAATGTCTTTCCGGCCATGATTGAAAAAAAGCTTAGAGGAAGG
The DNA here is from genome assembly GCF_003184745.1 of Aspergillus uvarum CBS 121591. Lineage (NCBI taxonomy): Eukaryota > Fungi > Ascomycota > Eurotiomycetes > Eurotiales > Aspergillaceae > Aspergillus > Aspergillus uvarum. Next base: position 142,174 of record NW_020291313.1, read on the forward strand.
GTGGGTGTTTTGATAGCGAGTAATTGCAAGACCAGTACGTAGCCTGTTCAGCAGCCACGATTGTTGTTAGTGTGACAGGCGTTCGGGGGAATAGTAGCCGGGGCCAGGGTTGTTCCGCGGTAGACAAATAATAGGGTGGAGGTGGAAACTGGGAACTGAATGGGCAGAATGGGCAGAATTATCAGATGAAGGCCAGGACGATAACTAGTCGAGCGGTAAGTATCGGGAACCGGGGACGAGGCCTTGAGTGCTTGGTAATGCCGCCTGCAGACCGTTCCCGTTGGCCGAAGTGCCCGCCATACCAGATCCAGACTAGAACGAACTGCTCCTCCCGCGGGCACTTGTAGAGTAGACTACTTAGTCAGTCAGTACGAGTGCAATCCTGTCGCGGCAACGCGATAAGAAAGGCTTCAACAATACGAATCAGCAGTCACTCACTCACTCACTCAACTTCCCTGTACTGCACTTTCTGTACTTCCTGTACCTCTTCGTTAGCTGCAGCAAACGGGGGAGCCAACGTCATTCCGAAGCCCGCGTTTCCTCGTATCTCCGAAGCCGGTCCGCGGAGGCAACGGGGTTTCTGGAAAGGGTTTAGCGCCGGTGAATAAGACGGACGGACTAAAGCTAGTAGTTCAACTTTCCCTCCCTCCATCAAATCAATCGACTATCAATCTTTCATCACACACCTCGCCGTCCAATTCATCAACCCTTTCTCTCACACCTCATCAACAACACACACTGCTTTCTACTCAAAACCACCATCATATCTTCCTAACACTGCACCGCACGATACCCGTTTCTTTTTCTTCGCCTTCCACACAACCACCACAATGTTCCGCCGTCTCGTAACAGTCGCTCCCCGCGCCGCGGGCGTTCTCTCGCCTCGCATCATCGCCCCCGCCGTCGCCGGCATGCAGCAGCAGACCCAGACCTCGAGCCTGCGGGCTTCCACCCCCTCGTCTCTCCAGCAGCAGCGCCGGGGCTACCACGAGAAGGTGCTCGACCACTACTCCAACCCCCGCAACGTGGGTTCTATGGCCAAGAGCGTCGACGTCGGCACGGGTCTCGTCGGTGCCCCGGCTTGCGGTGACGTGATGAAGCTCCAGATCCGCGTCGACAAGGACACCAACGTGATCAGCGACGTCAAGTTCAAGACCTTCGGCTGCGGCAGCGCCATCGCCAGCTCCAGCTACCTGACCGAGTTGGTCCGCGGCATGACCCTCGACGAGGCCGCCAAGATCCGCAACACGGATATCGCCAAGGAGCTGTGCTTGCCTCCTGTCAAGTGTATGTTTTCTTTCTCCCTCTTTCCCTTCGCTTGTTTTCTTGACAGCGTGGTACATCATGGTCAACACGTTTTTCTTTCCAACTAACTCGTCTTCCCTTTCTGCTTAGTGCACTGCTCCATGCTCGCTGAGGATGCCATCAAGTCCGCCATCTCCGATTACTACACCAAGAACCCCAAGGCTGTCAAGACCAACTTGGCGGGTACTGGTGCCTCGATCCCGGACCTCCATGCTCAGCCCGAGAAGGCGGCCCCCGTCGCTTAAATACGACAAAAAAACTTTGAAGAAAAAAAAAATCAATACCTACTTGAACCAATACAATTTGAAAAGGCGATACCATGATACGAATTATTATCCTTGCATCATTTTTTCCCCCTTACCCACCGGAACTGGATGCTGAGCAATAAATGATGGAACTCGAGTCATGATCGTTAAGCTAATGGTTCTTGTCTCTCGCAGCTTCAAAGCGAGAGACAAAACAAAAGCAACAGCTCTGGGACAAAACGTTCGCTGTTCTTTCTTCTTTTTCCTTCTTCTTGATTGTGGATCTGGGACGGAGTTATCTGTTTCTTCGCTTCAATACTGTACAGCAATTTTATGTCTTTTCTATTTTGTGTCTCTTTTTTTTTTTTTCGCAAGCTTTCTTCTCCCAGCTAAGCAAGGCAAGACAAGGCAGGCCAACTTGAATTTAAGTTGATTCAGTGATTACTACAATATATATCAAGATTTCCACACCTTCACCATTTTTCCCACTTGATTTCTTATGTGGACTGGAGTGCTGCCTGTTGTTGCAGCGGGATTATCTGATTCGCCACTATCGACGTAGTGCGGACTGACATCATCATTCATCCGTACATCTGATAATCGACACCTGAAGATTGAGGATCGCCTTGCTTGATGATGAAAGAAGAAATCTACCCATACCTTCTATACTATATGAGCCACTAAATATACACATAGCTTTTCTCAATAACATAGTCTATGAAGCCAAAATCACGGACCAAGATGCACAGAAACCACAGAATAAGGAGAATGGGGTTGAACGCCATAGAAATGCACAAACCGTGCGAAGCTGCAAGATGATCTCTAAAGCATTTTACTTCCCACTGAAAGCTCAAGAGCGGGCTCCTCGCGGTGCGAGTTAAACGGATGCAGATAAATCGGGACGGGGTGTAGTAGACTGTACAGAGGGATTAAAACAAGTGGCTCTATACCAACCCAAAGCGACTCTTCAGTGATAGGAGAGCCTCGTAGACAGAAAGCTTCAGTTCCACGCGCAGGAAGCCGGTCCATGCGCAAAGGTAACGCCAGAAGTTTGAAGGACGGAGAACACCGCCTGCCTCGTAAACGGCTTCCATTTGTTCCTCGAAAACTGTGCGAGTTGCGTAGCGTGCGAGAATAAGGAACGTGCGTATGGGTCCTTGGCGAGTTTGCAGGTTTTCGTCCAGACTGCGGGCTGAAATCGATATGTTAGAGTTATGCAGCCATGTTTAGCAGGAAGAACATTGACTTACTCAAGTCGTTTGTCTTTAGAATCAGAAGGATGATACGGGGAACTTGGCCCAGCAGTTCGACGAGTTGTTGCAACATGCCTTCGCCGAGTGCACCGGACATGCTCTCCCTCTCCGCTGACGTGCGGGCGGAGGTGATGTCCTTTTTCTTGAGAACCATGTAGTCTCGTCCAGTAATGGCGCTGGCGAAGAGAGGGAATTGCTCATCCGTTATGCCGGCAACTTTGCGCGCGGACTCCCGCATGCGCAACTCGTCGGCTTCGATCACCGCCAGCCAGAGCTTTGCATAGTTGCGACGCAGATCTTGGGGAATGTCTCGGTAGAGTCCATGGTCGTAAAGTACGACATCGAAGTTGTGACGGCGACCGTTGGGGTTGGGACGGATGGCGATGTTCCCGCCATGTGGATCGCAGTGCAAGGGAGCGTTGTCGCCGAAAATCATCTCGTTGAAGATATGTGCCAATGCAGCGGAAACCTCATCCCGGTCAATGTGATTGGAATCCAGGAACTCAAGGTCGTCGGGTCGTCGTCCGGAAAGGAACTCCATAACGAGAATACGCTTCTGAGCCCACATCACTAATAGTCGTGTTAGTCCGCCAATCGACTCGGCCACATGTATAATTAGGTAGATAACACACCTTCCGGAATGACTAGTGGGGCATCTGAATGCTTCTTGAAGTAATCCTTTGTCCGCATAGCATTTTCAGCTTCCATCCGAAAATCCAATTCTTGCGGCAGAGACAGGTCCATCTCTTTTGACAACCATTCTAAATCGTATTCCGGGAAGAAGCGCTTTAACGTCGAGAAGGTGAATCGAGTCAATGCCAAATCAAGCGGCGCCCACTCTGCCAATGCAGGATGTTGCACCTTGACCGCGACTTTCTGACCAGTTTCTTTGAGCGTAGCAACATGCACCTGCGCGAGGGAAGCGGCACCAATAGGCTGTGCGTCGAAGGACGAAAAGAGCTCATCAATACGACGACCAGTATCAGCCACGAACATCGCTTCGACGGACTCAAAGGACGAGACGGGGCATCTGTCTTGAAGAGGAATGAAGGTTGTCGTCCATTCCAAGGGCAGCAAGTAACCCATACTGCTCAAGTGTTGTCCTAATTTGATGAAGATCGATCCATTCTGCTCGAGAACACGTAGCGTGCGGTCCGCGCAACGCTTGTGGCAGGCCCGTATCGCTTCGTCCCTTTCTCCAGGGGTGGACGTTTCTTGCTTGAGAGTAACACGGTAACTGATTGCGCGAACATGTGTGAGTAAGCCTGCCCTACTCGAGCTTGGTGCTAGAAGAGGAAGATCGGGTATACTCACTCATTGATACAGATAGCAAGTGCACCGACGACTCGTCCAGTGCGCGCTGCCGCACGGTAAAAGTGCTGAACCTCATCCGAGTATGCTACTGCCGCAATGGCAATAGCTCCACCGATCACAACATATTTGAGTACTTTGTTGCGCGATTTCCCAGGCCCAGACTGCCTCGTGTCATTCCGTCCCGAGGTCGCAGAGGTGGATGCATTTCGAGTACAAAAGGGCGGTGATGATAGTGATTGATCGCCAACACGGCGTCGCTGGGTTACCAAAGGGCGTGAGGTTGCAGAGGAGAGCAACCGAGAAGTGATAGGAGAAGTCGACAGACGAGTTAAGGGGGAATTCAGGTGGGCAAGATTGGATCGTATGACCACCGCGGGATCAGAATTGGCAGAAGCCCGCAGCGGGATGCGGAGCGCCGCCCTCATCCCGAACACGAACAATGCCGTCTAGAGAGCGACCACAAGTCGACAGAAGCGAAGGCTTGGACGGTGTATTTCATCCGTGCCAGCACCAGAATCCCAGGGAGGGTTTGTTTGGTGAAAGATAGAGAGAGAGAAGGACTATGGATGGGAAGAGAAGGGAGGCAAGCGGGCAGGCAGGCAAGCCGCAGGTGACCGCCGCGTCGCAATTTCCTCGTACCTTTTTCTTGCCTGGCCGGAATTGCCAATCGCCGCTTTTCCGCTCCCGAAGATCGCCACCAACCGGAGGAGCTTTTACAGTTTTCTCTCTGCAAGATGCAGCACGCTGGGTGTAGTACGTAATATGTGAAGTATGTGAATAGTTCGCCTTTCCTTGGTTTCTTTGTACACCACCATCTCCGTTCTCCTTGACTCGACTATGCATAGCGCCCATGCGAACGGCCGCAATGGATGTCATCAATGGTTATTTACAAAATATCAGCCATTGCGACGAGCCAGTCCCAGGATCCTGGTAGCTTGTAGCTCCCTCAGACAAAATACAATGCCCTAATCACCACACTAGCCTACCTAAGCTGTCCGGCTTCCAGGCGTCCTGATGCAGCTCTGCTGGATGACGGGGAGAAAAGGGCCAGAAAGCAGGTCTGTAGGTAGCGAAAACTCAGAAGCAGAGTGCTGAGACCCCTTTCTCAATGCAGCCCAAACATGCCAGAAGGTTTGTCAGGTACCCTGCACCCGAATGGCACGATCGGTGGAGCACAAGCAGGGCTAGATGCGTTGAGTCAAGGGGCTTTGGATGTCCAATCTGCCTCAGTATGTGTCGGACGTCGGCGCTGCGGAAGAATTGAGCGACGACGCGATAGTGAGCTTGCAGGCCTGGACTCGTCTTCCGCCAGAAAATCGACATGAGATAGTCGGTTACCGACGCCTCGTGAAATCCTATTCCTCGAAGCTCCAGGTGCGGGATTGACTCCCGCCGTGAGGCTGGAACTTTGGCCATCTCGACTTCCAGGTCGGAGGGCCAGTGCTGAGCTACCAAGGGCATTTCGGGGATGGCGCTGGCTTTCTCGCCCGTCAAAGTAAGCCTTTGACTGACTGAACCGATTCATCTGTGGAGTGGTCGGGGCTGATTGATTTGCAAGCAGACTCGGTGGTGTGGTTGAATTACTCCGCCGTCGAACGCCTGGCTTGCGCTTTTCTAAGTGATATGATTCACTTTTCTCATTAGATTGTATCAGCTTGCCGGCCATGTCTCTGACCAGAATTGCTGGATCATGTTCGAGTTCTCGAATTGCGTCTAGGAGACCATATCTGGCAAGAAGGCCACCCTGCTCCTCGCTGGAATCGCAGATACTCGATATAATGCGCAGCATATTGAGCCGTACCGCAGCTTTGTTGTGGCGTAATTTCTGTCCAATCTTATTGAATATGTCGGGTCTTGCGAAAGTCGATGCAATCGGCGGGCTTAGCCTGAGAAGCTTCTGAAGTGGCTCGAGGAGATTCTCAAAAGCGTTTGCCTTGGAGACGGTCAAACACCTAACAATAGAGTCTGTGAAGGAAACTCGTTCATAACGGTTATCAAGGAGATGCTCCTCGACCTTAGCAGTTTCTTCTTGAAGCCTATAATCACGCGGTTAGCCTATGGTAGCCGTTATAGGAATCGAGCACTGACCAATTGACAATAGCATCCAGAGCAGTAACTTGCCAGTAAGGGTCTGATAGAAGAGATATGTAGAATGCGAGTCCCTTGTTACGCCACAGTTCGCGACGACCGACCTTCCCTGAATGCGCCATGTCACAAAGAATAGGCAAGGCAAACTCCTTCAAAGGCCGCTCTGTTTTCACAATTTTCTGGAGAAGAGGCACAATGCCATTCAAAGCTGCGTCTTCTTGTCGAGACTTATTCAGGCGACACATATTGTAGATAGTGTTGAGAATTTGGTTAGAGACCTCCCGGAAGTGTGGGCGTTTGATGGTAGACCGCAACAAGTCTGTAAGAACATCAATTGCATTTGAGTTCTGAAGCGCGTCCAGTGTTGTAGAAAGCATTGACAGGTTCTTAATGAACTTCAGCATAGTGATTTGGTGTGACGGTGTCATCCGCCTTAATTCCTTAAGGACTCCTAATCCGAGAATCAGTGATTGCCTTGGATATAAAGCGGTGTTCTGCGGCTTTCTTACTATGCAATACCGTTCGCTCTGCCACCATTTCCTTGACATGGTTTTCGGCCTGCGAGAATATGAAGAAGATGTTTGCAATCCGACCCTCGACGATCTCAGCCAATTCGCCTTCTTCATCCAGCACGCGACTGAGAACGAGTGATAAGGGATCCAAGACAGAGTTGCGTGACAATATTCTACAAAAGTCATTCTTTGGCGTAGAGCCCTGTTTCTTATTAGTTCTTGCCTGGTGAGTTCAACAGCGCATGCCAGTACGTACCTGCAATTCAAAGACACTCCAAATTCCGTTGACGCCAATAAGGACCAAGTCACGCTCATCCTCATAGTCATCTTCCAAGAACTCAACTAGAACATTGAGACCACCCGCACTAACAAACATCTGCAGGGTAAGAGTTGAAGTTTGGTACATCTGCTGCACAAATGCTGCCGCTTCAAGACGAATCTCTCTCGGGTATTTCTTGGCGGCGAACTCATTAATGATGGGGATCCCGCCCACGAAGCAAAGATTCTCCTGAATGTCGTAGTCATTGAAGATGATCGCATTAACAATGCGCAACAGGCAGAGTATAATGTCACGCCGACGGCATATGTCCAGTATTTCCAAGATCGGCAGCATTCCATGAGCGCTAATAATGATGTTCTTCGTTTCAGGTAGGTCGCAGAACACAGTCAACAATTGTTCGGAGATTTCCCCAAGTACGTCCTCATCCTGAGACGTTTTCAGGGAGCTCACAAGCCCTTCAACCTGGCTCTTAAGACGCGCATACTTGTCGCGTGCGATGTTAGCCTCCAAGTCTGTTTCATCGAGTCCCTCTTCGAGTTGTGCGAAAGGGTCATCTTCGTCATCCTGATCTCCAAGCCACGAGTTGTTAGACAACTTGGAATTGAGTCTCAAGGTGCTTTGATTTGAGCTGTTCTCGCTCTCCGGCCTATCTAGAGCAACCTCATCGGCACCTAGGATGTCAGAGAAATCTTCGTCGCGCTCGTTCTCAGCATACCGCTGAATTTCAAAGTCAGAGCGGGTGCGTTTGACGGATATCCGCTTTCTGAGTTGTGGTTCATGATCTTCAATGCGTTCTGGCGATTCTTGATACCGAACTAGTTCTTTGGATGGCGAGACTGGCGTATCGGTTTCTTCGTCGGTCTCCTTAACTCCGGTCAGAACTTGAGGAAAGCTATAAGGCACCACATGCTTACCTGAAAGGCGCTAAGTTTGTGGTCTAGAACATCCTCATTAGCATTGATGAGGTCAGTATAATCCTCGACCGAGTTTTCTTTGAAGAAGGAAGTCGGTCTCTGTGGTTTTAATGGTGGCATCGGGGTTTTGAGAATTGGCACATTGTGGTGAATGGCGGCTATGGTGGTCTTGGGCTGACCCGGTGCGCTCTCCACTCCTGCTTGTTGCAGAGGAAATGGGCGGATGGTTTGCAGGGGGTCTGCTTCGGCGAACCCGTTCAGGGAAGAATCATCGAAATCCGAAAAGGCATCATCTGACTTGAGCACTGTTCCATCGAGAGATGCAAACGCTTTCAGCTTCTCAGATGACAACATGCCTCCAAAGTTGTCTTGCGGTCGAAGATGAGGCAGCTGTAACGCGCTTGGGGATATAGCTGTGGCGAAGTCATCATCCCAGTTGTCCTCCTCAGTAGACTCGGGAGATCGATATCGATTGACATGCTTTGACACCGGACTTGGAAGTGTGTCTGTCGTTGGTGTATACCGAGACGGGCCCAGCTCTGGGCGGAACGATGCAGAGCCCTGTGTGTCGAACCTGAAAGGCTTGCGCAGCGTCCCCATTTCAGGAGAACGAAGAGCTTCGTTCCACTCTTGCACACTCTTCACAGCTTCCTCGTATTCGGTCGACTTCTTGGGAACCACCGAGTCTATTCTGCGAGCATTGACAATCCAAGGGTGCTTAAGAAGTTTTCTTGCCGATACACGAAGATTGGGATCTTTCTGAAAGCACTGCATCAAAAAATCCTTGACAGCCTGCGAAATTTCTCAGCATTGGGCAGACAGAAAAAAGGAAATTGCAGGAAACACTACTGACTGGTGAGGCTCCTTGTGGGAGAGGTGGGTGATCATCATTGACAATGCGGAATAAAGCTGGCATTGGCTGAAGATTATAATACGGCGGCTTTCCTTCCAGAAGCTCAATGACAGTGCACCCAAGACTCCAGATATCAGACGAAGTGGTTGCACCAGAGAGCTCTATAACTTCAGGAGCCATCCAGTACGGCGTGCCAACCACGCTGGATTCACTAAGCCCCGTCGTCCGACTGGCGACACCGAAATCTGCAAGCTTGACGAGGCCCTCTTTGGTGGTGAGAATATTGGCTCCTTTGATATCCCTATGGATGACACCTTGTTCATGCAGGTACAAAAGGCCGTGCAGCACTTGTGACATGTACAGGCCAACCAAGTTCTCGGGGAAGCGACCAAAATTCTTCGCGATGGAGTGCAAAGAACCATTCTCACAATACCTAAAATAGTTAGCGATTTCGTTCCCTCATAGTTAGAACAGATCCAGTACTCAAGTATGATGTTCAGAGTCTCTGCGGATTTCACAAAGCCTTGATATTTTACAATGTTGGGATGCTGCAGTTGTATGTCAGCGTCATTTCAACTTTGTATAGAGAGTGCTGAAGTCGTCGTCATAACATACATCCAAGTTTTTCAAGAGATCGATTTCCAACTGCGACACACGGAGTCAGCGACGACCGTGTGGATGATGAAGTGGCAATTCATATTACCATGATGACCCGTAATTCGCTCTTCGGTAAATCTGCCAACTTAATTTGCTTGACAGCAACAGTCTCTCCTGTATTCCAATTGAGGGCTCTATACACCGAGCCAAACGCGCCTCTGCCTAGGCAGTCGCCCAATTGCTTTGTTGCCACGGGTGTTAGCATGCAGTGTCCTAGTAAGACAAGAGGGCTGGCACCATACAAAATCCTTGAGCTCAGCAACATCTTTCGCCGATGATTTGATCATCCTGCTGTCTTTCCCTTTGTCTTCTCGTTTGGTCGGGCTGGTCCCCAGTCTCGTCAGTCGTGATTTGGCCGGAGTGCCTGGTATTTTGGACGGTGGAGGTGGCCCCTCACTCGGTTCGGATGATCGAGAGACCATTGTCCAAGGGAATTCAGATCTGGTGCTTTATCACTGCCCTGGGTCCACCGATATCCAACCAGATGTCTCAAACAAAAGCGATCGCTTAAACAATAAATGATTCGAAGAAGGCCGATGCCAGAAAATCGATCGGATTATTCATGTCAGCACAATCTGAGGTCTAGGCGCATTGTAACTGTCAGTAAAGATCACAGAAAGCTGCAGAAGACTGTTTCAGACAAGAACAAGCACTAGTATCGAGACTATATGGCATGATTGTCGTTAATGAGAAAAAATCAACATACTGGAAGGGTACCTGTTATCGTCCTCGCAAGAGCCGCGTCTGTCAAGCGCGCCGCTGAACATTAGAGCCTAGGCTCCTGAATCAAAGGTAAGACTCAAAATACCAGCTCTGCTGCAAGATAATCGAGCACGCTAACCAAGCAAAAAGACGGGAAAAAACGAGCACTTCCTGTTGTGCTTGACGGGGCAAACGCAGGGACTCTCAGCGGGTGTTTTGAACTTTCCCTTTCTCCACAGCACCACTTGGCTTGGGCCATGACGCAGCGCCCGGCCGCTGCTGTAATCTCCGATCGACCTTATCAGAACCAAAGCGGAGTCTGGAGACGACTGCCTCTAGTTTAATCGATCAAACAGCTAGACAATAATACACAATTTTTGCACTGCATTCTTTGTCATTCCAGACCATAGTTTCAGTGGTTAACTACACACGTGCTTCGATTACTAATTAAGTATGCTCAAGAGGATTTGCTCAAAAGGGTCGAGATAAGCTAGTAAGATGCTAGAGTGGGTATCGTGTAAACACAAATCTGCCATGACTCGTGATGTGTCACGACTATTTTTGTGCCTCTCGAAGAAGACGCAAAACATCAGACGCAAGGTAGAGACTGCCAGCAATGACCAATGGGCCGCCGTTAGCTTCGTGACAGGCCCACTCGATTGCAGCAGAGACATCGCAGCCAAAAGTCTGCACTAGACCGGTCTCTGAGATAGACTGCGCACATGAAGCCACTTCCTCAGTATCAGCCGGTTTCACCCAGGGCATCCCGTCAACAGGACCGAATGCGGTCACTGCGACTTTGTCACCAGTCCGAATGATGTTTTGGAATAGAGAGGATAGATCTTTTCCCTTTGAAGCTGCGATTACCCACGTAACATTGTCATGCTCTGTACGTAGCTTGCGATCCACATATTGCCCAAGCACTTCCGCCGATTGAGCATTGTGCGCGCCGTCAAGTAAGACGGGCTCTTCCCGGCCCACCAAAGGGCCCAGGGTGATCTTCTGTAAGCGTCCTGGCCACACCACGCTCGACAATTGTGGAAGAAGCATATCGACATTGATTTCCGGACGGAATCGATCCAGTGCCAGCTTGAGTGCAGACACTGCGCAGGACATATTGGCTTGTTGATGAGGCTGCAAGTCAAGCGTCGCGAAAAGGCGGCCAAGTAATGGTGACTGGGTTTCTGGGCGGACAAAGTTCGACTCAATCCCCAGCTCCCCGATACGTTTTTCCAGTGTTCCAATTACTTCGATCGAGTTGGTGCCGTCCACCACACATGGAACTCCAACCTTCAATATGCCCGCTTTCTCGCGTGTAATCTGCTCGATGGTATCTCCGAGTAGGGACTGGTGGTCAAGTCCGATCTTCGCAATAACAGACACTAAGACATCACTCAAGATGTTCGTTGCATCTAACCGGCCGCCCATACCAACTTCAACTACGCCGATATCGACTTGTTCATGGTTGAAGATCTCGAAGGCCGTTGCAGTCAAGAGCTCAAATTCGCTAGCACCGATGCCGAGGGTTTGGTCTCGAAGTTTGACTCTAGCTTCGATTTGTCGAAAAAGTGATTCCTGGACAACATCTTCGCCGATTGTGATGCAATCCCAGCGGTCGATTAGATGGGGGGAGGTAAAGCGACCACAGCGCACTCCGCCGGCAGACAACAAGTGAGATAGGTAGGCACTGATGGAACCTTTGCCGTTAGTTCCAGCAATGTGAATGGCCTTCCATGACAGCGGAGTCTGCTGGAGGAGGCGGGATATCCGACTCAAGCCGAGCTCTATCATCCCTCAATATACACACTGATAGGTAGCTGGGAGGTTTCAAGGCTCATGGCCAGCAAGCAAGGACAAAGAAGGTTGACATGGGGGAGGTGTACGGAGTAGTTATCAATTGAACCCGTCCGGTGCTCTCAACGGGAAAGTCAGCAGCTGTCGGCAAGATAATCGGAAACCGGGAAAGTGCCCGATAAGAATTAATTGCCTTAGGCTACCACTATGCAGCCCCACCACAACAACCTGCAAAATTGGTACGATATGTTGCAGTAGCAGCGCAGTATCACTTTGATCCTTACTTCAGTGAAGTAGTCATTAATAGTCAGACACATACTCATAGTGCAGGATTTGAGTTTGCAGTCTAGTGTTTCTTGTCGTATCCAACATCTCTAGGCCGCGGTAAACCTCAGGTCTCCCTCCATCCATAGTAGCACAATAGCCGCTGTACTGGAATATACGCGTGTGGCGATGGCGCCACACACTTGTCCAGCCGCCCTTCCAACAACAAACCATCCAAAAAAAAAAAAGCAGTTGAACAACCCGAGGCGCTACGGCGGGCCTCAGGCGCCAATATCGTTGCCTCCGCTTTTTTCCTTTACGAGGAAAACCAAATCTCGCCGTTTCTCCATCGACATTCGTCTTGGTCGTTGCTCCCCGCAATCTCCGTGCTACTGTGCTTATTAGCCTTCTGTGTCAATCTCCTTTGCTTCTGAATGTGATAGCTTTTCTTCAATCCTCAATCGTTCCAAACGTGATTTCCTCTCCTATCCTTCTTCACATTTACTGTAAACATGGGTATTCCGTGAGTATCCATCTCCCCAGTTGGCCGTCAAGACTTTACGCGCCCTGCTCCATTAGGCTAAAGCACCCGGGACAATTGTCGTGACTGACTGGTAATGATATAGGATGTTCCGGGAGCCGTCCCCGACAGAAGACACGAGGAACCACGCTGCCAAAGATAGCTGCGCTGCCGCACGCTCTGCGATTCGTCGTCAGGCCAGCGTTCGCCGCCCATCGCGCTATGGCTCTGTCCTGCGCAATGCAACTTTACGAACGATTTCCCCACGAACCCTGACAGAGGAGATTGAGCGCGAGCGGGAACGCGAGCGCGACTCGAATAGCCTACAGCGCCATGGTCGCTCGCCTATCATCCCTCGGGCGCTGGCGTTGGCAGATGAGGTCGAACGCGCGCGCGAGCGCGAGGCGAACGGCATACAGCGTCATGTTCGCTCGCCTCTTTCGAATGCTGCTGCCGCCGAAGATCCGTTCAATCTCACCAATGGATTTCTGGACCCTCTACGAGCTCGGAACGCACGTCGCAACGAACAACGGCGACTCGATAATGCCCTTCAGCAAGGTCGCCCAGGCCAACAACAACGCCTGAGGATACCGCGCAATCCGATCATGTCCGACTTTCAGCGCCCCGCTTCTCCCGGTCTAGATGCAAACAATAGGCAGGATCAAGATCACCCTCATTTTACGCCTCGCTTTGCCCCTGCAGTCGCATATCACGGGAGCGCTTCCCCACATGCGCGACGAGATGCTCTCCACCTGTCACCCTTCCCCCTGCCTGATGGTTTGGGCCCAGATCTGTCTGCGACACTTGCTTTCCCGTCCTTACGGCGTGTTGGCCAGCGGTCCATCAATGATACGAGTCGTTCAAATCAGGAATTACTTATAGATGGTCTGGGCGATCGCCAAAGGAGCCTCAGCCCTGATGATGACCACGCCAATGATGCATGGGAAACACTTTTGACAACGATCACGCCTGACACAAATCTCCCCAGTGCTGATTCATCATTTAATTCAGCGTCCGCGCCCGGAACGAACGTTCCTGTGAACGGGGCAATGAGAAGCGCCGCCGCCGGAATGCGGCCCACTCCAAGCTCAACGTACTCGGGACCTGGAACAATGGAGATAGTCCTTGATCCATATCCCGAATACTTGCATCCATGTGACTTCCCACCGAGTGCTACCGATTCCGAAAGCGACTCAGAATCTGAGACCTCGAATTCCCTGTTTCGGCGTTACCGTGCTGTTCGTCAACTGGAGTCTTTGAGGCGAGCTGTGGACTTTCAAGGGGCCATGATACGCTCCCAGGGAACTGCAAGACGGGCACCCGAAGTTCAGTCAACTATGAGTAGCCAACCTCCGATACCCACTGTGTCATTTGCCTTTTCCGATTCTTCTACCGACCAAGACTTGCATCAGGTTCGGGCCGTGCTGGACCGTCTCACAAACCGGCAGGACCTTCCTGACGACTTTTGGGCGTCCGTTGGATTGTCTCGCGCTCTCGGTCAGCGTGAGAACGACGAGCCAAATGACGAGCCAAACGACGTCAACACAATCGACGGACCGCTTCGTCGTAGCTAAACAGCAGCCCCCTTCATTCGTATTTTTCCCCTTCTGTTATAATTTTGGTTGTGGAATTGTGATAGACAATACTCCTTATGCTTCACTCAAGATACCGGGCAACGCGCAGACTTCTATGGTTGGGTTTCTCTTTAGCGGGGATGATGTATTGCTGGGCGTTAGCGGTGTGTTCTGATATTTTTTTCCATCAAGGGCGGCGGGCACCACCTGATACGGAAATAATCTTCTCCATACATACTTGTTTTGTTTTCTCTGTACTAATAACTCAGATACCTTCTATTGATGTACCCCCACTCGCTAAAAGTCGATGTATGTCCCAAAAAGAATTTCAGAGCCATAATCATCAACAATTCGCCTGTTTATAGAATCAGTACGCCGGCCTGAAGTTTCAGGCAAGAATCCTAGAGATCAATTCTCCCCTCTCTTTGAGAAGCTTGTGATGAATGAAATGAACCTGCGACAGAACCTATTCTCAGGTACAGTATGATAGCTAGTTTCCTTTACGGTACAGAGATGCGGTTGCTGTTCCCCTGTGACGTGACGTATCATTACTCCGGAGTAAAAGCGATAGCGAGCCCCCACTCTGACGACAAGCCCCGCAGACTTATTTATCTCAATGAATCGCCGAGCTTCCACTGCCCATGCAGACCTTCATCGTCCAGCTCGCTCGCGCATTATATTGTACAGCTACCAAGATCCCAATATAGTCATTCCAAGTCCCTTAGATCGCACTTGGGACTCTACAGTACACAACTTGAGACAATCTCAATCTGCGACCACACAATTCTCGGCGCAAACACACAGTTCCAACCTTTGCATGGACGGGACCACGGTTATCGGTGCATTGTCCCAATAATCCCATCTGGTCAGATTCTCGCGTGTTTGTGTTAGTGTCCACAGTTTCTATTCCATCATGGAACAACAAGTCGATCGATTAGTCGACAAGATCTGGAGTGAGTGTTAACCCCGCGAGTCGGACAAACAAGCGGTGTCTTTTGTGTCCGACGGGCCCCAAAAGTCCTCCTCGGTAGCTAATGCCTCGAGCCACAGACAAATTCCAGTCCACACCGGACGATGCCCGCCTACTGATTGCCGTCAGTGGGATCCCTGGGTCCGGAAAGACAGAGCTGGCGACGATGATGGCCAACCGCATCAACCAACGATACTCCGCGCAACATCCAGACTCACCGCTTATCGCAACCACCGTCCCGATGGACGGCTACCACCTCACACGCGCGCAGCTCGCCGCAATGCCTGATCCCGCGTACGCGGCTGCCCGCCGCGGCGCCGCGTTCACCTTCGACGGGGAAAAGTTCCTCAAGCTCGTGCGGGCGCTGCGGGAAGAGGTAACACCGCGGACACGAAGTCTGTACGCTCCGAGTTTTGACCACGCGGTCAAGGATCCCGTGGATGACGACATCACCATCCCGGCCACCTGCCGGGTGATCTTCTTCGAGGGCAACTACCTCAGTCTCAATAAGGAGCCGTGGAGCACGGCGGCGGAACTGATGGATGAGCTTTGGTTTGTTGAGGTCGACTTCGAGGTCGCTCGGAGAAGGTTAATTCGGAGGCACGTCAAGGCGGGCATCGCGAACGACGAAGCCGATGCAGATAAACGAGTAACGGAGAACGACTTGGTTAATGGGAAAGAGATCATGGATTGCAGGATGGAGCTGCAGGAAATCATTAATAGTGAATTTGACCCTGCGTGGGAGAGGTAGCGCAAGGGGTTTTGAGGGGCATAGAACCATGATCACCAGACTGATTAGAGACTTATGGACTGTCCTAATCTCATATGGTGATTCGCATCACGAGATGAAAGCTTCATATACATACTGCGCTTTTTTTCAGATGTTTGCGCAATCGCGGGGTGTTGATCTCCCGCTGTCTTTTCCGATAGACTAGCTACGGATGCATCCACGGATTGTTTTATTTTCGAGTGCTCCTGGGACGCATAAAAGATTAGAATGTAATCCAGAACTTGCTCCGTGCTTATTTCTATCTCTAACAGAGTTTAAGATCTTTAGCGACAGCACTTACGAGGTAGGAAAGTATACCGTGCCCACCAGAAGAAGTTTGTCCAAGGGCTGTGCTTGATTCTAACCGACAAGACCGCAACGTCACTGTATTTGGCTCATCTACAGGATAACTTCATAGCTCAGACTAGATCAAATCGCGGGTATAAGACAAGCTATAGTTCTATTAGCCCATATAACCCGAAAACAAGTACACAAAGAATCACCTTTGCTCTGGGACTTGCTGTAGGCACATGGGGAGGGGTTTTCTACATGTTAATTATGACTCAGCAGGAGGCAGTTGGAGTTGTTTGTGAGTCAATTATGTGGCGACTACGTTACTTCCACTCGACGTTTCCACAATCAACTTTGCGTCATTTCATTGTCGACGCTGGGCTCTTGAGCATTATCAAGTATCTGTTGAGTAGAGGCTCCGCAAAAAAGCAGACTAACCCAAGAGTGGCCGGGGAATGGCAGCACAAAGAGGGGACAGATGTGGGAATAGGCTCAGAATACAAGGAGCGTGTACTATTACCAATATACTGAGCATCGTGACAATACCATAGACTGTAGCTATTTGCTCTGAGTCGACTCACCCTGTCCGCACCCAGTGACGAGGAAAGCTTGCGCTACCATTACTAAAACAGCAGAGTGCCTAAACTGCCTAAAACTATGTATGTAATCTAGTCTGATCAGATGTCGCTACACAGCGCTAGACAAGTTCAGTGGGACTTCCATCCAGAAAAAGTGCATTGCTCGATATGTCTATACCGAGGTTTCACAGATGTTCGCCCACGGGTTTCAGCTTATTGAAAAGAGAATGTTGATCTTGGCGCCCGAAGAAGTCTGACATGAAGAGAACGAATTCTTGTCTCAGAAGTCATATGTGATTCTAAGAATTATCTTCGTTCCTAGCTAGTCACACTAAACGTTATACACACGATGCCCATACTAGTTAGAGCAATGAAGGGATACCGTGGTTCAACGTAACCACAACTGTTGCGAGCCCTCGATCCGCAGCTTAAGGATATATTCACCTTTGCGGTTGTTCAGGAACGGAGCAACGTTCGCCAGTACCCCGTAGGTTAAGTGGCAATTATGATTCCTGATTGAAGCTGAGCCGGCAATGGGGTTCCTGGTGGTTAGCCTTACTTGTCCTAGTGGTTCCACTGGCCTAAGCCCTTGCGGCAGCTAACCGTTTCAATCCTAGTAATGTATGACCCCGGTCCTGTGGTCGATCGACGGGGTCAATTCTGTAACCAGGAATGGGGGGTCAATATTCCCTGTTGAACCTGGGGAATTCTTGACCTCTGAATTCCTCATTCTCGATGTCTTCGGGTCTCATCACCAGACACCTCAGAATCACTATCAGTCGCTCCTTTAGACCCTAACACCCTCTTTTTTTCTGTTTTGAATTTTGTCCCTGAAAACCACCTCCTATCCATGTCTTCTCCCCTACTAAACCCGGCCTCCGTCTTGAACTATTGATCGACTGCTGAATAGTGTTACTCGAAACAGGCTCGAGATGTTGCTCTTGAAGCCCGCTTTTTGCGCTGTTTGCGCCTTTGTTTGGGCCTTCAGTAGCCTTGTCGCTGCTGTTCCAACCCGTGATTGTCTTCTGTTTGCTGTAGGGTAAGTGTGCCCAGCACGAGTAGTATCCCTGATAGTTGTTGAGGTTGCTGGGAGATCACCGTGGAGTACCTGCTAACAATTCGAATGTAGCTCTCAGTCCATTCCGGACGACCTCCAGACCATATGTGTCACCAATGGCAAGCAAATCAAGGATAAAATCTCAAACCTCTGCGGTGACGATACCAAGGTGGCCATGCAGCAGTTCTCGGACATATGTGCCTCAGCTGGATACAAAGGTGGTATGTTGGCTGAGCAGTTGTCGCGCAGTCATATACTGGATCCACTAACTTGAGAGTAGTGAACGACATATTTACCATTTCTGGTGTCTCATCATCCACGGCTGTTGCCAACCCCACAAGAACGAGTTCTGGCATTGCGACCCCAGCCGGCTCGTCTAGCATTATATTAGAGCCCAGTTCGAGTCCAACTCCCAGCTCCAGTCCTAGCCCATCACCAAGTGCTCACCCCAGCGGGATAATTTCAGCCGGTTCGTCAGATCGTCATGTTCCTGCTGCAGCATTCGCAGCTGTTGTTTTCTTTGGAGTCGCGGCGGCACTGTAGTCTTTCTCAGCTGCTGCTGCCAACCCCAGATTTATTGTTTCTAGGTCTCACCCTTGTTATCATATGTTGAGCCTAAGACCTTGTACCATACTTTACCGTAGACTTGGGATGTACCCGGATTTTGATTTGATTTGTATTTGTTACTCGATGGTGCAAACCAACTTCGGTGTCCTGAATGGGAATTCCAAGGAACCCGATGGATGCCGACGGAGAAATCTTCTAAGCTAGCTTCCCAGAATCTTACCAAGCAGTGCGGCGGTCTAGCTTTGGTGGGGTACTATGTAAATTGATTAGATCGTTTGGTACAGTAGCGGAGTCAACTATTGAAACGCGAAGCTGATTTGTAAGACCCAGTCGGCTCTTCCAGGTCAACGTGGCGTGAGAAACTCAACAACAGCACGTGACCTGAGGGCGTCGCGCGTCTCCGGCAGCCGGAGCAAAAAGAACTTTTACTGTACCAGGCTTGCTAGCGCCAATGCAAGGGCCGCCCATTTAGCTCAAACACGAAAATTCGCGTTGATTTCCACCAGCAACGCGTTTGCCCCGGCGACGTCAAATATCTACCACACTCGCTGCCCCTCCCTCTTTCTCTTTCTTCTCATCCTCCACAAGCTCCTGTCTTCAGGACCATTTTTTTCTTTTTCGCTTTTTGCTTTACGAAAATTATCATCTTCACGCCTCTTGACATACGATTCACTGATCTTTTCTTTCTGTAATTCCACTTACCTTCTTATACCCTTCCTGTCATAATCTTCGGTTCTACGCATTCCCCAGCCATTCCCTGTCATTCAAAATGTTTGTCTACAAGAGAGGTGAGCATCAAGCCCTACACTGTCAATCCACAGCGTCATAGAGCTCTGCTTTGCATTCAAATCCGTTTCGAAACGTTCCTGTTGGAGCTCGTTGCCACCCGTGTTGCAAATCTTGCTAACGTCACGTTGAACCACAGACGGACGCAAAGAACGCGTGCAGTTCGACAAGATCACCGCTCGTGTGTCGAGGCTCTGTTATGGGCTCGATCCTGAGCATGTCGACGCTGCTGCTATCACTCAGAAGGTCATCTCTGGTGTCTACCAGGGTGTCACCACCGTCGAACTCGATAACCTGGTATGTGAAGATTACTCAGTGCTTGACAATCGAGTTCTGACTTTGCTTGCAGGCCGCCGAGACTGCCGCGTACATGACCGTCACACATCCCGATTACGCTATCCTCGCTGCTCGTATAGCAGTTTCCAACCTTCACAAGCAAACCAAGAAGCAATTCTCGCTGGTCATCTCTGACCTCTACCACTATGTCAACCCCAAGAACAACAATCCCGCACCCATGATTTCCACGGAGACGTACGAATTAGTCATGAAACACGCCGATGAGCTCAACTCGGCTATCGTTTATGACCGTGATTTCAACTACAACTTCTTCGGCTTCAAAACTCTTGAACGGTCATACCTTCTGCGAATCAATGGAAAGGTTGCAGAGCGCCCTCAGCACCTGTTGATGCGTGTGTCCGTCGGTATTCACGGCAACGACATCGAGAAGGCCATCGAGACCTACCATCTCATGTCTCAGAAGTTCTTCACGCACGCTTCTCCGACTCTGTTCAATGCTGGCACTCCCCAGCCTCAGCTTGCCTCATGCTTCCTCGTCGATATGAAGGAGGATAGCATTGATGGTATCTATGACACACTTAAGACCTGTGCCATGATCTCCAAGACCGCTGGTGGTATCGGTCTGAACGTCCACCGCATTCGTGCCACAGGCTCCTATATTGGTGGAACCAACGGTACCTCTAATGGTCTGGTTCCCATGCTGCGGGTCTTCAACAACACTGCCAGATACGTTGATCAAGGAGGTAACAAGCGTCCTGGTGCTTTTGCTATCTACCTGGAGCCCTGGCACTCGGATGTCTTCGAGTTCCTGGACCTCCGTAAGAATCATGGTAAGGAGGAAGTCAGAGCTCGTGACCTGTTCTATGCCCTGTGGACCCCCGATCTGTTCATGAAGCGTGTTGAGTCCAACGGTGACTGGACTCTGTTCTGTCCTAACGAGGCTCCTGGTTTGGCCGATGTCTACGGCGACGAGTTCGATGCTCTTTATGAGAAGTGAGTTTTGTTTTGAGCCTATTTGCTAGCCAGTTCTAACAAGATTACAGGTACGAGAAGGAAGGTCGCGGCCGCAAGACCATCAAGGCGCAGAAGCTCTGGTATGCTATCTTGGAAGCTCAGACCGAGACTGGCAACCCCTTCATGCTTTACAAGGATGCTTGCAACAAGAAGAGCAACCAGAAGAACTTGGGAACCATCCGCAGCTCCAACCTTTGCACTGAGATCATTGAATACAGCGCTCCCGATGAGGTTGCTGTCTGTAACCTGGCTTCTCTTGCCCTCCCTACTTTCGTTGATGCCGCTCGTGGCGAATACGACTTCGGCAAGCTTCATGAAGTCGTGCAGGTCTTGGTCCGTAACCTGAACAAGATCATTGACATCAACTACTACCCTGTCCCTGAGGCCAAGAAGAGCAACTTCCGCCACCGTCCCATCGCTCTTGGTGTCAACGGTCTGGCTGATGCTTTCCTCGCCTTGCGTCTGCCTTTTGACTCGGCCGAGGCTAGACAGCTCAACATTCAGATCTTTGAGACCATCTACCACGGTGCTCTGACTGCCTCCTCTGAGTTGGCTAAGCTGCACGGTCCCTATGAGACTTACGAGGGTTCTCCCGTGTCTCAGGGTATCCTCCAGTACGACATGTGGGACCGCACTCCCACCGATCTGTGGGACTGGGACGCTCTCAAGGCCAAGATTGCGCAAACCGGTGTCCGCAACAGTTTGTTGGTTGCCCCCATGCCTACTGCTAGCACCAGTCAGATCCTGGGCTTCAACGAGTGCTTCGAGCCCTACACCTCGAACATCTACTCTCGTCGTGTCCTGGCGGGTGAGTTCCAGGTGGTCAACCCTTGGTTGCTCAAGGACCTGGTTGACCTCGGTCTGTGGTCCGACAACATGAAGAACCGCATCATCGCCGACGGCGGCTCCGTCCAGAACATCCCCAACATTCCTGCCGATATCAAGGCTCTCTACAAGACTGTTTGGGAGATCTCGCAGCGCAACATCCTGCAAATGGCTGCTGACCGCGGTGCCTTCATTGACCAATCCCAATCCCTCAACATCCACTTGAAGGAGCCCACCATGGGCAAGATCACCAGCATGCACTTCGCTGGCTGGAAGATGGGTCTTAAGACCGGTATGTACTACCTGCGGACTATGGCGGCTTCGGCCCCCATCCAGTTCACGGTGGATCAGGAGCAGCTCAAGGTTGAGGACACCAACGTTGCTCGTGCCAACCCCTCTTACAAGAAGCGTGCTACTGGTGTTGCCTCCTCCGCTTACTCTGCCGTGCCTCGCGGTCAGAGCCAAACCAATGGACACAGCGAGGATGTCAACAACGGTGCTGACAGCCCTCGTGCTCTCGCTGCCGATGCCACTTCCCGTAGCAACGAGGACGAAGCCGAGGGACCTCAGGAAGAGGATTCCGAGAAGACGAGCGAGGAGCGCGAGAATGATATCTACTCCCAAGCAGTGCTTCAGTGCAGCATCGAGAACAAGGAAGCCTGCATCATGTGCCAGGGTTAAGGCAACAAACGATGAAGGTTATAATGCGGTCGGCGTCATGCTTTGGGACATTTGTGTGTAATTATACTACGGGTTTGATGGATATGGATTTTGTTTTTCTCTTGTGGGCTTTCCAATGTATTTACGGGCTTTAGTGATTTTCTTTTCTTGTTTGACATTTTGACATTGATGGCTTATGGCGATGATCTTGATATACATAGATAACAATTTACTTTTCTTTCAGCTTTTTACTTTCTACCTACGGTGTTTTGAACAATCACATCGGCTTATTACTTAACCATGAATTGGTTTCTGAGTGATGTAACAAAGAGACCGACATGAACCCGTAAATTGACTTTAATTCATCACCCCTACTCATCCGCCTTAGGCTCCATCTCGGACATTCTATCCTTCGCGGAGTCCTGGGTCTTGCCCATCATGTCACCCGCGCGGTTCAGCATATCATTGGCCTTACCCCTGGCCTGGTCCATATAGCTCTGGTTGCTGCTGCTGCTGTTGTTGTTCATCAGAGACGACCCTTGACCTAGCCTGCATTAGCTTGACAACCGCTTTTCTGGCAGCATTGGGGATGGGTGGCGAATGCCGACTCAGAATTCGACTGGACTGGACTGGACTGGACTGGACTGGAAGCATCCAGGCGTCTAACGTACCACTGTTGCCATGCATGTTCCGGTTCCAGGCCTCGGTCGCCTGGTTCTTGGCGTATTCCAGGTTCTCTGTGATTCTGTCCATTTTGCACTCTTGGAGGATTGGGGGTGAGTGAATGGTTTGGGGGGTGTGTGAGATGGGGAATGTGGGGGCATACCTGGAGCTTGGGGTGGGTTTGTGATCGAGTACTTTCAGGCGTCTTGTGGGATTCTTCTGACTGGGGTAAGTAGACTGGCATCGATTGAAACGGCAGAACCGAGACCATCAGCTCGATATATATGGCCGGCGACAAGCAGTGGGCCGGAACAATCTGGCCGATGATGTATGTCTGTCCTCGACAGCAGCAGAGGAGGGAGATCTGAAGGTGAATGAATCATAGACCGATTGTGGAGCATAAGCTAGGCATCTAGATCGCTACAGTAGCTACCTCTGACGTCCCGTGGATGAGATTGGGTTGAGGAAAGGAAAGGAAGGCTTCGGATCCGGCGCGTGGCGGGTGATGCTTATTCTGTGGATGTGGTTGAGGCTTGATTGTGGTTAGAGTCCACCATGGTGGATAATGTACAGTGCTTATAGTACTGTCTTCGGAAGGTCGGATATCTCTGGCTGAGACAGAGTCGTGGTTGGTCCGGGGGATTCGGGTGTCATTCGGGGCGGAGATGACATGTTCGACTTTTTTGTGGGGTCAGAATGGTGGATTTGAAGATACGTTGTTGGAGACGAAGTAATTTGGTAAGTGGATAAGGTCAGGAAGATATGTACATCCGATATAGGTCTCGTAAGATACAGTAGCTGCAAGTGTCGTGATGAATGCGGGTTGAACAGTACACAGATACTATATAGTGCAGTGCGTACACCGACTCCTATCATAGATCATAAGGTAGATACCGCTCAACCCAAGTCTCCGCTTAAATACTCCATACGTCTTATAGGGCCCCCCCCTTAGTCATGTTTTTGAAACAGATAAGCCAGCGGAATATACAGCAAACCGCAGACCAGAACAGATTTGACCAGGTGATTGACCAGCAGGACGTAGAAGGTCGAGGCGGACACCGGATAGTTGACCTGCGTACTCGTGCCCGTCGCTCTGTTCTGCCGAACCACCAGGCGGCTGATCGATTTCCATCGGTCTTCGCCCACGGGGCCGTTGATCTGAAGGGCTTGCTGCTGCGTGAGGTTGTTCTCGATGATCCGCTCCGTGCTGCTGCTGCTGCTGCTGGGGCCCGGTGGCCCCATCACCGCTGCCACCTCTTCCCGGCTCAGGGGAATCTCGCGTTTAGCATCCGCCTCCTCATCATCAGGAACCAAATTCCCAATCCTCAACCCCCGGCCATCCCCCAGCACCTCCCGAATATGCCGGTCCACCCGGATGATGCTCTTGGCGCTGCGGAGCTCCTCCGCGTACCCCGCGAGGAAGCTGGTGTGCTCCTTTTGGCGCTTGTAGGCGTCGTGCAGCTGGCCGATGAGGCTGATCGAGGCCTCGATCAGTGAGAGGACGGACACGGCGACTTCTAGTCCGGACTTCGATTGGGGGTTACCAGGACGGTTCGAGCGTGGTCGGGTGTATTCTTTCGGGATGCACACACCATGGTCGATAACTCACGGCTTGTTAGAGGCTTACCGGATGCTGTTAGGGCTGGAAGAGTGACTGCTGCTGAGAAATATATAAGAGACAAGCTGACTCCTGCCACCACTGTCCAGAACACCTGCTCATGCTCGGTGACCGCACACGAAAGCATCCGCATCTTATACTAAAGTTGATGTACTATACATCGATGGAAATTGACATCCCAAGGCTACGGTGCCGTTCGTCAATTATTCTTAGACGGAGCGCCAAAGCACACCGGGCTTGTTGATCACGTAGAAAAAGCCGCGTGCACTACTTTCCGGAATCCGGCGAATGAAGGACATTGTTGCGGGTCTGTGACTATAACAGGTACCTGGTATGCACTAAGAGACACTACTAGAGGTAAGGTCGGATGGCCCGGCGCTTCGGATCGCGCCCAGAGACGAGACAAAACGGCGGCGCCTAACGCTGGTATCCTGCCGTCTCGCCGCCCACTTCACCCACACCTCAGAACCTGCCCCGAAATGCTTAACTCAAAACTATCTTCGGCTGGTACTGCCAACGGGAATATGGGGAGTGCATTTGTTACGTCTGAAGGGGGACAACGTTAGGCCTGGAAGACGGGGGTTACATCACTTACTCCGCACCCAGCTTCGAGATGAGTGATTCTGTATGCAATCTGGAGCTCGCTGTAGTTCAACATGGGCGTCTCAGTACTCAAGATATAGCTATATGGGCTCACCAGAGGTTATCTAGCCAGCCTCTTTGAGCCGAGCGGTCAAGTAAGCTGGAACACACTTTCAAGCGCGCCCCGAAGTCATGAGACCCGCTCTGGGCCACAGACCGGAACATGTGATCTTCGAACAGATTCTGTCAGCGCGCTATTCCTGCTGTTGAGACTATACAGAGCAAGCCGATGTGCGTAAGGGAAGGCATTCTCCCGCGAGTTCCGAGCGTGTACCAGGAACGACAGAGGCGACCTCGGGCATGCGCGCTGGATTGTTGGACATCTTACACTTCCAAGGAGTCCTGCTTAGCTGGGATACCAATCCACATGGAAGAGAAACACTTCCTGTAGTCAACAGACGCCGATAGAAGTCCGCTAGTGATGTTGATCAAGTACCTCCGCATCAACTGTGCCACTTCCTGCGTTGGGCAGAATCCCTCCGTCGGAGCCCTCACCTCGTCCCAACGTTGGTATCAGCTCAATCCCACCACACAACCAAGCTCTTCACGGGGGCCAACTATCGCAACTGAACCACTGCATCGCGCTGACCTTGCCTGTCATGGAATGGGCCGGGCCGTTGTCCAGGAGGTGAATCGTTTCCCCCGGAGGGAAGCGGGAATTGAACCGATGCTTGTGTAGCCTTGCCCCCTGGGACAGTGAACAATGCTGATGGCATCCAATGGGAATGTTTGCGGCATCCCGTCTCTCTGTTGTGTGGATATCCCTGTTTATCAGAATGTAGTCAAAGGGGAACTGAACTCGATTCGGTCAGCAGCTCCGGTTTCATCAGCGCCCAGGCCAACTTTCTTGAAGTCCCCGGTGCTGAGACGGCTGTTGGTCGTACGTGCGCAGGTACGGATTGTTGGCTGGCATCCCGGGTTCAGGTCCGTTGTGTAAATATAGACGGCCGATTAGAGCGCAGCAGGCAGCCTAAGGATTCAGCGGGATTTCCCGCTTGGTGGTTGGTCGACCAGCCAACAGCTATAGGTTCAGGCCGGGTGTTGGCACTAGGCTGTGCAGAAGCTTCCTCGAAGCTGTCTAGTTGGGTAAGAAGGATCTCGAGATCGAACGATGACAAGTCGGTTAGCTCTTTCCGGAAGATGAGATGGTCAGGTACCATCTAACCCAATCTCTGGAGGTAGAGGAAAGGGGGGGAAGGGGGGGGGATCTCGGTTGTAGCATCTCGTGGGGGCTAGTCGTTTGAGCTCCCGTTTGAGCGGTGTTGGATGAATGATGACGATGATGCGTCGCTGCGAATGTACTGGTGGAAAACTGTACATACACACATAGCACAGAAGCGAGGTACTGTACAGTACCCCATACTTTTGCTGCAAACAGGGCTACGCTGTCGTACAGTACTGGGACAAAGAGACCTGACCTGACCTGACCGGATGATCCAATCCCAAGGGAATCGCCCCGCCCTAAGCGAGGAGACAGCCCGACGGGCAGATAGACAGGCAGCCGGGGAATGCTGCTGCAGTTTCACCCTCTCTCGGGTCGGAGGAATTGTGCGGTGTGAATGACTACAGGGTGGGAATCGATGGAATATGCTCCGATGAGGAGGGGGAGGGAGTGAGGGGGCGCCGAGAATGCTCTGCAGATGCGATACATGTCATGGGCGGAGGCGGGCTTGATGTCACTGAGCAGGTTTCTGGATCGTTGCTTCTCAATTGATCGGTAGAATAGATCTGTGTACGGTAGACTGTAGAGTCGCTGTAGCACTCCTACCTATTGAGTATGGACAGGACGAAGGGTGCAATGGATGATTGATAATCGCATCACGTCTTTATTGACCGGTCGGGATCACAGATCCATCAGGGATCAGGGTCTGGACCGAGCGCTGGGTGTTTGTGTCTGTTGACTCCATCAGCCCATGTGGCGTCTCAGAACTCCAATGCCAAGTTTCGTATTCCCACACAAACATGAAAGAATTGAGAGAATCCGCAGTGGATGATTACATCGACACTTTCTTGTCCACCGGTCTAGATCAGCGTGAAGGCGACTGCATCCCCTCCAATCGGCCCTGCTGGAAGGTCCGACACGCAGTCAAAATTTTCGCAGTGGGGCAGAGATGAGGGCAAAAAGCACTCAGAAGAGGGGAAGATGCAGCCCTGGACAGATGAAAGCCCTCTTGGAAGAGGGGAATGATCGCGTTGCCCGCCCTCACTGGCTGCGCGCTGCGATGGAGTCCCCAAGACTCGGAGGGTCGCGGACACGTCGACACCGCACGGTCGACGCCTCCATAGGCTACGTTCCTGAGATGGTGAAAGCTATCAGGATCCAGGATCCATCCATTTTGTTTTTCGCCACCAAGTGAGAGAGGGGGAGGAGGAGGAGAACAAAAAGGGTTAGTCATGAAAGACAGGATCGAAAGACGTCGATAGAAGAGGGTGTCTCAAATGATACGTTTAGGGGGAAGATGTGTCGGACGAATGTTTGTTGTTTTCTTTTCTTAGATGGATTTTCTATTCTGACTTTGGGCGGTCTTTTCACTGAAGCTCGCCCCAAGAATCGTAACTTGTGCATGCCGTCCCGTCAGGCACCGTTTCTAGTCAATCGGATGTGGCTTGTGGCTGAGTTGTATTTATTGGTCTTGGTAATGGAGGGTGCACCATCACAATAAAAGGATCACATCGAAATGGCTGATCGATGCCGCCCTGGGTCAGGGACGGGCCCTGGTGCCTGCAGAGAAGAAGAAAGAAGGAGAAGAATACGGGACAGGTACAAACCGTACAAGCCACAGCGCAGAAAAAGTCAATGGAGACCCAACAAATGCGGCGACCAGTCAGCACACTGAGTCGCCCTCCAAACCCGCCTGGCTGAGACACCGGCGCCAATCGAGGGCCCGCCAATCAGTCGATCAGTCGGCATTCAGGAACACGCTGAATGACTGTACAATTCACGTCATTCTTTCTTCCTTTCTCCTCAACATGTCCAATACGAGGCGTGGCCATCGGGAAAACACATGTTGATGAGGTGGCAGACGGGCAATTATTGGTAGCCGGGGAAGAGGGGCAACGACGAGGAGGAGGAGGAGGAGGAGGAGGAGGAGGAGTCAAGAGCAGGGACGGTGAGTTTACCCTGGGAGAGACGGTGAGGAGAAGTGGGTAAAAAGTGGTCAAAGGCATGGAGGGTTAAGACAGACTGGACTGTACGTACGGTACCTACAGTTGAGTGGTGAGTGGTGAGTGGTGAGTGGTAGGACAGTTCCAGTTCCAGTTCCAGTTCCAGTTCCAGTTCCAGTTCCTGAAGTACCCGTTGCCAAAAGTGTGGTTTTGACTTTTGACTGGTTCCGTGCCTGACCAGTTGATCGGGGCGTTCACGAGCTGGGCTGCTTGCAGTGGGTCTCTCAGTCAGTCTCTCAGTCAGTCTCTCAGCCAGGGCTGCGGGGGCCTGAACTCGGGCCAATCCTTCCTCCTTCCTGTTGGTTGGCTCTGCCAGGGACAACGCTTGTTATGGATGATTGGCACTCTCCCCGGGTTAGCTCTTTTTTTTTTTTTTTTTTTTTTTTTTTTTCATTCACTTTGTTACTTTTTACTATGACGAGTCCGTATAATATTCACTCTTACAATTTCCATTCAATAATTAAAGTCTTGCCAAAAATGTTTAAAGTAAAAAATCGTTTTATTGTAGTCCGATTTCCGTAGACGGTCCCGGCCCTGACTGCCAGTCCCTCCCCTCCTCCTCCTCCTTCCCCCTCCATCCATACTTTATAAAGGGCTGCCCCTCTCGGTCTCTCCTCTCCTTCGTTTCTCGCTCCTCAACCAGCAGCGTCTGTCGTTCCTTCTTTCACACCCACACTCCCTCGGGTTTGCTTTGCTATTGTACTGCAGTGCAGTCAGTCAGTCAGTCCTTATCTTCGAGATCCTCCAATTCCTCTGTCGACCAGAGTCAGCCAGTCCTTCGTCTAGATAGACATACCCTCAAGCAAGCAAGCAAGCAAGCAAGCAAGCAAGCAAGCAACCCGCTTTCTAGACTCAACCCAAAATATCCACCAGATACCCCTCGTCAAACTCAACAATTTCAAAAGCAATGGCTCCCATCACCAAGTCTCTTGCCCTCGTTGGCTCCCTGCTTGCGGCCTTCGCCTCGGCCGCCCCCGTCGACAAGCGCGACCAGGTTGTGGAGATCGAGACCGTCACCTCTGTTGTCTGGACCACCGTCGACGTGACCACCACCGTCACTGTCGAGCCTACCTCCACCACCAACGCTGTGAACAAGGTCGCCGATCACACCCAGGCGCACCACAGCTCCCACCACAGCTCCTACACCACTTCGACGACTGCTGGATGGGAACAGCCCGTCTGGACCGCCCCCGCCGTGCCCTCCTTCACTTGGACCCCCGAGGTTCCTCAGTGGACCACCAGCGTCGCTACTTCGACCACTGAGCAGTGGCACGCCACCACCACCACCACTTCCTCCACCACTTCCTCCACCACTTCCTCCACCACTTCCACCACTTCGGCCTGGACCACCACCACCTCCTCCTCTTCCACCTCCACCACCGCTGCTGCCGCTGCTACCACCAGTGCTAGCTCCAGCTCCGGCTCCAGCTCTTCTGGCGTTTGCTCCGAGTCCTCGCCCTGCAGCGGAGACATCACCTACTACGAGGTCGGTCTGGGATCCTGCGGTGAGACCAACACCGACAGCGAGCACGTCCTGGCTCTGTCGCACACCATCATGCAGAAGAGCTACTGTGGCAAGTCGGTGACCATCAACTACGGCGGCAAGACCGCGACCGGTACCATCGTCGACACCTGCATGGGTTGTGCCGAAGGCTCCATCGATCTGTCCTCGTCGCTGTTCCTCGAGCTGGCCGAACTGGGTGCCGGCCGTGTCAGCGGTGTCGACTGGTACATCCAGTAGAAGTGTGAAGGAAACGTGATTTACGGATAGAATGATTACCCTGCTACCTTTTCTTTCGTGTGCATATCTTTTTTGTTGAGTTATCTGGGAGAATGGAACGAACCCGTCGCGGCGCGATGGCCTGAATAGATTGCCTTCTTTCTTCATCTTGACCTTGTAAAGTGTAGCGAGTAAGGTGGAAAGTGTGCGGTGCCAGTAGGACTTCTTTTATCTTGGAATAGACCCGTAGCAACCTGGGCAAGTCAACGGCAAGTACTGCACTCATTACGTATTCTACTTTGCTGTGCCTCTCCCACCGTGTACTCTTACCTTGCACGACTACAATCCCACCAGCCTACCCATTAGCCTCCCTATCGACCTACTCCATCCAGTGCCCCGCCCACGCAAAGTCATCCCCATGCCCGCCCATGGTGACAAAACTCCCCGGACAACCCTCCCACCCCTCAAGTAACAGATCTCCCTCCTCCGACACACCCCAGAACAGTACCCTCAGCACTATCCCCATAGAATCGATGGGCTGGCGGCACAGTCCGGAAGTCATACCCCGCCACGTAGACCGTATAATCCACGACCGTCCAGGTGGTAGGGTCGACGTCGTAGAGCCGGAAGGCCGGGCGGCCGTGTTCGGATGTCAGGCTGGGCGTGATGTAGTTGATGCCTATGGCTTCGCGGGCGCTGCTATTGCGGGCGGTGCTGGTGGTGGTGGAGGATGCTGTAGTGGCCGTGGTTCTTGGGTTGGGGGACTGGTACTGGTGATGGTGATGGGGGCCTCGGTTGCAGGGAGAGCCGGTTCGACCAGAAGCCGAAGAGGTCGTAGGCCCATTGCGGCGTTCAACCTGAAGGTTACGTGGGAGACACGGGGTAGATGTTGCTCGGAGAGGTGTCGTGGTTGCCGAGGGCGAGATAGACGGGTCCCTGGCGGTTGAGGGTCTGCAGCGCTGTATACGTGGTGTTATAATCGGCCTCGACGGACGCTGGACTGGTGAGCTAGAAATCGTGGGGTATGATGTTCCCGGTGAATAGACGGAAGGCAAACGGAGGCTGCAGGCTCTGCAGGACGGGCAATAAACTGTCCGTCAGCAGGCGAATGGGAGGATTCGCACCGAGGATTGCCCCAGTCCCCGCAGGGGAAGAGCGTGCTGTTGGGCGCATCGCCCGCTGTATACGGCCGGCAGCACATGGGTTTGGAGCAGAGAGATAGCTGGTCCCCCCGGCGTGTAGAAGCGGTCAACGTGCGTGTCGCTGAGATGGGCCACGCGGACGGATCGTTTTTCACGAATCGGTATATGGTTGAAGCTCCGCGTGATGGGCTTGCTCGACGGCTCGGGTGGTAGAGTCGGATTGAAATCGATCTCTGGCCACGGACACCGGCGACCCAGGCTGGCGCACATCCAACTGGCTGGTCACCGATCTACTTTTGCAGCTGTTCGAGGATGTAAAAGACGCTGGGCGCTTGGGCGGCCGTGGTGCCCTGGCACACATCGGCATCAGCAATCTGGACTCGGCGATTTAGCGTGACAACAAAGATAACAGGTGATCGATCGATCTCCCTTGGCCTGCGTGCACATCTCAGTCAAGACGGCTCGCAGAACATCCGGGCCCTGATGCGCCACGGCCTTCAGTGTGCCTAACAGGATCTGCATCCAATGTCAATACCTGGCCAGTCGGCCATCTCGGCTAGCGCTCCGCTCACCTCGCAGGTTGCACACGTCACAGACTGCTGCAGCTCCCTCCAGACTCGGTTAACCCAGTAGTCGTGATCCGGACAGACAGCTAGAGCCGTCAGCAGTGCTGCAAGGACTATTGCAGCTTTCATAGTGAAGAGGGGGGGCCGAGCCGTTTACGTAGATGGGGAGATTGAAGACACAGGTCGGTTCTTTATACAAGAGTTGTTTGTGCAGGACCGTTCATATGCTCCGGGTGAGTTTCGGGTCGAATTTGGCTGATTTCATCCATAATAGAGGTTATGGGACCATGTGATAGCAACAAGACCACCCAAGCGGAAGATCCTGGTTGATGAGGAGAGCATTGTCGGCTGTGATTAGGGCTGGATGTAGGTGTGTTTGTATGTATGCTATAGTGCTATAGTTGTCATCCGATGGCAGCGAAGACTGCGGGGGATAGAGGACCTCGCTAAACAAATCAAGCAATGGCCCCCATTCAACAAGAATACTGAAGTGGTATAGTGCCCCAATAAATCTGGAGAAAGACAAATGAGGATCCCCATGCAGATAATCTATCACACCGTACTATTAAACATTAAACAGCCGATCGCTCAGGAACAGATTCCTACTGCGGATCCAACGATAACGGGTCTATCAATGTAAAAGATGCCACGCGAGGGGGTGAAGAGAAATAACATAACATCTACGTTGTTCTCTCTCTCTCTCCCTCTTCTCTCATCCTTACCATTTTCTACTGTTTTGTTTGTCTTTCTGCTCTGGAGTGAAATAATTCCTTCTATTTGAAAACGGTGACTGTCGATCAATATTCAGTGCAATTGCTTTAGCTTACTTAATTTGCCATATTTCCCCCCCTCTTTTTTCTTTCTTTTTCTTTTTTTTTTTTTCCCCTGTGCTTAAATTAAATTGTCGAGTAAGCCTTCCAAGTTCCGTTGCCCTTTTTGCCCACTTGCGAGTTGAGTGGTTGGAGGTTCCATCCTTTCCTTTCCTTTCCCTTTTCCCTCTCGTCTATTTGTCTCTTTCCTGCTTTGCCTGCCTTGCCTGCCTTGCCTGCTTACTTGCTTTCCTGCCTTCTTCATCCTCCAAATCTCTCTTCCTCTTCCTTTTCTCCGCTTCACCCCCTCAACCTTATTCTTATTTTCTCTTTTCTCTTTTCCTCTCCTTCTCTCCTTTTACCACCCACGCTCTCTTTCCAACTGCTATTTCACCTTCGTCTCGGTCTTACAAATTTACCAGTCTTCATCTCTCATATGTATAGAATCATCTGCCTCCATGCCGTGAACCCGTCGAGCGAGATCAATCATGGGCCTGCCTCCCTCCTCCTCCCCTCCTCCTCCCCGCCTCTAACCGACCCTTCCGCTCCCTCCGAATTCGCTCTCCGCTCTCCCCCTCCTCCTCCTCCTCCTCCTCTTCTTCTCTCTCCGTGATGGAAGACCAACGACCGACAGTTTTGACCGTCTCCATCGTCTTTTTTGTTGTCGCCACCGTTTTTGTTGCCTTGCGCTTCGTGTCTCGCCTTTTTATAGTTCGCAAAATTGCCCTGCATGACTATTTTATGCTCTTGGCCTGGGTATACATCCATCATATCAGTTTCCTCTATACAGGGCGATAAGCGAACTGACCATACTCCCGAACAACCTCCAGTTCCTTGATTTCGGCTTCTCCTTCTCCCTCTTCTACGCTACCCACCAAGGTCTCGGTCTTCACGATGCCAAGATTCGCCCCGAGCAACGGCCTGGCCTCAATCGCGCCGATTACGCCTTTACCGTCCTTTACGTGAGTCCTCCGCTCCGCTTCTACTCGCTGCGCTCTTCTCACGGACGACTCAGAACCCGACGCTGATGGCCATCAAAACCTCCATCCTTGTCTTTTACCTGACCCTTACACAAGGCGAAAAGATATTCCGCTGGGCCACCTACGTCACCCTCTTCGTCGTCAATGCCGCTGGCCTGGCCCTCACCCTCGTCAACGTCTTCCAGTGCCGTCCAGTCAGTGCTGCTGTCGCATATCCCTTGCCCGACGGCGCCAAGTGCATTGACATCCTCACCCTCTATCTATCCTCCTCCCCGGTCAACATCATTACCGACCTGGCCATCCTCTGTTTACCGAACCCCATTCTCACGCGGATGCGCCTGCCGCGCAAGCAGAAAATCATTATCGTCATCACCTTCAGTTTTGGGTTCTTCGTCGCCGTTGTTGATGTCATTCGGATCGCCTACATTCAAGATGCTGCGACCTCCCGTCAGATCGCTCTCAAAGAAGTTCACTTGCAGGGTACCCCCGGCGACGATTTAAGTTGTCAGTCAACTGTGCCCCATTGTTGCATCTTCGTCTACCTCTAACTTCAAGCTTTAGGGTACGCGGCATTCTCCTTCATGTGGTCCGTCATCGAAGTCAATGTTTCCATTATATGCGCCTGCGTTCCCAGCCTCAAGCCGCTCGTCGCCCGGTTGCTTCCCAAGCTCATTCGCGACACTGACGAGAGTTATCAAGCCTCTTCGCCTGGCACCCAACCGCTACAGCCGCTGGCGCCCATTGCAGTCGGGGACTCTGTGCCCCGACCTGCCCCGCCCAATGGAACCCCAAATCCTAAACCCACCCAGTCGGAGAGTCAGAGCAGTCAGGCTGGCAGCGACGCACGCGTCGATCTCACGGAGTTCCTGGCCGCCCCGCCGCCCCGTTCAGGCCCGGGAGCGACCGACGTGGAGCAGCGCACGAACACAGTGACCAATTCCTCCTACCCGCCCAGTATCACCTTCTTCGACTTTGTCAATATGAAACAGCCCGCGAATATGCTCAAGCTGAGCAACAAGGAGTCCATCACGCCGATCGCGTTCACCACTGTTTTGTTCTTCCTCTGGGGCTTTGCTTACGGATTGCTCGACATGCTGAATGAGCAATTCAAGAAAATCTTACATCTTGGTGTATATCGATCGTACGGGTTGCACGCGACCTACTACGGTGGTTATCTGTTGGGCCCACCGCTTGTGGGCCGTCCGGTGCTCAAACATTGGGGCTTCAAAGCTTCATTCATAACGGGCCTCTGCATCTACGCATGCGGCTCCCTCATCTTCTGGCCCTCCGCTGTGTTGACTTCTTATTCAGCGTTCGCTGTGTCCAACCTCATTGTCGGGTTCGGCTTGGCCGTGCTTGAGACAGCCGGCAATCCGTTTATTGCTCTATGCGGTCCGCTCGAAAACTCCGAGATTCGTCTGAACATCTCACAAGGTGTCCAGGCTGTTGGCAGTGTTGTTTCGCAGCTTCTCGCGAAAAAGGTTCTGTTTAAAAAGGTGACTGATGTATCCTCCTTGGTAGACGTTCAGTGGACCTACCTTGGCATTGCTCTATTCGACGTGATTCTGGCTCTCGTCTTCTACTACCTGCCTGTCCCAGAGGCTTCCGATGCTGATCTGGAAGAGTTGGCCAACCGGCGGCGGTCTGACAATCGTGCTCGCGTGGCGGGGTTGCCGGTGGTTTGGGTCACTCTGGGTCTGGGCATATGGTCTGTGTTCATGTATGTCGCGGGCCAAGAAGTCTTGTCCATGAGCTTCGTGCGTTTTGTTGAGGAAGTCCATCCAAAGTAAGTTTCCTATCCTGGGCATCTTTTTGCTCATCTTACTAAAGCGGTTGCAGCGGTTCCTTGACTCCGTTCGAGTTCTTGACCATTGGGCACACGGTCTTTGCAGTGGGGCGATTTTTAGCCGCTCTTCTGCAATGGTTCCTCAAGCCACGCTGGATTCTGCTGTTGTCCTACATTGGCATGATCGTGTGCGCCGCGCTGTGCATGCATACCACCGGCCTCACGGCGGTGACAATGGCCGAGCTTGTATATCTGTTCGAAAGCGGTGCCTTCAGTATCAGTTTTGCCATCGCTTTGCGGGGCACGGGACGACATACCAAGACAGCCGGCTGTCTGCTGACGATGGCCATCGGAGGGGGCGGTATCTTCCCGTTTGCGCAGTACGCAGCGCAACTGGTAGGCGGCGTACCCTACTCGTATAGCGTTCTCGTGGCGGTTTCCGCCGCGGGTGCCATATTCCCAATATATTTGAACCTCGTACCGGCGGCCAAGAAGCAGGTGGACCCGGTGCCCAACGAACACCTGCGACATCCTCGCCGCCGTAGCCGCGGCGTGCCGCGTGCCAAGGACAATCCGTCTGTGGGTGGAGTGCTGTCGCGACGGCGCAGTGTGCTCTTGGATCCGCTACCGACCGTCCACCTGACGGAGTGATTGATTTTCTTGTTTTCTCCCCTTGGGGATATGCCTTGTGATACCCATACATTGTTTAATGGTCTGTTTCATTCTGGACTTAGCATGGCGTCAGGTTGCATTAGCATTTGGAATGACAAATCGACCGCGTCGCAACGTGGCAGCGTTGACATCATACTGAAGCGTCATTTGATTTCCGCCCTACACCATATATACTTCGAAAGACAATTGTCGATGATTATGTACAGAGAAGCAGGGTTACGGATCAAAGTACCCTGATAGAGCGGAACAGTGCATTCTTACTGAGCTCGGAGAGTTCATGGTTGTACATATTGTTTACTGGAATGATGTCCCCATGTTTCATGCAGCGCGACTTCATGGTACAATAATCTTTGAAGTCAATACTTAAGACTCAAGAGAACAACACCGGGTGGGTCTGTGCCTGTCTGTGCCTGTCTGTGCTCGTGGCCAGTCTAGGCGGTGGCTGTGCGGGAACACTAGTTGTAAATGCCACAGCACTTCAATAACACTTGGAGTACCCGTACGTGACTCTGAAATTTAGTATCATACCTTCGGGTACCGTCCCGTCACATGCAGTCCGTACGTTACATCGATACCGTACCCCGTTTCGTCCTGTATCCAAAGCAGTCGTTAGTTATCAGGTAAGGTGTCACTAACAAATTTATTGTTCTCCCGAGGCACTGGGCGCCGGTTTCAAGTAGAATTAGATTCGAGGCGCCCCAAGGCAGTGAACGCGCCCGACCCAAGTCTGGAATACAACGGTCAAAAGCTCGTGTCTTGTGTCCATGTCGCATTTTTGACCATGCTTGGTGGAACTTTCCAAGTGTAGGATGTTCTCCGCGCCTGGTGAATATCTGCAGCAAAATACCAACTTATGCATGTATGGAGCGGACATTCAAGTGGTCGGGGTGAATTGGCCCGTACGATGTCTGGATTCCGTATCATTCAAGAGACGGGTCGTGAATAGGAGAGATGGGCGAATGGAAGGACCTCTTACCGGCCTGAAGAGGAAAGCGGAAAGCCTTCCTCCTATTATGAGTACCTCGTCCGTCGGTTTTTCTTGTCAGCTAAATTTGAAGCCAAGACCCGATCGAAAGCTTATTAGGGGCATGTGGGACTACCATCATGGATTCGAGAAGATCTATGCTGCGGCGGGCTGACATGACTCCTGGGATTTAGATGCAAGAACTAGGAATTACGCGTGGCAATGACCCATTGATTTGACATTCATGATTCATGATTGTGAAAAAAGGTATGGTAAATATGTACTATGAAGTAAAGCAACCGGCGCCTCTATCCATGCGCTGAAACAAAACGGGAGAAGAAGAAAAGTCATCATCATAGCACCATCTCATCGACGATGCGAAGCATTTACCACCAGTCACCCTGGTCCTTCATGGCAGCAGCAACCTTGGTGAAACCAGCGATGTTGGAACCGGTGACCAGGGAAGGCAGGACACCCTCGGCAGGGGTGGCGTACTCGATAGCGGTCTCGAGACCGTTCTTAAAGCAGGAGCGCATGATGTCCTTGAGACGGGCATCAACCTCCTCAGAGGTCCAGCTGAGGCGGGCAGAGTTCTGGGCCATCTCGAGACCGGAGACGGCGACACCACCGGCGTTGGCGGCCTTACCGGGGGCGTACCAGATGGCAGCCTTGCCGGCGTTAGCCTGGCGGTGGGCCTCGAAGGTGTCAATAGCCTCCTGGGTGCAGCCCATGTTGGAACCCTCCGCGATGAACTTGGCACCGGCATCGATCAGCGCCTGCGCCTCCTCGCCGGAAACCTCGTTCTGGGTAGCAGAGGGAAGGGCAACGTCGACCTTGCCAACGTGCTTCCAGGGACGAGCACCAGCGATGTACTTGAACTTGGCGGAGTCGGCGAAGACACCCTCGGAAACGACAGAGGCGAGCTGCTTGCGGGCGACCTTGAGGTCGGCAATCAAGGCGATCTCCTCGGGGGTGAAGCTGGAGTCGTTGACAACGATGAGGGAGCCCTGGCTGTCGCTCAGGGAAACAACGGAACCACCAAGCTCAATGACCTTGAGGGCGGCGTACTGGGCGACGTTACCGGAACCAGAGATGGCGACGCGCTTGCCGGAGAAGGACTCAGCGCCGTTGGTAGCGTGCTGAATCATGTGCTCAACGTACTGCGAGGTCCTGTTAGCACGAACTCGTCTGTGGTGCCGGAAAGGGCAGGGAAACATACGTAGACAACACCGTAACCGGTGGCCTCGGGGCGGATCAAGGAACCACCCCAGGTGAGGCCCTTACCAGTGAGGACACCCTCCCACTGGTTGCGGATCTTGCGGTACTGGCCGAAGAGGAAACCAATCTCACGACCAGTGACACCGATATCACCAGCGGGGACATCAGTGTCGGCACCGATGTGCTTGGCGAGCTCAGTCATGAAAGAAACGCAGAAGCGGCGGATCTCGTTGTCGGACTTGCCCTTGGGGTCGAAGTCGGAACCACCCTTACCACCACCCATGCTCAGACCAGTCAAGGCATTCTTGAAGATCTGCTCGAAACCCAAGAACTTGAGGATGGAGAGGTTGACAGTGGGGTGGAAGCGGAGACCACCCTTGTAGGGGCCGAGGGCGGAGTTGAACTGGACACGGAAACCGCGGTTGACCTGGACCTGGCCCTGGTCATCCTCCCAGACGACACGGAACTGGATGACGCGCTCGGGGACGGAGACGACAGCCAGAGCCTTGCGGTATTCGGGGTTCTTCTGGAAAAGAGTGGAGTTCTCGAGGGTCGAGGCAAGCTCTGTTCAGGAAGGGGTTGTTAGATACAGTGGCAACACATTGGTAGTGATTTTTTTTTTTTTATTGATAGAAGAACATACCCTTGTAGGCCTGCTCGAACTCGGGCTCAACGGGAAGGTTGGACATGGTGAATGAAGGAGGGAAATGTATTTAGTTTAGTGTTGTTAGAAGAAGAATGACCCAAAGGATACCCGACAAGACTTTTTAAGACCTGGTCTGGGAGAGAGATGGGAAGGAGGATGGGGATGAAAGGAAGAAGGAGGAAGAGAGAGTTGAGGGAGGAGAGAGAATGGGTTTATGTATCTTTCCCATTGCCTCTTTTTTTTCCGGGTTCCCCCTTTGCCTTCCCGTTTCAGTCCCCCTCCTCTCTTCCCCCCCCTCCTCCTCCTCTTCTCCTTCTACCCCCGACCCCGGACTGGGTCTGTGGTGGCAGTCATGGTAGGTAGCAGTGGATGGTGGGTGCCACTGGGTCGGAGCGGAAGAGGGTTGTCCGGACGGCAAAACGAAAATGAAAAGAAAAAAGAGAAACGGGAAAATCCAAAAAAAGGTGTACAGTAACAGCCGGAGTCGGACGAAACATAGGAAGTCCCCGCCGGAGAGGAAAAAGTAGTAAGTAGTAAGGCAAAGACAGCGGCAGCGGGACTAATCACGGCAAACCAATGCCGGGTGGGCGTCCGAAGTTCGGGGCAGTGTTAGTCGATAGTTTATGGTCACAGAATCTGCTCCCGTTATCTATCGGCGGAAACCCGCCCCTCTCGCCGCTTGCAGGCCTCCCGGGAAATCCTCGTGTGGCAAGGAATCTCTCGGGATGCAGTACTCTAAGCGAACTGGATTAAGAGATTTTTTTTTTTGGATGAAACGTACGTAGTCTATTGCCCTTGGGTTTATGGACAGTTGTTCAGTAGGAGTAGTGGACTTCTGATCTGCTCCCCTTTGTTCTGTACTTACTGTACGAGGTGAAAAGCATGCCAAGCATCTCCCTGCAGGCCTATCGATGGCACGTGACCTCGGAATCGATCCTCAGATCCCCCCCCCCCAGAGTGCAGTGCGCCCCACGTGTGAGCGAAATTCTTATCTGATGGTTTTACGCGCTATCAGTGCGATCGTTACTAAGTCGAGTGCGCCCTCTGAAGACTGAAAGTTCTAAGCCTGTCTCAAAACTAGGAAGCACATCGTTTGGGGTGTTCTCTCCGAAAACAGGATGAATCGTTCACTGTCGGGAGACTCCGGCTTCCCGGTGAGCTGAGCTGAGTAGGGTCGTGGCCAGTGGACACAGCGGGCGGGGGAGAGGGGGGAAGAAGAGATGGCCGCCGCGGGCTGGTGGTGGTACGGGAAGGCGGGCAAGTATAACACACGGTTCACCGGGCGATCATACCATCTGTGGCCTTGCTCTGTCCGTCTCACCGGTAACCTGGCCATCGCCTAATCACAACCCTGCCTATAGACCGCTTCGCCAACTGAAAAGGCAACGCAACACGATGGCACATCCCTGCCTCCTAGGGCCCACGAAAGCCATCGACATCACATTGGTGTCATGTTCATTGTACTGTAGCAGCAAGGAAACCTTTAGGTTGCGGCTGACTGGCTAAACTCACCTACGCCACAATGTGCACATGTGATGGGGATGGGTGATTTCAAGGTTACCAATTCAAATCGAGTTACAGTGACTGCGGAGCCAATCAGCATAATGCCAAACCCTTGTCCGTCCTTATCTCGACGGTGTCAGAGCCAATGACATGCCGGAATTGTCATAGATAAGTAGCCGAGTTCCGCAACCCGAGAGGGTGGCACCAAGGCTGTCCCGTCTGTGCTCACTGCTCGGATTCGAGGACAGGGAGGGAATCTGCGGTGCAGGCAGGCTTAAACATTGGCAGGTGCTGAAGAAACTTTGGCACTAAACCTCTTTAATCATCCTTCCCCCACCCACCTTCCCTCCTTCCCTGAGCCGACTCGCCCGAGTATGGCCATCCGAGCGGAATGCGCACGCGGTGTCTTAACTTTAACGCCCCCAAGACCACAAGCTGCCCGCTAAACTCCCCCACTAATGCATCCGTCGGGGGTCGGGGTTTGTTGACAGGAATTCTGGCCCGAATTGGACTTTGCTTGGTTGTCTGGGGGAGGCAACTGTCCTTTGATCCATCGGGTTGCTGGGGAAGATGGGGAGGGTAAGATGCAAGATCCGGGGAAAGTATGCACCAGTGTAACCTCGATCACATAATCTACAATATACGTGGGTAGGCGAGGACTGGCCAAGCGCTCCAAGCTGAACATCAGGCTCAACGCCACCAGACGCGTCGATATCTACAATGATTACTTTTTCATTTTACTTAACATCGCCTTCTAACCAATGAAACACTCGGCAGTGTACTTGTTAGTAGGCAGGCAAGGGAAACTACACTAGCCATGCGCTGTCCTTTTCCGCTTTACCATCAGCGGTAGTACTTTTCTTAGCGCTAGTGCATTCCTCCAGAGGCAAAGTAGGATCCGATGTCGGCATCAGTCTCCCTGGTGATTATACCACCAATCAGATGAACAATCTTTTGTCGGCCTATCGACGACACGAAGAATCAATCAATTACAGCCTGATTCTTTAGGCTATTATTGTCGTTCGACGCAGTATTTCGACACAGCAGGGGAGAAGCTGTCTGAAACAAAGAGACCATCTGCATACCTACGCAATTACATTTGTGGAATATGAGAACGACTTCAAGGGGACACTTTATATTTGCTTCAGCTAGTGATGACTGCCCGAGTGCGTCGAGTCAGGCACATGCGTAGCTAGCTCGCGAAGTACATGTTCCAAGGTCAAGCAATACCTGCATGTCAAAACCAGAATGCAAAATAGGCTGTGCGGGCCGCCATCCTAGCAGCTCGGGGCCCCCCAGACGCTCTAGTACCTAGTCCATGCATGCATAAAGAGTTATTCTGGATATAAGCTGCACATACAACATAAGCGATTTCTATAATCTGGATTACTGAAACTGCGCAGCTTCTGTAGCTCGTTCGACCCACTCCTGTATATACCACTGCGCTCATCGCTCGCTCCATATGCAACCCTCCGCCGCGGCGAGTTTGGAGACGGGCAGGTGGGAAAGAGGCGGGGGCCTTTATACTCTCGCTGCGCTCACATGACGCACGGACGGAGGCAGTCAGGCCATAGTTCATGCCATGTCTAGCCAAGCAGAAAGCAGGAACGGAAGACATGCGGGCACGTTGGCGAATGTCAAATTAAGACACCATACCAACATCTGCCATGGCCTTGTCGTATATCAGCCATGTCTTAAGTATAATGTCACTTCTCACACTTTGCGGCCCTTCATATGCTACGCAGTGCAGCTATCTGTCCATATGTGGATTATTTAATAGGTGTTAGTTAATTGAAGGAATAGAACTTCTAGAATCTAGAAACATCCTCTGTACTCAGTGCTCTTACTCGGCTGGATCAAGACCTCACAGTCTGTTTTACTGTTTTAACTTAAAATTGTATAAGTAAT
This sequence comes from Aspergillus uvarum CBS 121591, assembly GCF_003184745.1. Classification (NCBI taxonomy): domain Eukaryota; kingdom Fungi; phylum Ascomycota; class Eurotiomycetes; order Eurotiales; family Aspergillaceae; genus Aspergillus; species Aspergillus uvarum. The sequence continues at coordinate 184,265 of NW_020291313.1, forward strand.
TGGTATAATAGATCCCCAATACACGCTCCTCCTCTGCGATGTTGTAGGCTTTCCCTCTAGTTAAAAAGACAGTATCTGTTAATAAATCCTACTGATTAGACCTTTCTAGGTCAGCAAGGAGACCAGTATAGTATATTAAGTAGTAAAACCCCATTAAAGCTTAGATACAACTGCGTATCCGGCGATATACCTAGGCTTGATTTGTTGAACTTGACACCCCACAACTTGAGACTATAGCGCGGATAAGCTAGAGTTATAAAGCTTAGGCTTTACAATTACCGAAGAGTTTATTATGGTTGTAGGTGCTCCTAATATAAAGCTATTATCTGTTTAACTAACAGACTGTACCGTAGTCTTCTATGGAGGAAGACTGGCTATCAGAATATACTACTAATACTTAGTTGTAATACAAAATAATTTGATGTTGCATGAAGGCAAAGATCATCCCTTATCTCGCAATGAAACGCGTGTAAAAAAAAAGGAGACAACCTGACAGGCAGTAAAAGTACAGCCCGTCGCGTGAGTTGGCTGGAACCACTGGATAACACAAAGGATATGCTGTGGGTTCTCGGGAGAATTATCCCTACACGTAGATCGGTTGACAGCGAATGAGAGACACAAGAGAGCTGACTCGGGGAATATCTCCTATGCAGATGAATAATTGACAAGCTACGCGGGGTCAATTCTATCTACGGCTGCATGTCTTCGACACATACCATTGTTCATCCTAGCCTAGACTTAGCACCCTGCTTAAGAGGCGAATGGGTATGAAACCAGCCCATGTACAGGGGTAGCAGATACACGGTCAAGATGTTGTATTTGTAGTTTTCTTCCTAATTGCTATGCCACTATGGACTCAAGTATGGCACTGCACCTTACTGGATACATCGATTGCGAAACGGTTCCTATTTGACTGAAAGAATTGAGGTACAGTACATACAGCTGGAAGATAGGCTGGTTCTACCTAATACCACATCCGTACCAGCTATTACGGTAACGGTCATGTCTGTGACCCATGGTAAGTAATCGGGGTATGAAACCGTTACCGACTGTTTCTAACACCACCAGTGTCTGCCGTCCCAGTCTGGCCCTTCATTAGGAGAGATCTGGACTAGTTGCAAACACCACTCCGTACCTAGTTTCAAGATATGTCCGAGCTAGCCTGAAGCAACCAGAGAACTGCCCACCAACATGGTTTAGCTTGTGCATCCATCATATCATCAACCATATTGTGAAGTTTGTATGGACTACGGACTGAAAACCCCCTCTCCCCTCCTTTCCCCCCGCTTCTTCAGCCGCGCGCCATCAGCCACTGGCGCGGATCTTCGTCGAAAAAGTCCAGAAGAAGTTTAAATTGCAATCTAGCTAAAGAAGAGGAGGCATGCTTGCTAGGACCTTAGTTCCCATGCTTGTTCGATTGGGGTTTGTGCAAATTTATGCATGGCGGATCTCTGAGTAGGGTTCCTCCTCCAATTTCTGTCCTGCAGGGACACAACCCGAGGAGTCGGACCAAATGAGTCCCGACTGACCGAGGAATCGAGAACAACTAGTACCTAAGTTATAAGTACACTTATTGTACCAGACCCGATGGGACAAAGAACAGCCCATGCTACCCTACCCGGATGAGATCCCCTCCTCCCCCTCTTCCCCCTACGCGATCGATAACCACAGATCCGATCCAACGAGTTCCGACCGGTGGAGCAGGGGGCGCGGTTCGTCATCCAAACCCATCGGCTCCGATCTCTCCTCCCACCCATGGTAACTGTTGGCAGATGGGAAAAATTCAAATCGATCGATCCAGGATCGGGTTTGTGCGACTCGCAGGGCACATCGGTCATTGCCTCAGACCTCAAAACTTATCTGCAATAGCCCTTGGAGAAAGAAGGTGAGTAGTCTATGTATTTGCACAGGTGAATAAATACCTTTTCGAAGCAGAAGTCCAGCAGGATTGCTTTAGTAGTCTCACGCAATCCGGACTGCATGCAACAAGTCTAATCCCCGTTCCGTGCGAGTGATTGACCCAGATAAACTCCGAGTGCCCACTCACTCACTACCTTGCCCATGACGATTCTAACCGAACCGTGAGGTTCGCCTCGGTACAGTGTTCCCGTCCGAACCAATGCCGTGTTCCACAAGCGCACTACTGGGCTGTCAGCCTCACTAGAGGTCGCTTCGCTTGTTTCAGACTTCTATCGTTCCGGAGGTAGGTGCCCAATCGAGACACTTGTCGAGGTCGATCCTCACCAGGTTGGCACTGTCATCCAGGTTCTTGGGGGGGGGGGTGAACCGCGATCGCAGTAGTAGGGGGCTCAGGGGGCGTGGTTATTTTCGCGTTCGAGCAAACCATGTTCCGCCTAGCGATGACGACAAGCCCAAACACGATATCGAGGATTCACAAATGTGGCAGTGAACATCACCAAGAGCTGTGCATTAATGCTATACTAAATACCAGCGCCTATCATGTGATTCATGGATTGGCCGCTGTTTTCAGAAGTCCTTGGTCGTGGATATCCAAGTATAACTACCCCTTGCAAAAAAGAGTGCGCTTCGTAGTCAATAGTTGAAGCCAAAACTAATATGTGGGCCCGCAGCAGTCTATCACGCTCAAGAACTCATATGATCGTCATCTCATGGCAGGCATGCGAAGAACAGAAAAGAATATTAAAAAGAATAGGAGTGGGCTCGCTATGAGTTCCCCAAACACCGTATCGCCCAGAGTCGTTTGGTATTGTTCAACATGTAGAAGTCAAATCTGGGAATCGATGCAGAATGGAGCAAGAGGCAAAGAAATGAGAGAAGATTTGGATCGAGGGACTAGAAGCCTCAGCCACGTGAGCTCTGCGCTCGTGACATGTTAGAAGATGAATCGCGAAGGGCATCAGGCGCTCGAGGCCCGACCATCCAGTCCTCCATGGCAAGCCAGTCACTCCAGCTTCTCTCAGCGGCCTCGATCTCGGAGTCCAGCGGTCCCTGCAATGGGCGTAAGAATGGAATGGTCTCCAGCGGAGCGATATCGTATTCCTTCTTCACGGCTGCCCATCCCCCGCTTTTAGCTGCGAAGAGGTAATTACGTCTCTCCTGTTCGTGCAGAGGACCGATGCCGGCGGCCCATTCATTCCCGAAGAATCCTTGAAGCACCCCTGGAAAATCCATTCCAGTAGCCACGAGGCGACGAATATAAGGGATCAGCGAGACAGAAGGGAGCACCGTCGACGGGCCAGGTGAATCCGAAGGGGTATGGTTGGCGCTTGTTGGAGAGTGATTGGTAGACGAGCTCGAGCTCGAGCTGGCAACCGGGTTGGATTCCCATTGGAATGGAAGACGAATGTTCAGAAAAGCGGAAAGCGCTTGAACAGGGACGCTGTGTTGCGCATCATCCAAGAAGTATCGCTGACAATTCTGATAGCGCGGGTACCATACGAAGATGTCGCAACCGACTGTAGACGATTCCGCAGGCCCAATCATCGCTGCTGGTTCGCGGGTATGATTATCATTCATTGGAGGCGCCGAAGCACGTTTCGTGGGGTCAATCGAATTTCTGCTGCGGAAATTTTCACTTGCGTCAGTTCTAAATCATCCAAGATCATGGTCTCAATGCTATTTGGTTTCGATATTGTCCAATGGTTTTGGCTGGTGTTTCGACACATGAGACAGAAGTCGCATAAATCAGGCTCGGCTCTGTGAAAAGCGCGAAAAGCAGCAGGTGGGATCGTACGGGTGAACACCAAGACGAACCGCCGAAGTAGAGGGGCAGAAGGTATAGAGGACGAGCGAATGCTTACTTGCTCTCAATCACACTGCGTCCCCTTCGAAGAAGAGATCTTCGTGGCCGCGAAGATGGGGAGGACAACGATGGGGAACGAAACAGATTCCTGATGGTAAAACCTAGGCCTCTACCCGGATGAGAATCGTCCATGGACATCTGCTAGGCGCGATCCATCTATTATTGCAGCAGAAAACACAATTCATGACAAGGGCCCTAGCCCAAGAGAAACGCTCGTCGGGGGGCGGGGAGAAGATGTGGTCTTAGGCGAACAAATACTGGTCGGTGATAGTCGCAGCGGAGGAGGAAATAGAGAGGGGGAGGAGGAGGGGGGGGGGGATACAACGCTCTACTTTAGGTGATGGGGATCCATTGGAGGAACTGGAACGGAGCTGCATATGAACATACATAAAAGTTCAGTTTGAGACAAAAATAAAGAAGGTTACGAAGAAGGGAACCGGCCCGGAAGGGTAGGAAAGAAAGAGTCAGATTGCGGAGCTGGACTGGAAGGTTGTGGACTTTGTAGACCAGGTACTCCGTATATTGTTTGGGTATTGGGTGCGACTAGCACCAGAGAAAGGAACGGGTCTACCCGATTAAAGGCGGTTCGTTTTGTTTCGTTTTTGTTTGGGACGGGGGCCTTTTTTTTTAATTCAAGGATTTTGTTTTTCTCTCGCTATTTTTTTCCTCCTCTCTTTTCATTTGTTTTTTTTTATTCCCTCTGCTCTTTCTCTCTCCCTTTTTGCATTTCATCATCTGTCAAAAGAATGGAAAGGTACGATATCATCATGTGAAATAAAGCGACTCTTAGTATGTACATACAAATGTACGTTACGAACCCAAGGGGTATATTGCGTTTACTGAGTGCTATATAGTGTTTCATTGAGATGCCTCCAGTCACAGTTGTTCAATTGATGTCTGATGGTCTTTGCACGCTTTGGGACAATTCGCCAATAGCATTGGGTCGCATGAAAATTGAATTGATAGATAGGAAGCCAATTAGTAGTAGCTTGTTCAATCGAGGTGCCTGAAAACAATATTAGCTAACTACTCTAAGCCACACTAAGTATCAGTAGTGTGGCGGATATCGAGCAACACTACCTTAACCTTACAGTACCTGGTCTTTCAGATTAGGAGATCTTAGGGTAAAATTGGAAGGAAGAGCCCTTATGAATCCATGATCAAAACTGATTATCATCGGCAGTCAGATTCTCAATGACAGTTGTCGTCGACTGCGGATATTGACGGGTCCCTATTCTTTGAATTTTTTTTGAAGTTTTCTAATTGCCACCCCCCCCTTCTACTTTGGTGCGAATGAAGAGATACTGTCCACACTGCACAGTGATTGGGGACGGAATCCCAAGGAACCTGAACATTAGAATCAGGTACAGATCGTGTGGTTCAGAGCGGCCCTTGGGTGGATTCTGGGTAGTCCCTCCGTGCCTCTAGCCTTTAAGCCTCTAGCGGATGGCAAAAAAGGTGATGGTCATCGCGTGTCCTTTTACTGCCTGTGGATCCCGAAATAATGCAGATTGGGATAGAACCCATATCAAACACATCCGTGCATCTACATACCTGTACTGTACTGTACATTTATGTTTATCCTAGTCCCTTTTAGTAACCACGGACGGCATGGCGACTTACTCACCAAGGCAGAGAAATTCCCATATCTATCTTGAAGCCTGCATCCGAAACTTCGGCCTGCACACCTCAGCCCCCCTGCCTGGAGTAGAGACGATAGACACTGTATTGGCTGAGCCCACGAATTCTTGTTTCTGTAGCAATATGACCTCTGTCTCCCACGTTCATTGCTCTCCTTGTCGCATTAATTGGCGTTTATAGAGCTTTATATAGTACATAGGATACTCATGAAGGAAGCTGGGTGAAAAATCCCGAACGTACGTAATTATCATTACAAGGACTGGAAGTGTAACTGTAAATTTTCATTGTCGCATGCAGATCGGACCGACAGAACGGAGGAGCCAGAGGAATATCGAGTCCGTATCATGAACTCCAGGGAATTTGAGTCTTTGACTAGAATCCAAGAACCAGCGTTGAGTGAAGAGGTGCGACAGCTTCAAACATCTTATCTATCAGGGCAATATTAGGGTGTCTTTCCCGCCCGGCGCATAGTTTTGGACAGCCTGTGATACGCCATCAGTAAATCAAAGTACATACAGTACTTAATTCGGTAACGGCACATCCCCAGTTAATGATCATGAAAACAGCTGGTTCCAGCTTTCCAGATCAACAAAGAACCTATATGGTCAAATCAAGGGGCAATATTTTAAGATTATTCGACAGATTGTTCTTGATTCCTCCTGTCAGATTTGTCAATCGCGTGTTTCCCATGCCTTCAACATGAAATGAGGAAACGCGGTGTTTCAGTCCAATTCCAATAATCTGTAAGTTAGTATGCATAAACCCTACCACCAAGGGATGCGGCCCAAGTGGCGTTTCTATAGTCTTCCTTGCTAGTAGTAGGCAGTGGCATTCCTACTGCCTATAGTCCGACGGCCTCATTTAGCCCCTTCCCCTTCATTGAACTACTCTAGGACTTAGTCCATTGCAAAGAATCTTTATCGAATGGTAAGATGAATGTGAAAGAAGGCACTATTGATGGGGCTGAAAAGAAATCTAAGGTCCCTACGTATTTATTTTGCCGTGTTAATGCATGCTAGCGCCCAGATTGGTATTCGGCGGGGTACATGCAGTAAGGTATCCCTCCCTCCTTCTGTAAGCAGTTCGTATGCTCAAGCACAGCAAGCAATCTAAGGACACTGTCGCTATCATGCTTGAGCATGCCATCTCCCGCAAGCTGTAGGTATCTAAGTCGAAGTTGCTGGGGTCAAATACAGCCTTTTAATCAGGTACTACTTGAAGATGAGCTTTCGAGTATGGGAAACCGATGGCTTTAGAAGTCCTTTTTGTTGGTTGCATAACCAACCTTTGATAACATACAGCGATAATGAAAATGTCGAACAGCAGGAGTCGAACCCCCGGAGAGTTGTAGGGAAAGAAAGCATCCCCCTAAACAGGGCGGACAACATGGTAACACATGGTAAAGTAAGGGAGCTAAGCTTCCCCCACCACTTACCCAAGCCGCCGCTACTTACAATACCGCTACTAACGACCGCTTTTCCAATTGCGCATGAGAAATCATACGTAGACTTTATCCATACCTTTTCTGCACTGAATTGCTCTGCATGCGCGGGTGCAACCCCTGTGGTGCTTGGGGTTCTTTTTTTTCTCGCCACCCTGTGTTGCGGAGATCTGAATCTTGGAAACGCCATTGCATCGGCGAAAATAATTGTCGCGCCATCTAACAAGCCACAAGAGAATAATCTTCTTCACCGTTGCTGACCAGCCCAGTATCATGCTCCGGATATGTTCTCCTATCTGACTTTGCGGAAATTCAAGGTTAGTACTCTACTTATCCATACGCCGTGCAGAAAATATGTACCTCGATTTGTGGGTCCCTGTTTTTGAATATGTCGAAATGATCCTCAACGAATACTTGTTCTATTAGTATGAGTAACTATATTGGTCAGTCCGCAAAGAAGACCAGGCAAACATGATGACCAAGCATATCAAGACAGCGGTGAGTATTGCACAAGTAAATTCAACTTAACAACCGATTAGCCACTCACCCACGCTTTGCGACTGAGCAGATGGTTATTTGAGTACGAGTACTAAGCCGCCGATCATGTCTGATCCCTTTCTTGCGGCCTGACAGATACCTTGCGGTAACTACAGCCCCGATATGAAGCCTTCAACTCTCAATGTACTGCTTTGTGGGCCACCGCTTGTTGTGGCTCAGTCGACGTGGACTGTGTTACTCATGAGTAATTGATCGATCCATCAAGGCCTTTTTTTTTCTTCTCGATTACTCTCCTCTGATCTCTGATCACATGACACTATTTGACACACAGAAAAGACGTACTCAGTCAATTTACAATAAGATGAAGGTGTGTGTGATAGCACTCATAAAACTTCCCCACACCACGCGGCTGAGTAGTATCTCCGCGACCTGGAGCTTGAGTGCGGCTGAAGACAATTACGATTACAATACCGCAGGCAAACATTGCCATCGAGGCTTATCTAGCACAACCGAGCGCAGTTTGGGTCTCATAACATGCAAGGCGATTGGTCCCCCTGGGATGGCTACTCCTCAGCAATTCCAGGAATTCATGAACGTAAGGTATGCGCCAGCACGTTCGCCGTATCCACTACTACTGCAACCACCTTTTTCATTGGATCCCAGGAACATGACGGAGGGGGTGACGCTAACAAAAGGAAGGATCATGTTTATGCTTATCTAGCTAGCCATATAACAGTGCCAACAGAACAAACCAGCTTACCGCCAGCCTAATGAATTGAAAGACAATCATTGACTTCATAGAATCTCCCACGAGCACCTGTATTCGATTTAAGGTCATTAAGAGAGCGGACAACAAAGTTGCAAGTAGGATGACTTCGATATGGGCGGCACATAGTACTTGCAGGTAAATTATAGATATTGCTAACATTATAGCCTTTCCATCAGCTCATTGCATGTTATCGTGCATTCCAGATCCGGCTCTTAGGATCTCATTCCTTCTCATTCCATATTGATGGAATCCTTCTTCTAACCCACATCCATAGTACACAAATACGGCCTCATCAAGTGGAGCGAAGTGGGCAGCAAGTGAGGTGGGAATACGATACGGACTCGCCGACGCCGCAGGATCGGCAGTGCAGCCACAGAGTGCTTTGCCACCGTGGCACATTGCCTGTTTTCAGCTACGGACTGTAAAGTTATTGCCACTAGTGGGCACTAGCCACATATCAATGCATGTTTTGAAGCTTCAATGAGCAACAGGGGGATTGTCGGTACACCCAATGTGGATATACGGGAAATGACCCAGTATGTACTTGTAGCACCATCTGTTCATTAATGGTAACTGCGCAGACATTTGATCGACTTAAGCAAAGAATACTTGCCAGTTTGCTGGTATACCAGGTTCGAGGGGGGCTTCATAAAGTGACACGTTTGTTGACAGTAGCTAATTATTTGATTGCCAGAATGCAAAGACAGGAAAGTGAGCCTTCTGCGAGAACCTCAGCTTCGGAGTAATTTGAGCTGGGCGAAAATCTTGGCGTTCTTCACGCCATGGACTTTCTGAGCTGATTGCTATTAAACAAAATGTACGGAGTACGTTCTAAAGCCCAGCAACCGATTGCGCCACATCTCCAGTGTCTATCCTTTAGGTGCTATTACCACGCAATACAACCCTCTACTCTGCTAACCCCTGCAAGCTGGCAAATGCAGTTTTCTAGATGTTTTTCATGATGGTGACTGTCTGAGCGCCTAATTTGCATGTTGTGGATTACTCCTGACCCCGTCTAGACCGGAGCAGCCTGCCTCAAGTGCCATGCCTTGTACGTATGCCTTTCAATTGAGAGTTTACACCGACCCTAAGCATTGTTGTGCCCAACTTAAACTTGAAAGTAGACAAGCAAAATTGCTACTGGTCGAATCCGAGACGTGCCATCTTCTAGCATCAACCCTAATGTGTCCACGTTTTATATGACAGTGTTGTACTGTACAGTGCCTTGCGATTCCACGGCTCTGGAGCACGAAACTGACCCAGCGGTCCCGTAGCCCGACATCTATGTTGGCAGGCTGACCAAGAACCAAGGTCAATATTTGGTCATGCCGATGACTGCTACGGCATTCTATCTATCATACGCAAGCCATACGGCTCTATTATAGCATGTCTGGCGAGTCAGACACACCAATGATTGAATATGATCTACGGCCATATTGCGAAGTGGCGGTTGGAGTGCTATTCGATGCGGATTAAGAGCCAATGACATTATAATCGGAAATAATACCTTACAACGGTCTAGCCCTAAGTAACCGAACTGAAACATCCCTTCCAACTCTTACGGCTGAGTGCCGAAGCTATCGAAGAGCTAATGGCAATGGATCGTTAGCCCCCGGGGTCCAGCTCCCCACCAGTTGGTTGCTTGCCGTTTGCCCTAGATATGGCTGATGAACTTTAAGGACGATTGCCCATACAGAGCCCATGATCGTCTTCAGACCAGCCTAGATCGGGTCTCAGGTGAGATATCTGTTTTCGGTGTGACTGTAATGTTTATTATCAGGAAGAGGAAGTGGCAGAATGAGTACCTAGAGGTACTGTACTGTCACTACCTAGTACCTAGTACCTACACTGTTAGTACTGTCTACGATTTTGACTTTGTCTTCTCGTGTGGGAAGCTCCCGACGGCAGACTCTCAGTTCCGACGCTATACGGTCAAACTCCACCCTGTATCTTATAGGAAGTAGTACAGAACAATACCTGGAAATCACCTCCTCAAGGTGACTGGATGTGTCTGTCATCCAGGCGCTATCCTTGGTGTTCTCTCACTTGAGTATACATGATTCATGCTATCAGAGATTCATATGCTCCGACGCGTCATTACTGAGGTGGATAGGGTATATCTACGATGGATGCAGCCGTCTCCGGCTTGTTGTTTCAGATATCGAGGCGCAACGCCAAGGTATTCGAAGTCTTGACAAACACGCTTGCGAAGGCCTCCGCGTATGAGATAGCTCTCCGTCCGGTTGGCAAGTATTTAAAAGAAAGCGGATGCTTGTTTGTCTCAGACGAAGCCGAGGTCGCGCAGTGACCACAATAACGTCACGTGACTATGTGTTACATAATCCCACGTGATGAGCACCTGACGTCCAAACAATGATTGCGGCTAAAGTTGTCTTCCGGGATCAACAAGTTCGAGGACAGACCATGTCACGATGTCGAGCGATAATGCCGGGGTAGTCAACTCTATCGTATGAATTGAAAGCTTCCACTCTGCTATTTATGCTATGCTTGCCGCAACGCCCGAACATCAAGCAATTCAAGCAAATCGATTTGTAACATGACTTCTTCCGAACAATGGGGGATTTTCCTCCATCGATGCTTGTTGCATCGAATCGACGCAGCAGAGTTCAAAAGCCTGTCGCGACTACTGTTGCAGCGCTGCCCAATTACTGAAGCCTTGCTGCTAGATGTGCTACTTGAGACGCGACTCAGCACAGGGATCAAGTGGGACCCGCTTCTTCCGTTGTACATAGACTGTCTTTGCAAGATGGGCCTCGTCCAGACGTCTACCGTGTTGAATGCCCTTCTGAAGCATTCTTCAATCCACGACAAACATCAATCGTCATCAGTGGAGGCTTATCCGGGCAAGAAGAGTCGAAAATGCTACACTCTTATGACGGACATCCGAGTTGTCCAAGATGCTATGCTGTCCGTCTCTACCGGCAGTGTCCCCAAGTCATTTTCAGAAGCGATATCGATTTTCACCGCTGTCATCGACTGGATCCAAGCTGTTGTGGCCTGGAACAGTAGTCATATCGATTCCGGTCATCAAAGCCCAGGCTTGATCAGTTCTCCCGACGCTGTTTCGCTTTTCGAATCCTTGGGTATCTTGCTTGCTGCTTTGTCGGGCACTACAAAAGGACTGGAGGTCCTTTCGGCCGACTCGCAGGAAGGTAGGCTCAACGATCCATGCTTTACCATCCCACTACTGACGGGATAATACAGCCTTGAAGGTAAAATTGGGACAGGCTCTGTCGGCATATCTTCCCATCAGTGTGGAAGTATCACTACCACTACGTAATCGACTTGACAGCCTGCAGAAAGAGTTCAACCTTTATGGTGAGCCGCCGGCTAAGCCGTTGGATGTCTCGATGATGGAAGGTGTCAATGTCAACGCGCTTCAGTTCGAGGCGTCTGTTTTGGACGGTCCTATGATCAATTCGAGAGCTGGCCTCTTCGTTTATATCAATGCGATGGTACGTATAGATCACACACATTTAGTAGCCGGGTACTGACTATGTTCTAGCTTATTGGACGTCCTTTGGTTGATGACAGCATGCTTTTGAATTACTTGTCGAGCAGATATGGGGTGAGTGGGTTGTCCAAGGCGCAGCGCTACAATCGCACTAACTGCGACAGGGTCATTATGAAGTTCTTATTGAGGAAACTATCACTGCAGCTTTTGACGTGCTTTCTAACGCAAGCTACCGTAGCGAGTCCAACCGGTCGATGTTTCTATTCCGATCGTTCCTCGTGAACAAGCTACCTGCCTTTTTTGCAGCCATGCTGGCAGCATCTATGGTTACCTTACCGATGGAACTATGTATCAGTCATGCGCTGGGTCGACTAGATCCAAATACGTTTCCGTCCTTTTCGCAGATGTTTACCATGCAGAGCAATACTGCTCTTTCGGACGTGAGGCAGGAATTTCTTTTCGCATGCGCCTCGCACAAATTGATTCCGGAGTCCAGCATCGAGCGACTTCTTGGAGAAAATCCTATGCAAACACTCCCTGTAGGGGGACCGTATAACAAAGATGATCTTGTCAACCAGATCAATGCTAATCCGGAACGAGCCGAGCACTTGATAGGTGAGATCGAGTCGATGGAGGGAAACGCCGGTGCAATCGTTGGCGCGATCATCGAGGTAGGAACCTCGAACCCTTTCTGAATTTGTAGAACCCTTAGCTGACATGCCCAGGTCATGCACAATCTTTGCAATCAAAAGGAAACGATGACATTGAAGAATATTTGTAATTCGCTCTCTCGCCGGCCGCAGGCTATGGATGTCATTCTGTTGTTTCGAAGCACAAAGCAGGTGCTGCAACCGTTGTGCTCATTGCTGGATGCCTGGCATTGGGATGAGGACCAAGGAGAAAGCCAGCCTGTCTACGACGAGTTTGGTAGCATCTTACTGTTAGTGCTCGCCTTCATATATCGGTATGGCTTGCGAGCACAGGACCTTGGACTTGGTGGCAGCAATTCATTCGTTCTGCAAATTCTTGGAAGCGGTTCATGCAGTCAGAAACTGGATTCTCTGAGCGACAAGCAAAACAAGAACTTGGGGGGCTGGATCACGGCTTTATTTATCGCCGAAGGCATCAGCGAAGAGACAATGTCGGCGTGTAGTCCACAAGAGTTCTATCTTCTTGTTGCTACTCTGTTCAGCCAAAGTCTTGGGGCATGCGAGGCCGGGAAATTAGAGTTCGACACACTCAAAGGTGGATCTGAGTGTAATGCATTCCCTTCTTTAATCTGTATTTTGCCCTGAACTGACACGGACTAGATCTACTCGAACCGTTTCTTCTTCCATCGCTTGTTCTGGCCTTAAATTGGCTTGGTAACCACATATGGGAAACAGAGGGCGACCCATCGATCCCCTTGAAAGCTCTACATTCCCTGGTCAATCCCACCTCGATATCAGGCGAAGCCAAAGAGATACATCGCACCGTCTTGAACATGACTGCGCGCGGGCTGGAGGAACAATTGAAGGATGTCCGTGCCCGACACCCGTCTCGTACGGATATCAAGCCGATTCTTGATGCACTTGAACCATGCTTATCTTTTGAGCGAAGTGGCAGCTGTCACCGGAGTGAGCTGGACTCGTGGACATCACATTCCCCTGGAGGGCTTCTAGGCAGTATACGAAGTGCCTTCCAGTCCCTTGTACTGTGGAGCGCAAGCCCCCACGTCAGTGTTGCACCGCACTCCTACACGCACCGACAACTCGTGACTGGCGTTCTGCTTCTTGGGGCCACGCGCGTTCTCGGCGCCTTAGTTGAAGAACTGAAGCTGCAGACCGAGACTGGCAGCGGTGATGTAGCCCTAGATATTGCAGCGACGCTGATTTGCGCACCTATGGCCGAGCACTTTGCCATCGACCAGAACAATCACTCTCACCAGCCCCTAGATCCTACCAAAGAATCCTTCCCACGATGCCCAATTCTCACCCTCCGGAGCGCTCTCAACCTACTTCATGACAACATACCGAAGATTTCCGAAAAGGATCCATTACGCGCCGAAGTCATCGTCCGGCTGAATCGGCGGGTAAACGCACTCATGACGCCACCGGCCCAGGTCCCGAATTTGGATATGAATAACATAATACAGCACATGCAGCTTGGCGTTGGAGGCCCTGGGCAGATGGATCTCGATCCACAGGGAGCATCCGGGCATGGTGTCACTGATGACGACGCGGCAAATCTCAATCGCATGTTAGATAATGCGGCCGCTGCGGCTGCAGTGGGAATGGACGGAGGTCAGACCATGGGTGGTATGGGACTTGAATCGTCTAGTGGTCTGGATACGAGTATTGATGATGTTTTGAACGCGGCTGATATGGCGGTTGGGAATCCGGAGTTTCTTGACTTGGATATGGAAGGTCTATTCTAAATAGAGATTGTTCAAGAAGGCTGTACACTATGCTGTCCGTCGTGGTCGACTATATAGCATCGAGAATTGCATTGTACCTTCTCCGATTTGAACTCAAGTTGTCATTTCCACATGCCAAGCACCATTTTGCGTACAGGCAGAGCTCCTGGTTTCAGGGTATGACCAACCAACCAGGCTAACCATCAACTTTCCACTGAAGAAGTGCCGCTTGCCATGCGGGGAGAATCAATTACTCTAGAAAGGAGCGCTAAGTATCCCGCCATGACGGCCGTTCGAATAGAGATCAGTTTGCTGATTGCGTTATATATATTATACATTTTCACAGCAAGTCGATTCCCGTTGGGCTAACTGCCAGTATCCCGGGTTCATTCTATCAAGGTGTTCCGTACACTAGGATCTAAATGCGAACCTCTTAGCTAGACCACCCATACCTTTACACGACCGAACTGTATCCCACGCTGTCTTTCTCCTCTAAAGAACAAGACCACTCACCTCGCGCCCTTGGGCCCTTGGGCTACAGGTTACAGGCACTCACTGAACCCCCGTTCCCAGCTTTTCCACGGCTTTGGGGATCCCCGAGCCCGGCAATATGGTATCCGCGAGCGCCCAGGGGAGGAATTCGGGGAGAGGAAGGGCGATGACGGTGGATGCGAGGGTGAGGGTTAGGACGGTGATTATGAGGGATGTGAGAGAGACGTCCATTTTCAATTGATGTTGAGTTTCGCAAAGGAGAGAGTGGTATGGCTCGTGGGTTTGGGGGAGGGGAGTGGAATTTCTAGAGGGTGTGTCGTGTCGTAGGGTTGGAAGTCAGGAAGAGCATTCACCGGATTGAACTTGTAGCCTTCTTATGCTGCTTCTCCCTGACATCCATCGGGGCAAAGGGATGAAGGTGTAGGAGTGGTGGGGGGGAATTTTCCAAACAAGGGAGTGGCATTGAGGGAGAGGTATGTATGGTGTTTTGCATGGTGTTTCTGGAGTTGCCGCGTAGAATACTTCTCAGATACGCGCGGTTGCTTTCCCGATGATTTGAGTTGTATATTGTACTGGAAGAATAATGATTATATCTTGTGGTCAATTGCCACAAATACGTTCTATCTCGTGGGTCATACTGTTGGCGAGAACTGTGGGTACGTTACGGGGGGTTACCAGGGCGCGTTGCACCAGGTAATCCTTACTGATAACTGAGAAATTTTAGAGTCCTTATGAAGCTGCGCAAGTATGTAGAAGTATTGCGTGGGTACTTCGTAGATTTGAGCCCGATTTCTTCATGTTTGCTTACACATTGATCAAGTTGGACAGTGCGGGACTACATCTGTAGCAACTGGTTCCGCGCACGCCTCCTTCCAAGTTTCCTACAACTTTTATTTCCTGCATGCTGCACAATTGCAGACCACTGACGAATTGATGATATCTAAGATTAGTTAGCTTAATTACCTCGACTCCGATCGCCCTCAATGCGCAACAAGCCCCGCCCCGATGTGACAATGCACTCGACTCTGCATTCAAAGTCACACGGCACGTGAAAGGGGCAGCAGCTGTCAATTGTCCCCTCTCCAGTGGGCAATTGGGCAATTGGGCAAGTCTTCCACGAGTGAGTCTGCACGATTACTCGTGCTCGGGCTTTGACTTACTTGCCATGGCCCCTCTCCCGATGCAAGAGCTGCATTAGTCTTCCTTCTAGCCTCCGAAGGCCGGCAAGTGCTGGTCTGCAATGCTGAGCAGCGTCTTCCCACAATGTGGCCAGACGGAAGGAGACTCCCAGTAACGGGATATTCACTGGCGGGCCCGGCACTTCCTCTCAAGGTCATCTTCAGCCTCTGAAGATGAGACTACTGGGGGGGGGAGGTTAAATAGTCCTGCAGCATCTCCTTGGCCTGACCCGATTCCCGTCGTGCGGATTTGACATCGAGTCCGTGTTCATTGTACGACGCGGGTCTCGATCGCAATGGTGATGTTTGACATCTCTCACCGCAAGCTCAAGCATGTAGGGATGCCTTGATTGATGGCAACTTCAGTCGCACCCTGCTTCGCATCATCACCGCAGGTCAAGCCAAAGCCAGCAAGTCTTCCGTTCATTAGTGCTACCAGCCCTGTCTGCACTCCACACTGACCGATCATAGCAAACTGACAGCTGCCAATCAAGTATACGCTGATCCTTCGGCTGAATGTCCTATCAAGGCAGCCCGCCAGGTGCGAAACCCAAGACTTCAAGTGCACCTGCAGAATCCCAAGTTGTCCTATGCCAACCCTGATTCTTCACGTCGCGCGGTCGCTCGTGCAGGATTGAGCGATCAGCAATGAGTGGAGATACACGCGAGGCATTGGTCCGTGTATATCACTAATGCGTTCTTCGGCATACTACTCAGCACTAGCTGATGGTGAGGGTCCACCCATCCACAATCTGCTGCCGGTGATGCGTTCCCCGAGCCGAGCGTGGCTGCGTGTGAATTGCACTATCTTCGTCGAGCATTGCAGGCTTCGATTGCCTCCTTTGTATCGGATACATGTGTTGACTCGGATGTTCTCCTGAGTGACAAACACAAGCTTGATAATCCCGGATTTACGTACAGTACATACCTTTGACGCCCAAACGTGGGTACAGGAGACGACCACCATGCTGTCCGTCCACAGCCGCTGCTTTTGAACCACGCCTTCCATGCCCCGAGCTTTCCCAGCTCCATTCTCCGCGCCATTGCGTGAAGCCAGATCAGAATTTCGAATCGATGCAGACCCATCGTTCGTGACCCAGAAGGGATCCAATGGTCGGGAAGGGGCTCCACAAAAGAGATGGAGTAGAGGCCACTGAACCTCATTCTTGGAGGGTTCTAAGGAGTACGTACTGAATAAGTTGTAATTCGACATCATCCGCAGGGGGCAAAACAGTCGTACCGTAGAAGCAATGCTGGAATCCTTCAATCTGTGCTGTGCGCCCCACGTTCGGTAGGGTAAGGACTAGACTATTCGGTGCGGAGCACCTGGTCAAACACAGCGCAGATAGACAGTATGATACTGTGTATGAGGGCATTTGAGTATCTAAGGAAACGGATGAAATGAATACAATCATACTCAGCTTCGAGAAGAATATCTTTGAGTCGATCAGACCACTGAGTGAGACACGACACGTGATTGATTCCTGAGATATCAGGCAGATAAGATCTCGGTCGCGATATGCTTCTGCCTTGTGTGGACTGTGGAGTAACTTAGGGATGGATGTTTTCACTTTTCACTTTCACAACTACTATGAGTGGGGATTGCTCTTGAACCCCTGAGTCGGACTCTCCTTCCCCTTCCACCTACCCCTATCTGTCTCTTCTAACCAAAGTATCGTCGCGTACCTCCTTCCCTGCTTGCCTTTAGTCAGACAAGGCAGCGTCTCAACGGAATAATGCAGCAGCAGCAACAGCGGCAGCAGCAGCGGCAGCAGCACAAAGACAGGCGGTGTCTTGTGTTCCATCGATGACCCGCGGGCTACACACCGCCTGTGTCTCCTATCTTCCTAGTCTTTCATTCCGAGTCCGCCTCCGTTCATTGATTGTTCTAATTTGGCCAGGCTGAAGAGATCAAAGAGAAGCACTTACGCCAGTGTCGCGCCGTCCCGTGTCGCTACGCTTAGTGTGGTAGAGTACTCCGTACAGCTTCCGCGGTGGGGGACGCACTTGTCTCGGTAATTCGCTTGACAGCACATCCCGTCTCTGAGAGTGAGCACGAATGACGGAGGATAAGCGGAAGCTGACGAACCATTAGGCTGCGAAGTCTCTGCCCAGGGTGACGCCGTTGATGTTTAGTATTAATCTTTGGTCTATGCTGCTTCAGTCGCAGCGGCCTGGATTGTGGAAGGTTCTAGCCTTCCCATGACCGCACTCCACCACCCTCCTGACTCTGTTTCAGAACCCAAGATCGACATTGGCCCTCAAACTGCCGATAGAATTGACTACAGGAAGTCTCTTTGCAGTCAGTCATCTTGATCCTAGTATCTGGCAATATTATGGCAGCATATTCAAGTGCAAGGCTCTGGTCAACGGTTGATAGTGATCAGGGGTCACTCTGGATCCTAGACAGCACTGACCCTCACCGTTGGCCTCTGGCCCAATCGCTTTTAGGCCTCTCGTCGTTAGTCCCGCATGCAACGACGAGCACGTGTTGTTCCTAGGCTCATTTCGAACCACAATTCCGACCGGCTTGTCTTTCTTGTGTGGAGGATGGGCAGCTCTTTGTCTGGTCCTGGAGGATTGTGATCTACTGACACTAAACTCATTGGTGCGTTCCTCTTGGAGTATAGATCATCCTTTAGCGGCATCTTTGGTCATCTTAGTCTTAGCCCTGGCACTACTTGGGTCTGAACCTGACGCAAATGGAGCAACAGTGGGATGTCATCCATTCTCCAAGGCTCTCTTCGACATCGCTTACTCGCGAAAGCACAAAATGACGCTTTGACACGCACTATCAACCCGCGCTACCTTCACTTATCACAGCCCCGTCGATGCCATCCCATCCGGGTGGTGAAAGCTGCGACCTGTCACATTTTGAATGGAATACGGGATAGTTAGTGGTAAGGTTTGATATGCCGTCGGACTGTCCGTCCCTTACCAGAACGAACCTTATCAGCACGGGGACGACTATTCTTTTGCTTGCGTGGGCAACCTGGAAATCACCATGAACTCTGTGGAGCTTACCCCATATGGTATTACGTAGAGCCTCTCCCGTCGACGCAAGGTCCGAAAAAGAATCTGAAGTGTCTGGGAATTGATCGACTTCTCCGCAATCCTATCTTTTGAGTGGATTGTGGTGATCAGACCCGGGACCCGAGTCCACAAGTGTCATACTTAGGTGGAAAAATGCGACCAAAGGAGTGAATGGCGTCTATACCAAGAAGAACGGGCAATGCTTACCTCCAACACCTCTAGCACCTACCTAGTAGTTTCAGCTACGTAGGATGTCAGCTGTCAGTCACGCACCGGCGAGCTTCTCCAAATGATTGCCGGGCCGACCACGGAGGCGGCGCTGTTCCGCATGGCATTAGAGTTCAACACTATCCATATTCGAATCACGCCACCGAGATCGGCTTCGATGCATAATTGAGCAATACCGTCTATTTTTTGAACTCAGTGAGAGTGAGCCGGATCGATGTCCCAACCTCCACCTTGAGGTTTCCCAGTTCGAGTGACTTCCTTCAGCCCTGTTGTGATCTTGACAGGAAGAGGACTTGAGATCGCCAACCCGCGGTAAGTGTACTATATAAGGCTAGATCGGCGACGAGTGCGGTACTCCATATATCGCAGCGCACAACCGTCAAAGGCTATCTGATATTTGAGCAGGCCGTTGCCCTTGCATTGCCGATTACCCATGGCCCTCGACGATCCGGGGGGAGGGGAGGTGTCAGAGTACGAGTGAATACGAACCAAAGCATCGGACCTGAGTACCGGTACAGTCCAGTACAAATTCCCGGATGGAGTAACTGACAAATGGGCTGGATGTGGTGCGATCGGTTGGAGAGTGAGCTTTGCTGCTGGGACATCAGGGTGGTACGAAGTAAGTTACTGTCCATGGGGCTTGGTCGCGAGCTGCACCCTAGACATGGATCCTATGCAGGTACGGGAGAACACATGGTCGTTCATTGGACACGCTTACGCTTGACGTTGACTGGTCTGATATAGAGCGGAGCAACAAACAACTTCCTTTGTTATTATCCTCGCGATAGCTCGGTCTTTGCTCAATTGAGTCATCTAGTCCCATGTCTAGCAACAGAATATGTGTGAAACGACAGAAGTACTACGATGTGCAGTACAGTACGTACATTTGCCGCGTCCTTGGGGGTTCAGCTATGGTGGGTCAAGATGTATCCTTCCCCTCCCTTCCCTTCTTTAATCGGTGACATCCGACCTGTCATTAGATGCCCGAGTGGCGTTGTCAATCTATCTATTCGGACGGGGTGCTGTATGTACACAGTACTTCCCCATTCCCAGAACTTGCAGTCGTAATTATTCTTCCATCTTTCCATCCACCTGATTGTCCAACATCGATAGTAGAGCAATCCTCCAGTATACTGTGCGCAGTGTTTGCTCGGCAGAAGACCGGAGTGGGATCTAGTTAAAGTTGCATGCTTTCCATGAATGGGCTTGTCAAGTACTAGTGAAAATCGTGTGCCATGCGGTCAAACTGTCAGATATATCAATCACTAGTCCAAACATTGAGAATGCCATCGAGCTGTATGCCCACTGGATCACATGTCTTAGTCGTGGACCACAATGAACAAAGAACAAATTACCGCCACCAGGAGAACAGGTACTCGAGCAAAGGCTACGGAGAATTTTTTTGCTCACGGCGCAACACATCAGCCCCTCCAGGCGAGAAGTACGACCCGATTGAGGGACTGCCCGGAGTTTGAATTGCCTACCATGGGTGGGGGGATATGGGACGGGCATACGGTTTGGCAGACGATCATCAACAACCATTTACGGGAGTACATGTACCGGAATATCGTGATCAGATCAGTGTGTACTTGTACCCTTGGGAATGGGGGGTGTGGGTTCCAATGGCATGGAAACTGTCATTGCCGATCGCGCGCACGCTCTCTTGGAACCAAGACCCCAATTTTTGGCTTTATTGATGATTGGGACTCGGGCGTTATACCTCAGGTGCTGTGCAGTACTGTGCCTACTCATACTATCTGGATACTCATAAATATGATTCATTTTCAATTTTGCCCTCTGGATAGTATCTGGCTTTTGGTTCGCTGAAATGAGCTGAGGCGATTCAAGAGAGATCGCCCGGGAGTACCGTGCTAGAGATCAGTCCTACGGGAAGTAAAGGAGTAAAATATATTGTGAGGGGGAATCGCCCTACTACGACGGACACTGTAAGTTAGCTTTGCCACCATGGAGATTTTTGTGGCCTGGGGCTTCTGGGAGACTTACCAGTTAAGATTTTCAAGATTAAATATGAACATGAGCATTAGTTGGGCGACTCAATTTCTTGAGTCTAAGAGTTTATCAAGTCAGTCGCAGAGGTAGACAGAGAAGGGGGAAGGAAGGGAGAGACCGAGAGAGACCGAGAAAAAACCAAGCCAGAAAACAAAAAAGGTGCCTGGCTCAAATAATAATGCTGGGCCGTCACAGGCTGCTTCCAGTTCTCCACTCCTTTTCCCAAAAGTACCACCACCACCACCACCACCACTCGGACCCCCTGTCGCATCCATGCAGGTCATCTCACACTCTCACACACTTCCTCGGTGGGACGACGCAAAACCGGTTTAGCTGACTGCATCCTGCGTCCAGGAAAAGGGAGTCATTAAATGCTGATATTAATATTAATTTGGATTCTGTTTGCTGAGTGGCTAGAAAAAGGGCCCGAGGTTATTCTTATTTTAGTATAGATGTATTCGCCTTCTGATCTTTTTTTTTCTTTGGTTTTTTTTTGCTCTAGGGTTAATCTTCTATCTGGCACCGTCACAGTTGCTAGGCTATACTCCGTAAGTTCAATGAGTACTATTACCTCCTCACAAAGTCGGGAGTATTAACTGTCGTGTCTTAGATGGCGACCGTTTCTCATAGTCGAGGGAAATGCATTGTTATGGATCAACCACTTGAGCACTGCACCGGGAGCTTGTCTACAGTACCTTGGAGCTAAGCAGCACATATTCCGCTTAGGAAGACTCGCTGCAGCTGAATGTGCACATTATCGAGGTTTACCAAGTATCTTGGGCAATAATTCATCCAGCACCAGCATCGGGATCGAATTCCGTATGTGCCCTGAACCCATTACGCCCAGTTTGAAACCAATAAGAGGCACCTCATGATATCAGGGTTGGTGCTGGGATGGAGAGCTGCCTGGGCTGCTGCTGCTGCGGGCAGATCCTAACCGTTTGGGCGGGACTCGAAAGGTTAGCTGCATTTGGTGGCCAAGAGAGCAGATCAACCCAGAATAAGAAAATTCAAAAAAGGATCCCCTGAAATTGGGGAGTACAGTACCATCGGAGACAACTAATCTTTGGGAATCAAACTTGACAGGGAAGAGGAGGTGGAGCAACAGAGATGAATAAATCAAAGAACAAGAAGACAATAGACAAGTAAAAAGAAAAAAGGGCATGCTCTAGACTCGAGCCGGAGAAAGTACACGGGAAGGACTGTCGAGAGACGTGTTGCGCAATGTGACAAGGCCATAGGGAGAGAAATATATTAACAGTAATGGTTTTGACAGGCCGGAACGGTTCATCCTTATCACAATCCTTCATCCTTCCTTTTTTGCCTTACCACTACGTTACCTACAGACGGACTACAGACTACAGAGTCCTTAAGTTCCTACGTGCTGCTCTAAATAGAGGGCCCGATTGTGTAGTAACCTTCTCTACACATACATCCTCTTTCTTTCTATTGTCTCTTGATCGCGTAACTCCAATTTCTTGTCCTTTTATCCAAAAGAACCAACATACGGGGAACCGATCGCCTGCTCCACGTCTCGATTGAGTCAGGGATGTGCTGCTGGATTATCCACCGGTTCTGTGGAGACTGAATAAACCACCTTTGGGGCCACCACTCGCCTTCCTAGAACTCTCTAGACCCCGTCACCTCGTCAACTAAACCTCTGAGCTAACTAAAAAAAAAAAAAATTCAAAAAATTCAATACTAAATTGTAGGACATTGACAAATGACTACACTACTGTGATCTAGTTTGGAGTCTGGAGAACTCCTGGCCCGGTGCTTTGCCTCCCACTCCCCCTCCTCAATTACCACTTTGGGCTCCTCCCTCCTTCTAACCTGGAAACTCTTTTCAACTTTTTTTTTTTTTTTTTTTTTTTTTTAAACACCAAACCCCCCCCCCCCCCCCCTCTCATATTATCATTTTTACAACGCTCACTCCTCCACATACACATTCAAACACACACACACAACTCTTCTTCTTCCTCTCACTCCTACTTACTCCCTCTCTCTGCTCCTGCGTTATCGACCTTCCTTTCCCTTTCGCTCCCTCTTCCGTACAGATCGCAGCTTACTTCTGTATTACTATACCACTTTTACTCCTAAGTTGTGCCGCATTGCATAAATATCTTACAGTCCTTTGCGACCACCCACTGCCGTGGAGATTGCGATCATTCATTCATTGCTGCTGGTGGCAATTTGAAAACTCGTTACCAAATCTACTTCTTCGGGCATTACGGTCTGCATTGCATTCATTTCGGCTCTTTCAGTGGTGCTACTGGCTCTGTCCTGTCTTAGATTCGACACGGCCCTTGCGTGTCTCCTCAACCAACCCGCCTCAAACAATCGCGCTCGCGCTCTGTCGTCATTGTCACTGCAATCTGCGTCGATCAACCTCGCATTCGTTGTCCGGACCGTGCTCTCGCTCACACCCACCCGGAAGGTCTTGCTCAGCTTGCCTTGTCCTTTTTGGGGTCGCATCGTGGTCCTTGCGTTTGAAACCCTCCACCGCGACCCTCGTTGCACGCTGGTCCCTGCGACAAGAAATTGACTTCGTCAATCGAGGCCTGCAGAGCCCGTGGCTGTTGTTCGCCCTACCGTGCCCTTTGGGATCGATTGTTTATTGTCCCTACTTTCAAAAGCACTGCAATCTCCCCGCCCTCGTGCGCAACCTCGCTCCTCGTTTCTGATCCGGCATCAAGGAACGTGTCTTTTTACTACTGACACTCCATCAACTCTCCCTGCGAACCACCTGTCTTCATTGTACTTCCACAGTCACGCTCCTTTCATCAGGTCCTTCGTTCTTCGAGATCGCGTCGTAGGTGCGTTAGCAACCGGTTGCCCTTCCCCAGCATTCCTACCAGGCTTCTTCCCAGGATTAGGGCATTCTCCGGGAGATATGCAGAACCATCCATTCCCTCCCAAACATCCTCCCAAACACTCCTGCCAGCCCTTTACCAAGAAAAGCACGCCGTCACTACTGACGTGGGTGAAAGGCTCGCACCCTGTGCTGTCTGACTAACCCCTTCGACAGGTATCTATCACGATTGTCGTAACCCCGACCAGTTAATCTTCCGAGATCTCCCGCCTGGTTTGATCAGCTGGTATGATCTCTGCTTGAATTCAACGTTTGACCAACTCTTCGCACTGCACTTTACTACGATCTAGCTGGAAATGCTCTCCAGTTCTTCATTCGCTTAAGAGTTGGGCAGTGACCTGTGCGCCTGCGTCTGGCCAAGCCTACACTCAAAATCGAAGGGGCATCGGACACTCGCTGCAAAGCGTACCACAATGAGAATGGATCCTCTAGAATCACCAAAACGACATATTGCCCCCCTAAAAATCGAAAAGGGGCATTCGAACTTTCACATGAACCGCTCCTATTCGGCTCAACATCGCCTCGAGATGAGTCCTCCTTTGACGCCTTACAGTGGGGGAGACGACAGCTCGGAAAAAACCAGGAATGTCTTTCATAATTATCTTCGCGCGTTCTACCCTTACCACCCGTCGGGCAACGTGTCCCCGTCAACTGTCACCCTCCCGCTAGATCAGGGCGACATTATCCTTGTTCACTCCGTTCACACCAATGGCTGGGCCGATGGCACCCTGCTAGATACAGGCGCCAGGGGCTGGTTACCCACGAATTATTGTGAAGCATATGATCAACAACAAATGCGCCCGCTGCTCAAAGCATTGACTGACTTCTGGGATATTATCCGAGGCGGGTGCCGGCTTGCCGTGAATGAAACCGGTAATCAGGACCTTGTGCGAGGCTTGATTGCCGGGGTTCGCTATCTCTTGGTAGGTTTCTGCCATGAAAATCAAGTGTCTCCTTATGGCTGACATTGCTCAAGCAAAAATCTGAGTGCCTAACCCGCGACTGCATGCTGGTCACTAACCATGACGGGTTGCGCAAGAACCGCAAAGGGTTGCTGGCAGATCTATCGTCTCTGGTCCGAACAACCAAGAAGTTCCAAGAAGTTGCGACCAAAAACACGATGCAGGATGATATCGACTACCTGGTGGATGAGATGCTGCTCAAGGCATTTCGAATTGTGACTCGTGGCGTTCGTTTCCTCGACGTATGGAATGAGGAAGTTGGATTGAGTAGGACGATCGCCGAATTGGAGCAACAATCAACACGCTACGACCTTTCGCCTCGGACGACCACCGGGACGCAGCCAGTAGCGGAAAATGCCCAATCAGAGGCAGAGGGGGAGACGGAGCGGAATGAGTCCAGACTGCTCAACCGCAGCCGACTAGATTTGAGTCGAGCATCCACCCACATGGACGATGCGCAGCCGGCACGGTCTGTTTCGGTGGCCACCAAACGAATCTCCATATCCCACCGAGTATCGTACTCGGGACCCGCTGCCGCGGCCCGGAATCTCAACCTAGCGTCGGAGCGACTGAACTCGTCATACGATGCCTTTCTTGGCGTGTTGGGCTCGTTCATTGGCTTACATCTGCAGTCTCGGTCGTCGACGGAACTAGTGGTGACCACGGAGCAGTCCGTGCGCTCCTGCCGGGCTTTACTAACCGTCATTGAGGCCGCTTGTGAGCATGACCCACAGGGCAGTGGGTTGCTGGAGCAGGCCAGAGACGCTATGTACGAGCGACTATCTGAATTAGTGTACGCTGCGCGGGACGCCTTCCGCCCAGCTCACTCCCCCGACGACGAACTAGTTTTTTTGCCCGATGAGGGGAAGCGCTTGGTGGATGCTGCCACGGACTGTGTCCGCGCAGCGGGGAACTGTCTGGCCAAAGCGCGCTTGATGCTAGAGGAGTGTGGCGACTTTGAGCTCGAGGCCATGCCGCAAGATACGGCCCCTGCGGCGATAATGCTGCCAGACCTGAATCTGACTCCGCAGCCCCCGCAGCCTGGCATTTTCGACAGCGACTCATCCCGCCCACAGGATGTCTCGCTTCGATTGCCCCCTCCTCCTCTGCAGATCCCCAACTCGACCGATGCTGCTTACTCCTCCTCTCCACCAGAACTGACCGATGACAGCACCCCCTCTTCTTTCCAATCGCGTGGTGGAGCAATCACTCCGGCCGCCGCTAGCACCGACGTCTCATTCCAGTCCACAAATATTCTTTCGTCGAGCTTGGACAAACTCTCATTCTCTTCTCATGACACGCAACCATTCGAGTACCGGAACAGTCAGCTCAAGTCTGAGCCGAGTGAATCTTTTGGCCGTGGGGTAACAAGCAATGGAAGCAGCTTCACGTTCAACAGCCGTCTTCGTGATTCAGAAATGAGCGGGGTTTCACAAACCTCGACACGAGCTACGTCGCCAGATATCGGAAATAGCTACCAGACTCCGTGCTTGCGAGGCAGCTTGAGCCATTCCACGCTGGCCGAAGAGCATGAAGAGACCGAGGCCAACGTTCTTGAGCGAACCTACGCCCACGAGCTGATCTTTAAAGATGGTCAGGTTATGGGTGGCAGCCTTCGTGCCCTGGTCGAAAGACTTACAGCCCATCAGTCAACCCCGGACGCCATGTTTGTTTCGACCTTCTACCTAACTTTCCGCTTGTTCGCGACGCCTTTGGAATTCGCCGAAACTTTAGTGGATCGGTTTAACTACATTGGTGATACACCTCACGCCGCAGGTCCTGTTCGTCTTCGTGTATACAACGTTTTCAAGGGTTGGCTCGAGTCGCACTGGCGACATGACTGCGACAATGCCGCACTCGACTACATTACCGGGTTTGCCAATACAAATCTTAGATACAACCTACCTACTGCCAGCAAGCGCCTCCTGGAACTTGCGGAGAAGGTCTCCATGGTGCATGGCCCGGTCGTGCCGCGTCTGGTTTCCTCCATGGGAAAAACAAATACTGCGACTGCACAATACATTCATCCAGATACCCCGCTTCCACCGCCCATCCTAGGCAAGAAGGAGGTGGCGCTACTGAAGCAGTGGAAGAGTGGGGAAAGCAATATCACAATTCTTGATTTCGACCCTCTAGAATTGGCCCGCCAATTCACCATCAAGGAATCGCGAATCTTCTGCGCCATACTACCCGAGGAGTTGCTTGCGACTGAGTGGATGAAAAAGTCCGCCTCGCTGGCGGTCAATGTCCGTGCTATGTCGACCTTATCAACAGATTTGGCGCACCTTGTGGCAGACTCGATACTCCAGCTTGAGGAACCGAAGAAGCGTGCCGTTATCATCAAGCACTGGGTTAAGATCGCCAACAAGTGTTTGGAGTTGAATAACTACGACTCATTGATGGCCATCATTTGCTCTTTGAACTCGTCCATGATTTCGCGTCTCAAGCGGACATGGGAGGCTGTGTCCCAGAAGACGAAGACTACTCTCGAGTCTCTTCGTGGAATCGTCGACGTCTCGCGAAACTACGCGGTTCTTCGTCAGCGTCTCCAAAACCATGTGCCACCATGCTTGCCGTTTGTCGGCACCTATTTGACAGACTTGACGTTTGTCGACCACGGCAACCAGCCGCTCCGCTCCCTACTTACGGACGATGGAGAGATGGCCGTGATTAACTTTGATAAACACATGAAGACGGCGAAGATCATCAGTGAACTGCAGCGCTTCCAGATTCCATACCGTCTTGCGGAAGTGCCAGAGCTGCAGGCATGGATGCAAAACGAGCTGGTCCGGGTTCGTTCCAACGGCGAAAAGAGTTTACAGACGTTCTATCGCCGGTCGCTCATCCTCGAGCCCCGCGAAGCGCCTCAGCAGCAGCGTACATTGCAGACGGAGTCCAGTTCCTCCTCGATCCTCGAGAATGCCAAGGACAAATTCGAATTCCTGTCCTGGAGCCACCCCTCAAAAACCAAGTCGGTAGCAACAAATGGCTGAATCAGGACAACCTGAGCCATTGGGACGGCCAGTTACGATTGACGAATCATTTCAATTCAATTCATGCCGACACGGACTTCGCACTATACTCCCTTTGATTCTTCACATTTTCGATCTTGTTATTATCCTCGCACATTTTATTGTGGATACCTCATGATTCCATATTGTCAACACTGCGGAGCTGCCCCTGTAATTCACCTATCAAGCTGGCGGGGTGAGGGGAGTCTCCTACGAAAAAGAGACAATGCAGTATATCACACAGTGCAATCCTTCACTGTACATGGATTGGCACATACAAAACAACAATACCCATTTTATTCGGACCATTTTATACAAGCAAGCTACCTCGCGATTCAGACGAAGTGAACATTTCCTCGACTGACTACTTACTTTCTTTTCATCACGTTTGATTGGCTGCATCGGAGCATTGCCACCTCCCTGGTAATGACGGGCTGTGTTATTATCGGTGTGCCACTTTACTTTATATTTTTCTCTTTGTCTTCATTTT
Organism: Aspergillus uvarum CBS 121591; assembly: GCF_003184745.1. Taxonomy (NCBI): domain Eukaryota; kingdom Fungi; phylum Ascomycota; class Eurotiomycetes; order Eurotiales; family Aspergillaceae; genus Aspergillus; species Aspergillus uvarum. The sequence goes on from NW_020291313.1 coordinate 212,544, forward strand.
CTGCTCTATATTTACGAGTTAAATTTGGTTCAGCATCCGGTCTCGGTCGCATCGCATTGGAAATGTACGGTCTAATCAGGTGTGGATTTTGGATACTGGAATTGGGCATTCGCATGGAAAAAACTTTGGGTACTTATTGGGATGATTTTTGGGATTTTCTGGACGGGTCTGGCTGGCACATGGGAGGACGAAACTGTATCACTTATCCTGTACATATTTGGGGGCTTCCGGCTAATGCAACCTGGTCCCGTGCTAATGAATAATCACTTGTGATTATAATCGCTTTTATTTTTTCTTTTCTTCCTCAGGCGGTAAATGTAGGTGGTGTATATAGCTATGAGTATAGTCGGTGCCTTTTGTGGAAGGAAGTATCGGTATTATACAAGACCCTGCCACCTTCGATACGCCTCAGCAAACCCGGCACCGTTGGAAGTCTCATTGCAAGCATATTCGTCCGTTTGACCCCGGTCCAGGTCGCCTCCCAGGCCATTTGGAGCGGAGGCATCAATGTCCAAGATGGGGATTATGGATGGCCGTCCATGCGCGCACTGGAATGGAAACGTACAGCCTGCCAACCGGGACACCAGGCCCCGGCACTCTTCTACGGTCAAAACATCGTTGAACATGATTGCCGTGCGGCACGCACGCGAGTTCAGCAGATCGATGATCCCCCGGGGACAAGTGTCCAGCCGGCCGAACCAGCCGCTGTCGCTCGCGGTCGCGCCATCGTGAGTGCTTTGCCGAGTACTGGGCCGGGATTCACTCCGACTCAGGCCTTTGGAAAGACCCAGGCCACCTCTCTCCTCCCGGTGCCAGATTTCCCCACGGACCAGCTGTGTGACTAGCTCCGGCTCCGTTCGACACCTCTCTGCAATGAGCGCGGGAAGTGCATGCACGAAGACGAATGCCTTCGTATCTCGGGGTCGCTGTTCGATCGAGTACTCGACCCCCCACTGACTGTAAAATTGTCGGTATCTTTTGAACACCGAGGTGTCCGCCGGGGGGATTTCAATCACGATCGCATTGTCGAGTCGAACGGATGGAGGGGTGTCGGTCGGCTCGGTCGGGAGGAAGGATGCCAGAAGAGCCTCAACGCGACAGCGCTCATCAGCAGCATGTTGATCGATTAAGACTAGGGTTTTATTGGGGTTGGATGCAGATGGACCAATCGCGGCAAGGATGAATTTCCTGTCAACTTGCGCGATAATTTGGGACTTCCTGAGGTCGTGCTTCCGAAGTTTACCACGATACTTAGACACCCCAAGGGTGTCTGGACGAAAGAGGTTGCTGGGAGTGGCTGTCCGATGACTCGCATCTATATCAAAAATGTTGATGGCCTTTTCGGGTCGGCCAAAAACCGGGGGTTTCCAATCTTCCAAAAGATTCTCGACCCATGCCTTTCGGGCGGGTTGTATGGCAGCCGACTTGGGCCGATCTTTGTCTTCTAAACCTCGCTTCGTCCATAAAGACCCGGTGGATCGGGACCTCAGGGAAATGGCTGGAGAGCCGGCACCAATGGATTGGCCGGTTCGGGGATTAACCATATGGCTTCGTCCCGTATAAGGGTCAATCCAGGAGGTAATCGAGTCGAAGTGTCCATCGCCTGAGTTGTTCTCACCAAAAGCCTCATCGTGGCTTCGTTTTTCAGAGCTTTGCACAATAATCGTGTCATTAGGAGCTGCTTCGGATGGCATTGCTGGCTTTTGCAAATAAGTGCGATGAAGAGGGGCGTTGGGCTTAAGGTCTCGCCCAATTGCACTCATATCTTTTGAGATAATGCTGGCACTCTTGACTCTGGTCCAGTTTCCGAAGTGATAACTGACGGTCAGCGGTCGTGGAAGATCAGGTACCTTTATATGACGGTTCGAAGGTTCTTCGGTGCTGTAAGCTGTATCTGAGCGATGAGCTTCAGGAACCGAGGTTCTCGAGCCCTTCTCCGGCGACATCTTTCTCTTCCTCCTTGCACGCGGCCGTAGACCTTGTTGACCAAGGTACTCGTTAAGCATGGCTCCAAGGACGTCTAAGATGCGCTGGACATATTGAACTGCCTCGGGAGCACCTTGAGCATCGTAGTCGAGACTGGTGCAGTCTTCAGCGGTGATCCGCATGTAGAACATGGGCCTCTTGGTGCACTCCTTGGGGGGAGCCTTCATCAGTGTCTCATAACCACTCCCGAGTACCTCATCTTTGGCTCGCAGAGACGCTGAAGATTTGGCAGTATCGAAGTCGGACAAGGCAAATAAACGGTTAATTTCGGTATAGAAGATGTTCGCAGTGCTTTGTGGTAGCATGGGAGTTATTCCCAGAGAGAGAAACTGGACCTTCTTCGTGGTGCTGGGAATGCGCGATATAGCGGCCTGGATTTGGAAGCCAGGTACACTGGCCGACACGACATCCCAGTGCTCGGGATGTCGAGCTTCCACCAGACCAGCCTGATACAGAATAGTGCTGATGCGCTGAAGATCCAACGCTGACTCTGCATCGTGGCTTGGAGTCTTCGGGCTTAAAGAGAGCTTCTTCTCTCCACTAGCGTCCATGACCACAAGTTTGATTAGTTGATTGTTTGCTAGCATTAAGGGCACAAGCAGCTGCCTGAGGTCATCCCATTGTCTTTCCACCTCTTCAGGCTTCTGCAGAGCTAATGCACGACTCCTTACTCGCACTGGCAGGTTGCCGAACAAATCGTTCACTGTTATACTAGTGCCGTGACTGCTGAATCTTAGTCCCTGATGACTCGGGGCTGGAGTCAGTCGAACGACTGGGGTCGCATGATGGAATACTAGAGTGTTTGTGCTTGTATGCCGAAAATGGCGGGATGTTATGGTTAACATTGACAGAGCCGATAATGAGGCTAAGAATGACCCTCTGTGACCGTAGACGTCTCGCTCTGGGCCAAGCCGGGAGGTATCTATACTTGGGGTAAGCATCAAGAGACTTCAAGGACGACGGCCTAACGTACGGTGGGTTTTGCCTAAGCCACCACTTGGATGAAATTCAAATGGTGGTATGCCATCTCCATCGTCCTCCACTATGCAGCCTCCGCGCAGGGCATCGACCGTGATATATACTGTTCGCGCATTTGCATCCAAGGCATTCTTGACCAAGTCAAGAATCACCCCCTTTAGAGTCGTAATCGTCGTCGACGATCTCAATTTGGCCACTACAGATGGTGGCAAGGGTTGGATTCTCGGGTCATCGGTTTGCATCGCGGCGAGTAGGTAAGTAAACAACCAGCATGTTTCCCGGGTCACATAGCTCGTCGCGCTTGCTTTGAGCAGCGAGGCCTTTCTAGAAGATACTGAGCACTCATCTGGAAAGCGAAGATGTAGATGTGCACCGTTCTAATCCAAAGCAACCAGGGCTGGAGTCATCTGGACTTGTTGAGCACAAAGTTGAATAGAAGAGAGGTAAAGGGAAAGAGAAAGGAAGTCTGAGGGTATGGTAGTGTCAATGGTGTTGGAAGCGGCGGCAGGATGATGTGATGTTGCCTATCAATCACGTGGTGATAACAGTCGATAAGCCTAGTACCGAGTAAGTTAGTACATAGTCCATAGTAAGCACTCAGACTGTCTGCTTTGGGCTGACGGCCAGTATCACGTGCTCGGTCTGAGGAACTCCTGACTTGCCTTCATCAACAATGAATGCTCAGTTGAACTTCTCTGTTGCTACCTCTTCTTGTTCAGACATTTCTCATCGTGTTCATTCAAAGCGCCTTCACCTGATCGGGGCGTTCCGCCTACGATCGCTCCACCTTCTCCACTCCCAGCTCATTCATTAAATCGCCCTTCCCTCTTCCACCCCCTCCACCCCCCCTCCCGGGCTCAATCACTCGTTCTGCCGCGTTCCTTTGATTGATCGATCACCAGCAACTCCATCTCAGCGTCTCTTAACCGCTCAAATAAGCCATTCGATAGTCTCAGTATATTTCCGTACGACGACCTTTGACAAGAGATCCAGTCTATCCTCTGGGAGGCCCGAACCATGGCCACAACAGAGGGACCCGCCAGGGCACATGGTGCGCAAAGCAATTCCCCAGTGTTTTGTTTCTCCTCCAACTGTCTAACGCATGATGCTGGGAAAGATCGCAATGGACGCCGTCATCCCTTTTCCAGTTGGATGAAGCGACTTGCTAGTTTGAAACATTCGACCGATTCGGGTTCCAACCGTTGGTCTCACAAACGCCATGCGACGCCGAAACAAAAGAACCGCAATTCGAATAACAACCCCTACCCACTTTCTGGAGACAGCACCGCTGCAAATCCCTGTGGTGACAACATCAGCGATGCTACTGCATCGGATTTTAGCGCCGAAACCGATGGGCAATCCTGCTCTCGAAGCGAGCCCTCTATCACATACTCCTGTTACGAGCACCAGGTTCCCGCCACCAGTGCTAAATCTATGGCACCGACCATCTCCACAAACGGTGACACAGCCATATCGGACGCAGCTTATTCGAAGGCAGGTACAATGGTCACAGCCGGAGGAGGGATCAGTTCACACGGTGGGGGCGAAGGAAGCACCTTTTCATCCCCTGCGCCATCCGTCCGGTCTCTAACCACCACCTTGACCACCGTGCAATCGGCAGCGCCATCGGGCCACCTCTACAATACTCAGAATCACCACCATGGCCTTGCTCACAACAACTCCTTGCAGAATCATGCGACGCAGCAGGTTCAATTCTCTCATCAATTCCCCTCCTCGCCGGCCACGGCAGTCCCGCCCCACCTTACGCCTCACGGTCACTCAGTTACGTACAGCTCCGCGACGGCCAACAATCTTCTCACCGACAATGCATCCATCCTAACATTAGCGTCTTCCTCCAAGCGACGGCGTCGTAACTCCCTAGATACCAACGCCTCGGTGCGCGCCTTGGCCCCGTCCTCAGTCTTTGGTGGTAGTCGGGAGAGTTTGCCTCTGAGTGTTCTCAGCGGTACCATAGGAGAGCAGCCTTCCAATACCTCCTCGCTCAATCCTCCAGGCGTTCTTAATCGACCTAGCTTGGTCGGTCTTGCCAGCGTAGAGCGCGCCAGCGTTTATTCGGCGTCAAGCGCTACCCCGTTGGCTGGTGAGCGCGGCAATTTCCACAAGGCCGCCACCACGGCCGGCGATGCCGCGAGTACTATGAGTGTGCCTCATTCGCATAGCCGTCACGATAGTAACGCAACCAGCGTTACCGGCGCTGGGGCCGGGAATGCGTGGTCAGGGCCATCCCAGCAGCAGCAAGCGGCCGTAACGGGGCGCATCAGTCGTCGCAGCTCAGGATGGGGTGAAATCAACGGCGATGAAAGCGACGAAGAGAAGATTCCTGGGCGGAAAGCAGGTGAAAGTGAGGAGGTCATGGCAGAGTCCACAACCAGAAGGTCTGGGCAGTAGATTGATGGGTTGCTGCTTGAAGAATAGAAAACTTCCTCGCACCGTCCATGACATGGCCATGGTTCTCTGACCGCCATTTAACCTCACCTGCCCTTTCCTTCTATCTTCCACTCACCAGGTTATCGCAACGAAGTTACGCAGCGCCAGATAAAAGACTCCATGACAGTGACATATTGATTCCCACGGCTTCGCTCTATTCTATTTCCACAGTTTTCCTTTTCTTTGTTGTTTACCTTTTCCGTGCCCAACACTTTTTTTGATTGCAGCCGCACCACATAATGTCTGATATGCGAAGGGGGGAAAGGAGCGGGGCTATTGTTGTTCCCTCGAGGTGTTCGGGAATTATAACTTGGGGTCCGCCGACAACCTTTCATTTTACTTGTATTTCATGTTTCAAGCGGCGCTTAGGGTTATGGGGGGAGTTCTAGACTGATTTGGGGGGTCATTGCTGTTGTTCGTGGAGACATGTAAAGAATGAACTTCGTGCCTCTTCGTGGATCGGTGGAGAATCCGATCCATACTTACACCCACACCCACCCAACCGTTCTGTACGCGTAGATCGGCCGAAAGGAATAGGACCGTCCGCCCTCCAGCGGCATGAGCGCTATCCGATCTTCAAAAACAGGGGCCAGTGGCTACTAGTGAATGTTGATGGGCAGGGTACTTCTGAAAGGTAAACTGAGATAACATTGCTTTGGTATCATTCATTATCATATACTTTTATAGAAGGGGACAAATCACAATGAGCTAAGCCAGTTGGGATTCTGTACTGCAGGTGTCTGACCTGACCTTCAACTGAAATAGCACCGTTGGCCTCCCCACCGCCTCAGTAAACAACCTCCATCATAAACAGGCTCCGCGTACGCCAAACACTGTTCACAGCGCGCACCAAACAGTATTAACATAGAGCATCGCAAGCAAAAGGATGAGCAGGGGGACGAGCGTGAGTGGAGATCCCTTGCATGGATCTAGACATCTACAGGAAAAGAAGTGGGGAAGGACGAAGGAATCAGGATAAGACAAGACAAGGCATGCTCTCACGCGAATGGAAGAATAGACAAGAGAATCAATACTAGGCAGTGCCTACGCCAATCTTGGAGTCGGAATTACTCCGTTCGCTGTCCTTCTGCTGTGAGGCGAGGAACTTCTGGAACATGACGGCAATCTCGTTCTCCGAGTTTCTAGCCTCTTCTGAGGTCTGCCCATTCTTCTCTGTAATGAGGTTCTTCAACCACTGGTTCTCCAACTCCAGGGCTGTGACGCGAGCCTCCAATGCGGTGTTCTTCTCCGTGGTCTCCTTGACGGTCTGCTCGAGAGCTTGCTCGCGCATCTTCTTCTTCACACGGAAGCGGGCGCTGGCGGCGGTGTTGCGCCGGCGCTTGTCTTCCTCCGCCGCGATGCGGGCGACCTCTTCGACGCTCATAGGTGGGGCCTTTTGAGTGTTCTTACGCTTCGGCGCGGTGGACGTGCTGGAGGAAGCGGTAGCGGGAGGCACAGCGGTAGCAGCGGGAGGGGACATCGATGATGATGACTGCGGAGAATGTTGCGAAGACGCCTGACTCGGAGCGGGGTTCACATTGTAGGGCGCATTCGGCAAGGGCGGAAGAGCGGAAAACTGTTGGTTCCGAGGTGGCATAGCCTGGGTGTTGACCGCATTCACATTCGAGGATGGAATGTCGTTGACATTGCCGAAGCCTTTGAAGCAGAAGTTAGTGACGAGTACAGGTAAAGTTGCAACTATCAGCCTCGCAAGGGAGAAACGCAAAAGAGGAGAACAGCAGCGCTGGTGCCAGACAAGTCGCTAAGACTGCTCCGAATCAAGAGCCTAAGGCTTCCTTCAGATGCAGCCTTCCATGTGGTGTCACGTGGTATTGCGCAATGGAGGGTGCGGCTCGCGCTATGAGTCCCATAGGCAAGACTACTGCACGTTTTGCGATCGTCGCACAGACGAAAGGATCTCATGCAGGTGGCAAGCCAATCAGGACATGTGCAAATGGTGTGCTTAATCTAGGCAAAGCAGCTGGTATAAAACCTGCGCTCGTGGTATGATCCTAGAGGGGCAAGAAATGTTTCTGAGGGAGGGCAGGGGAAAATGGGACGCAGAACAAGAGCGTGAGCTAGCGCGGGCGGGGACAACGACATCCATAGATGATGAGTTGGCTCAATGCTCAGGCTTCTGAAAGGCAATGCAAAATGACTCTTTCCACATGGCCAGTTTGATAGGATATTCAGTCGCATCATATGTCCAACTCCATGGTGAAAACGAGGCCACAAGAAACAAAGATTTTCTACTCACCTCCCAAAAGGTTCAAGAAGTCCATGTCGGAGTTGGCATCCTGCGCGGTCTCCCTCTTCACTGTAGTCTTCTCCACCGCATCGAAAGCAGGCAGATTGATGTCGCCAAAGTGGTCGAAGTCAAAGAATTCGGTATTGGTAAACAACGAAAGATCGGCATCGAAGTTGTAGGATTCTTGCTGCTGCTGCTGCATAGCCTGATCATATGGCGAAGGGATGGCATTCAGATCTTCCAGGTATTGGGAGAAGTTCGGGGCCCGACGGCCGTTGAATTCAGACATGATGTTGGATTGAGGCGGGCCGTGGCCTCTGTGCGTCTCGGATGTACCAGGCGGCGAAAGCAATGAAGGTCATTCAAGGCGACAAGAATGGGTTCGTTTTATGGCTGAGCCATGCAAAAGATGGACTTCGTGGGTTATCCGACGTTGGATAGAAGTAGACCAAAGACGGGTATGATAGTGAGAAGCCGAGTCCGATGAAGTGAGATGGGCCTCACAAGCGCTAAATGGGGCCGACGACGTTGGACGGTGTTCGAAAGCGATTAGTTGTCGAAGTTGGGTTGTCGATGGGGTGTCGATGGGTGGGTGGATGGGGTCTGGGGAAGAGAGAAAGAATAGAATCGAAGAGGTGAAAGAGCGAAATGGGTGGGCGGAGGAGGGTACAGTGCAGTGCAGTGGAGGGTTCGGGTTGAATTCATTCCAATGTGGGACGCGCGGGAGGCCGAAAAAGGGCACTGGCCACTGGGTAAATTCGATTACAGCGGGGTGTGGGTGGTTTGATTATTAAGACTCGTGGGTACGAGTAAGTTACTTATCAGTGGAAATCCGGGAGTTGCCCGCGGCCAACGACTAATACAAGTGACTAACCGCTTGACTTTCTTTCAGTCTTTCGTCTTCCATTCAATCTGTCTCCCGTTCTTTCTCATCAAGACTTCTACATCATCCTGTAGACTCCTAATTCAATGATCAGATTAGTAGGCAAATAACTACTATGTATACTGCGTATGCCTGACTACGCCGATCCCTAAATCCCTCCCCTCCCGGTCGTGCGGTTCTTCCTGCCTTGCTTGCATGGCTCTCGCCACAGCGCCGCCCGCCCTTCCGGGTCATGACATCGAAGCCGAGTCATCCTCGTTTCAGTGGCCGAGATCGGCTTGCTTTTGGGGGTTGTGGTTGTGGTACGAGTAGGTTTCCACGAGCCCTGCCCGGTTTTGAGTTCCAACTTCAAAGGGGCTTTAGGGATGGATCCTCCGGTGAATTATTAATCACTTTTCTCCTCAATGAAGTCAGTTTGTCGACGCGGCGGCGGGCAGACCCGAGGCTTTTTCCCTTTGCTTTTTGCTTAGGGTTGCAGTGCAGACGGCGTCTGCCACAGTGCTTATGGTTGGCCCAAGCTGGACGCTTATGGTCGAAGTGGTCTAGTATGAGTATCGCTAATTTGCTATCTAGAACTACTCATAAACTAGACTCGCAGAGGAAATCTTTCCTTCTACGTCCGTTTACTGCTCCACTTTCCTCCTCGTATGCTTTCTCAAAGAAGTATTCCCATCCACCCGTTGAGTATCTTTTAGCCCGTAGCGCAGTTATTTCGGTCCGAAGAGTCCCTTAGGTCTAACGTACTCGGTAGCCTTGCCCTAAGTCCAAACAACTTTCACACACCATTGTCTTCCATACCGGCTGACAGGAATTGACGAAGGAGTCCAGGATTTATAATCACCCAAATCAATTCGTGAACCTTCAGCAGACTTCTTTGTCCCACTCGTTCCGGCCGAAAACAGTGAGGGCAACGGCGATAGTACGATAAGACCAGCTGTAAGTCCGGCTTCTTATCACCACGTGACTCTAGTTTGTTGATGCCCCAGGAATCTCCAAACTTGGTCGCGTTCGCATCATGACTTTCGGGCCCCCGACTAGCATAGATACAGCCAAGGTACTTTGGGCCTCGTCACTTACAACGCCTGGATTGTGCGACCTTGTCATGTATATCGAACTTGGCTCTTAATACTATATTCAGTCGCCAGTCACAATGGCTCGGTCTAAAGCCATTCGTGCTCCCACTACTGCCAGTCTTCCTAGCAACCTTCGCATACCTTCTTCCACCCCATCGCTAGTCAAGACGTTTGGCAAGCTGACTCGCCAGGCTTTACTTGACCTTGTCTTTCAGTGGCTTGAGGATGGCAATGTTCAGCACTTTCCGCCATATCTTCAAGGCAACGAAAGCGGCAAAAGAGAAGAGGATGACGGTGACGATGGACTCCGTCCCTATCCCGCTGAGCGGACTATCAACGGGGTCCGCAACGCCTACCAGGAGCTGCAGTTTCGAAAAGGGGGGAAACGCGAAGTCATAGATCGGATTCTCGAAGGCGACTGGCGACATGGCATCACACTTCGTCAGCTGGCAATGGTCGACCTGCGCTACATGGACGACCATCCGTCGGGTCTGCGCTGGACAGCTTTAGAACTCGCTCGCATCGACAACTCGTCCTCGAACGAATTTTCTGCATGCATACCGCGCGTTCACGCATCGACGTTCCTAAGCAGCCTCCAGCAACAAATCTCTCCCCTGGTGAAAGCCCACTACCACCTTGCCCGGTCGACCTCTCTCCCCCTCACAGTGCTCCGCGTCTTCGTCACCACCTCGCCTTACCAAACTGCTCCTCGTCAGAGTGTCGAATCTCTCACCGACTCGTCTAGAACTATTTATGTCGCCTTTCCAGACAGTTGTCCATTCTTTTACACATCCATGGCTTCTCCCCAGACAGCATCCAAGGCTAGTCCGGCTCCCCCAAACTCCCTCGTCGCAACAGACGCTCGCAGCCTTCAGCGCCTGGTCCGAGATGCGATTCCCAAAGCCCTCTCTCTGCCCCATCAACGCTACACCGTCAAACCCACTTCCTTAACAGCAAAGAGTCTCGAAGCCCTGCTCGCCCTTCGGGGCCCCGGTCGATCCAACCAGGCCAACGGCGCATTCAGCATCTTCGCAGACGCCGCCTTGGAAGGAAGCCCCTTGGACCCACGGCCATCCAACACCGTCTCTCCGGAGGAGCATAACCGCCAATCAGCGTCTGTCCACTCCAAGGATACGGCCGGGAAAGAGAACACGGCGACTGACGCAAAGGATGTCACGCTCGAAAACAAAAGGGCCTCGAAGCGATCTTTCGCCGACCCCAAGGATGCCGGTACCTCCAAGAAGCGGACTCTAGCCCTACAGTCCCGATTCGGTACTTCGGGTACCTTGTCTTCTGCGCCGCTTGACAGACTCGATGTTAGGCTACTCGATGCCTTACCAGGTGATGCAAAGCCAACAGAGCACGCTCGACAACTAACAGTCTCGCTGACGTTCGCTGGTACGGATGTGATTGGTGGGATTCGCAAGCTTGCGGAGTTGGGCGTCATTGACGCGGAGAGGATGCCCTCCTGGATGACGGGCGAGGAAGGGGTCAGTGTCGTTGTGGTGAGGGAGGGAAGGAGAGTGATTAAGGCCGGTAGATGAACTCTTCTGGCATGAGCATTAGTCGTTCAGCCAATACGGTACTGTCAATGCTTCGTGAGACGTTGAATGATACAGGCACCGTACTCAAGCACTTGGGACTTGAACATCAGGTGTCCAAGTAGCTCGTCCCATTCTCCATTCCGCCATGCCATCGAAGCACCATCATCACTACTGAGAGGGGAAACATGGTGGGGCACCTGTTGAAACAAGCAACGCACAATCAACTTTGATCTACCCGTGCCATCAGCATGGGTGAGGTCGATCAATTCGCCTGAGAATGGCGGCGCCCTTTCTGACAGCACTGAAAAACAAATCTCTCTTGGTCGGCTCCGGGCGTGTCGAACCCGGCTAGGTCATCCTCGCTTCAGTCCAAATTCACTTGGATCTAGCTAGCTCGCTGGAAGATTTGACAAGGATAATCGATAAGGTCTAACTCATCAATTGGTGCAGCTCCTGGGCGGATAAATTATTATTCAAGTACACCTGTGTGTCAGATTATCAGACACCTCATATTAGTTGAGAATAATAATAACAATGGCCATAGAAATGACCGAATGAAAGCTAAGGTTGAGAGCATTCCAGCCAGATAACCTCAGACTAGCATGCAGCAGCTGACTCCCTAATCCTCCCCGCTAACCGAAAGCAAATATGCAAATGCAGAATTAGGACCGTGCCAGACGGCAAAGGAAGTGAAGAACACGCCTTGAAGCCAGCGTAAAATAGACTGAGCTCTTGTCATGCCCTCAGAATTAGTCATCGTAATCCCAGTCGTCCTCGTGCTGGTACTGCTGTCGGCGCACCCAGAAAGGATGGTAGCTCGAAACGTCTGATCAGTCAAATTGTCAGTTCTAGTTACTCTTCGCATGTGTGCTAAGTCACGACATATGGCGTTTCTGAATGAGAGCTTCGTACCGCGACGGCCCGAGAGGCCGAAATGCTGTGCCACATTGACGTATCCATCCCGACTGACTTTGCCTTGGCGGGAGAGCTCCGCCACATTCACATTTTCGGTATCCGGCTGCCAGGGCGCACGACTTGACTGGGTCAGTAACATATTGTAAAGATCTATATGGCAGGGAACACACCAATAGACGCATCTGACGCCCTGTGCCTGCTGGGTGGCGGCCCACTGCTGAAAGCAAGTCTTGTGAATGTTGTTCCCGCAGGCAGCTCGACACCACACAATTTCCTCTTTTTCGGGCTCGAATTCCATGAAGCATATTGGACAGTCTCCTTCGATCGGTTTTCTGTTCCCAGCGTTGTCCTCTGCGGGTTGCTCTTTGCTGAGCGAGGAACCGTTGTATATCGCCCGCAGTTCCTGCAAGACGGGTGAGCAATTCCTCCAGGCACGGGAGACGATGTTCGTGCTGCCACTTACCGATGATAGAAATGCCAGCTGATACTGAAGGTCCGCCGGCGCTTTGAGGGCGTTGATCAATACTTGAACAGCCAAGATTGTCAGGACCATAGAATAACAATGAGTGATAAGTGATAGCGACATAATGGTAGGATTTGAGGGATTGTCAAGAGAAACGGGACGCTTACCATAACAGACGTGCTTGCATTGGTTACCCTTGCGTGCATCTGGACAGTCGCAGGTTGGCTCCTTCCCAATGGTGGTTTTGTAGATGTTGCCAGTGGTCCCGACAATGTCGAAGCTCATGTTCAGAACTCCGTCCACAAGATTGACGGTATGCCCAACAATAAACATGCTTGAGACAGTTAGCTTCGATATTCCGAGCGATTCTGAGTCCAAAGATCTTACCGTTGACTCATTGCACGTGCAGCCCTCTCTTTGAAGGATACCGGGGCATGAGGCCTGAATCTACGTTCTCGACGCTCTTCACTGGGCCCTTGCGCCCTGGGCTTTTTTGGCGGACGGGTGAAGGACTGCTCGGTCCGACCAACATCCCTGAGTTTGGATAAGTTGGTGGTCTCAGAACTAGCCTTTCGCGATCTTCTAGTGGTGGTGGTGGTAGTGGTCGTTGTTGCTATTGTTTCCTCCTCATCGGCAGTTCGCTTCCTTTTCGAGACAGCGGATGTGCTTGTTGTTGCCTTGCCACGCTGCTTTCGAGCCCCACCCCGTGATGCTCTGGCAGTCTGCACGCGAGCAGTTGCATTTGAGGCTGCACCCATCGTAAGGACGAGATAATTGGTTCTGGTGGTCTTGAAGGGCTTGGACTTCAGATGACAGGTCGCTTTCACAAGATTGCAGTGGCGACGGATAGCGACTAACATGGAAGAGATAAGTGGCCGATAAGCAATCAATTCCGCCGCATGACACAAGTACTGCAATATGCTCACATGTTTCGGGTCTGAGATGCGCAGTTAGCAAGCTTGTAGCTTGAGTAAGATGAACATCAATGGTTGAATGTCACATTTCAGTACGTATGAGATTCCCCTTGCTTTATGTGACAAGAGAGGTGAAGATGGATGAATTCAGCCTATAGAAGATGAGGCCCACTATCTACACCAGGTCCCCGAGGCGGTGAGTCGAACGACTAATCAGGAGAGTGGCAGCCCGCTGTCATTTGGGTATTGACACTGCTTTTTGTCAGTCATTATAGGGTTGTTTACAGGCTACTATTGCTATAGGACTCTTGATGAACATCATCGTACCTTTTGAAATCTTGGATAATTGGGCTAAGTGTTCGCTACTGACACCAGCAGTAATTTCAACACCACTGCCACTAGACCTTTTCCATGAACATGGTATACAAAAAGGCTACGCCGAATTAAGACAGCATTCTGCTCCGTACGGACGGAGACATTTGTACTCCGCAAAATTGTATGGAGCAAGTATAATTGCAGGCGCTTCACCGCCCTCAACGCCGCCCGAGTATGGGGTTCTGAAATGACGTTCATCCGTCGGAGCTACTGTTACCTACACAGAACTCTCCATCAACTAAAATGGCACGCCCTCGTGCTCATTCGGGCGCAGATGGCCCCAAGGAGCCCCATGCAATCTCACTTAAAGGTAAGAATGGCATAACCGAAGTTCTCTCCCCCCTGACGAAGCACTTGGCTGATTGATTGATGCTCGTTCAGTCTTGCGGTAAGCGACTGCATTCCTGTTGAACACCTTACTCCTATCAACGACAACTTCATCGCGCACTTCTCTCCTGACAATATCGACCAAGGCTATCTCGTCCTTCCCTATACTACCAGTATCCCTTACCGGCGGCAAATACGAAGATCTCGAGCAAAGCATCACTAAGCTACCCCGCCGATCACACGGACGGTCAATTCATCCTCACTCCCAATGTAAATCGATGCAGTCATGGTCTGATGTTCGGCTACTGACACGAATCTTACAAGCTGACCCTACCTCCTGCCTTCGGATCTGCATACGTCGGCGAGACATTTGCATGCACGCTCAGTGCAAACAATGAGCTGTCCGCAGATGAGGCGTCACGTGTTGTCACCTCTGTCCGTGTTGTCGCTGAAATGCAAACGCCCTCTCAGGTCGCGGCATTGGATCTCGAACCTGCGGAAGACACATCCCAGAAGGACGGATTGCAGACAGGCCAATCTCTGCAGAAAATCGTACGGTTTGATCTCAAGGAGGAGGGCAATCACATACTGGCGGTCAGTGTGAGCTACACGGAGACGTCGATAGGCTCGGATGCCCAGGCAGCAAGCGGCAGAGTCCGGACATTCCGCAAACTCTATCAATTTGTCGCTCAGCCCTGTCTGAGTGTACGGACCAAAGCTTCCGAATTGGTGCCACTTGAAGTGGAAAACAAGAGTTTGGGCCCGTACGGGAAGACGCGCTTGCTCCGCTTCGCGCTAGAGGCCCAACTAGAAAATGTGGGCGATGGCCCGGTCGTGGTCAAGGTAGGTTGCAGATGGTGGGGGATGTTTCCTTTGGAGATTTTCAGTAGCATGGCCGAGATCTTGCCGCACGCATACTAATTTTGGCAGCAAACACGACTCAATCCCAAACCACCATTCAAGTCCATCTCCTTGAACTGGGACTTGGAACGAACCGAATTCAAAGATTCCCAGCCGCCAACTTTACATCCACGCGATGTCCTGCAGGTCGCTTTCCTGGTTGAACAAGAGGAAGGGCAGCAGGAAGGCCTCGAGGCCCTACAGAAAGATATGAGACGAGATGGACGGGCTGCTCTAGGCCAATTATCCATTGAGTGGCGAGGTGCGATGGGAGATAAGGGATTTTTGACCACGGGAAACCTCATGACGAGACGACGGGCGTGAGCGCAAAGCAAGGGGGGGAATGATGCGTTTCTGGATCCTAGAGGATAGCTAGCTTACGAGTAGTGTCTATCTCTGTACAATGGCCTGTCTATGTTTAGCGGCCTGTCACCATGCAAAACATCGCAGCGAAGAGACGCCTGCAAGCGCGCAAGTTGCGAGTGCTTCTTTGCCGGTGCGAATATTCGAAACAGAGAAAATCGAACAACTCAGCAGTGGTGACGCACCATGCTGTGCGACCGGTCAAGGAGGCCAATGGGTATGGCGTCGCCTGCCGGGGGTATCAATTGGGACCCAGGCGCGATGGGTTAGCGACGACGACAACAATCCGGAAACTTGGGTTGGTTACACTCAAGCATGCGTGTGCAAAAAGCAGGAATTTCCGTCGCCTGCCTGCAGTGGTGGTGGTGGAGTGGTGTGGTCTGTCTCTTTTTTGAGTTGGCGAGTTGGAAATCTGTCCAACAAAAGTACCAGGCTAGAACGCCCGACGGATGGGGTTTCTATTGATAGGCTGGGGCCAGCAGTTGGAGAAGTTCTTTAATGATTGAAATCTGGATCGTTCCGTCGATCTCGGGATGTATGACAACCAAAGTAGAGTGTGTTGGGGTCAAGTAAAGACTGGCTAGACCATTCAGACACTGGTTGTCTGGATTCCAGACCACGTAGCAAGATCTAGAAAGGCTAGGCTATATGTGCACGACGTCTCCGTACACTAGTCACAGTATCCTCTCTCTAGGGTTTCCATGAACTTGATACACCTTGCCCATGAAGGGGAAACCAAATTACCTCGGGTGACGCACAGTGGTGGTGTATTGTTTCTGTAACTATATTATGTGTGTGTATGTTATCCGTTGGCCTCTTGTCTTTTCCTTTTCCGCTCTCGTACCCTATCTAATGCAGCACCAAGACCATATTCTATTTGTGGTGGCATATCGGGCACAGTAAGTCGTGATGGTCGTGACAGTGGTGACAGTGGTAACTTGAGTACAGGTATAGTAGTACTGTACTATACTTAGTATGCGGCATGGGAGAATCTAGCCCGCTCTTTGGCCTTCCATGGCCGGAACACAATGACATTGATCGTGTAGCATGATTCATGAAGGGTCAGTTTCAGACAGTTGGTGACGCGATCGCAGCTGTGCAAAGTGCGGCCCTCGTTGTTGGCTACAGTAGTATAGTTACCGATAGGTGGTCATCGTCATCTTCTTTAGCCAACTTCTCGAGAGACCGGTGCAGGGAACAACACAGCTGTAAAGGAAAGGGGCAGCAAGTGCGAACGGGGCCGGCGAGATTTCATAAGTTTACATGAACTGCCCCCCAATCCACCTTCTTGCCTTGCCTGCTTGTGGCACAACAACACACTCTCACCCCTTTTCTCCCGCCCCTCCCCCTCCCCCCCCAGTCTCGGAGAGAGTCGGGCATGTGCGCGCCGGCGGAGCCATGCCCTCACAAAGGGAATTGCGTGGTGGAACTTATGTAACGTGATAAGCAACGGCTGGGGATCTAAATTGCTACGACTATGGGCCTCGGAGCCAGATCGTATTGTTCCATCATATTCGATAGAAGTACTCAGACATGTAGCACAGGGGTTTTGGTCATGTCGAGCATATCAGTCAGTACTCATGTAATAGTTAGTTGGTGGATGCATAAAATCTATATGCGGGTCAGCAAGTCCGGGGAAGTAAGGTTATGTAAGGAACCATTCACTTGGGTGGTTAGTTAAGTTCTTTCTGTTGCAGGCTGGGTATTGCTTTCCTTTTTATTCTGGAGGGGGCTGGCAGCTCAGATTGAATTTGGAATCAAATTATTTGGTTTTTCCCTGCAGGGTTGATGATGGCTCATGGATTATACTGTACGATGCGGTGGCGGCCTGAGGAAGGGTGGCTTTTGTGGGCTATTGTCGTCGTTGTGGTAGCGGCAGCACCACCACCACCATCAACATGCATCCGCCCTATCGACGTCGAATCCATTTTGTGGTATTACAGATCCAAGACAGCCAGTGTATGGTGCTCCCGATCAGGAGGGGTTTGGCTGGGCAAATGGTCAATGACAATAATCATTGGGACACTTGAGCCTGTGTCTATCATAATCAAACTCAATGAAGATTTCTCGTCGAAGCCTCAACTTTTCATCTTATCTGGGCCTGCTCAGAAGTGCTGACTAGAGACCAATGAAGTTCTTAGTACAAACGTACATGTTATCGTCATTGCTGGGGGGTCCACATCGATCATCGCCAATCCACCCCCGGCCCATTCCCGGAGTGCAGCAGAGTTCACCGATGCGAGATGCAACTAAGCAAGATCAGGTAGTTCCGAAGAACCTGAGTGCTGCGAGGTGTGAAGTTGTCAGCGAGTTACCCATAACTTACTCCCACCCCCTTCTTTTTTGTCTTACCTCTGCCCTATGTGAAACCACCACTATATTCTTCATATTGTTCGACAGTTGCGGCCGAGGATGGCTAGTAGCAGCGGGACCTCGGCAGCTAATCTCCATTCCCTGTCCAGGGGAACATTCGGCATCTGTTCCCCTATTTCAGGATCCATTAACTGGTCTCAGGTCCAATAATTCCCGGAACCATGGCTGTACTGTTCTGATCCGACCAAACACTATCTCCAATGATTCCCAGGAGGCTGAGATGATACGATGACACTCAACCTTCCACTGACGGATGACAGGATACAGCTTCGATCTGGCTATTTTCATACTAGACCTTTCCGCACTAATCCTCGTACTGGGTGCTTCCCCCAGCCAAATGCTAGAGAAAGATCAGCTTTCGTCAGCAGAGCATACCTACGCGCGCGTGTCCCTAGTTTCAACCTGAACCATTCATTCAACGCTCAAACGTCCTCGGTCGGGATTTGAGGGATGAGGTCGCATAGTCCTGTAACAATGGGAGGAAATCCAATTGCCTCTCAGTCTCATATTGGCTCCCTCCATAGTCTCTGCTAAAGTGCAAGAGGTAATGATCGTGGTTCCCATGGTTGTCTCGAACAGTAGTTCTCACTCCATCTGGCCGCGGACCATTGAGGAGCAGAGAGTAGCCAGTGAGCCAAGCACTAAGTGTGCGACAGGCTCCACAGGGTCCGGCGATTGATATGCTACCGTCCCTGTGTGTCTTCCCCCTCTCCCTCCCTCACAGATGGATGGTCGAGAATTTGGAGGGGGAATCACTGTGCGTTTGGCAGCATGAGTCTTCGGCCGCAAGTCGGTGCCTACCTTGTGTCCTCGTTTTGTGTTCTTGTTTGACAAGCAATCATCCGCAAGCACTTTGTAGACCATGGGATTCAATTTACATAGTAGATGCGGTCCAGGTTCGTAGGAAGAAGGCGGGACCCGGCCCAGGTAACACCGCTGATGCCGGTAGGTGGTTGGAGAGATTGATGCAGCCAACCATGCACACTTGCAGTAGTTCCCAACTGTGCTCGGCCAGTCACAGTCCGGGTGTACAAGAGGATCTTCCACCGACTCGTCGTCTTGCCGTTCCAGTGTAGGTAGCCTGCACGTTTATTTGCATCATGGATGCTTTTTTTCCTTTTTCTTTCTTGGTTCTGTTTTTCTTCTATTTTTTTTTGTTTCTGGTCGGTTGTCTCTTCATTACCCCTGGTTCGTTCATATGAGTGCCTGATATTAATTGTCATTCATCAACCGGAGGGGTAAATTGTGAATTTGTGTGGACGCAGCGGGAGGGAGGGTGATCAATTACATTGGGGAAGGAAAGTAGAAAGTGGATTGGTCATAGATAGATAGAGAGACAGATATAAAAATATCTAGTATAGATCCCAAAGCCGCGGCAAGAATGCATTGCACTTATCCAGCACCAGACTATACCGCGCAAGCAAACACTCTGGTTGTGGTTTTTCTGATGTATTATTGTAAGTTCGTAAGTTCGTACGTAGGAGGAGGGGAGGTGGAGGGGGAAGAGGAAACAGACGGGGAAACGGTCTGGCTGGGATTAGGCTTGAAGTAACCCAGTACTGCTCCGTACAGTTACTAACGTTAGTTAACCCCCCCCCTTCCTCCCTCCCTTCCTTCCAGACGTTGTCTAGTTTACGCAACCATCCGTCTACACTGCATAGTTTAAGACCTAATTAGCTTGTACTAATCTACTACGAGTTTACCTACGACGACTAAAGTATTATTATTACTAGGTGCAGTACTAACTTAGTCCACGGTAACTAACTAGTACAATCTCCTAGAAGGGTAAAGGGAACAAAAAAAAAGTTGGAAGGCAGCAGAAACAAAGAGGGAATTATACTTGAATAATTCTTTTTTCCCTTCTTCTATATTATCCTCTAAATAATATCAGCAGATAGATACCAGAAAAAAATTAGAAAAACATAAATAAAATGGAAATCAAAACTTTACCTTTTTTTGTACCCTTAATTTTTCTAATTTCCCTCAAGAAAAAGCACAGAAGAGACACCTGTCAAAGCATTCCTCCTTTTTCCAGTTTGTCCAATTCTCTTTCCTCCCCTCTTGGCCCCCTCACCTGCCCGCTCCTCCTCCTCACTCCACTAACCCGGTAACTCCTTTTTCTTTTCTGTCAATGCATAGATCAACGCTCTCTTTTCTCACTCTCTGAACGCTCACCACCACTTTTCTTTCTTTTCCCCCTCCCTTCGCCCTCTTGCGTCTATTCGGCGCTCGAGTTGCTCCAGGCTCCTATCTATCCCCAGCCTTCGTACCGTTCATTCAGGCGACAGCGTCGCAATCCCGAACATATGCGTTCTAGCTACTCCGACCTTCACTGCTTGTTTATTCCGAAGCCCCCTAGTTACTGAACTGAAGGGACAAGGGGGGAGCCTACTAATCAATTTTCCCCATTGATGCCCGTGGGACGGCAAATACACCTCAGGATTAGTGTTTCACTCCATGCTGTGACGAAGTCGACGATTCGTGACGATTGATGATTACAACCTTTCCGACAAAATGCCATTTTCTTCCTCTTCCTCACCCTCGTCCTCTACGTCGGAGGCGTCTATCACCCCGCTCGCAGATTATTTTTGGATAGCTGGAGTGGATGGAACAGAGGTCCTCGAGACTTATCGCAAATTAGGGGATGATTACCGAGCCAACTGTGCCACCTCGCCCGGCCCCGCCGTCACGGATACTATCGAAGAAGATGCGGATGCGGAAGAGGCCCATGATCCTCGCCTGGACAGTCTTTCCCGTCCTATCTCCATGGCGGGGAATCGCAACTCGGTCCAACGGGTACCCACGCGCTCGGGCGAGGCTGATGCGAACGAGAACGGCTCCCACAGCAACCGGAGCAGTATGACGATCAAAGGCAACCAATCTCCTCGCGGCTCCTCTTTCCTGGGAGATTTCGACTTTGACAAAGCGCTGTGGAAATTCGCGTCCGAGAGAGAGTCCTTTTTATCTGATCTCAATGTGAGTGCGGGTGCTATCACTCCGTCGACGCGCCCGCGGTCTAGGTTACGCACGCAGAAAATCGTCTCGGAGGAAGGCTCGCAGCCGACAGGCTTGATTCGTTCTAGCATTGGCAGCGTACGGCGACACATGGCTTTTCGAGATATGAACAGCATGAAGCGGCAACCGTCAATCGCTCGTCAAGGTTGGTGATGGCCAATCGGGGTGTTTAACGTTAAGAATTCGCTGACAGCAGTCTATTGCAGCCTCAATTAGAACCTCGCGACGCTTGAGCAACTACAATTCCGTCATCCCGGTTCCCCAGCCGCTAGAGATCTCTCCCACCATGCATCCGCTGAAGCGACGGTTTGAGCCGGTTCTGCTTGATCGGTACCCCACACAGGGCATGTCTGATGAATTGAAACTGCGAGGCAACTTCCCCGACTACGTTCCGATGTTCGCATTCCCGAACGATATCAATATTGTTTCTTCCGATCAAAGGCCGCGATCTACATGGCACGGGTTTGTCATGACCACCGATAACGGCTCGCGCTTGCATGCTATATGCCTCATCATCTGGATTCCACTCAATCAGAAAGCTGCAGACGAGCTGGAGAAGCGCTGCGAGGAATGGCGGAAAGAGAATATGACGGACGAGGAACGAGAGCTTGCCGCGAGCTTGGGCGAGAGACTAGCAAGCGAGCGTGCCAAACTCTCCCGACTCCTGGCTCAACTCCCCACTGTCCCGTCAGGATCAGAATCACGAGAACAATTGGAAGACGAGATTAGTGCGGTGGAGGAGAAGATTGGTCTGATGACTGACCTCCTGCGACCGGTGCGGCATGGTGCGGCATCGAAAATCGAAGGGTTGACTGATGGGGATACCGGCTTTTGGATTCCCCGCGCCTACGGCATTCTTGGTCGAGAAGAGAATATGACGAGTTTTTGGAAGGAGTGGCTGAAGGCTATTGTCGTCCCAATGACGGATGGAGGCATCCAGCGCATCCCACCTAGTTCTCCTCGAATGGGTGTCTGGCAACCATTGGAACGATATGTGATGAATCTGTGCACAGAAGCATTCAGTCCAAACTCGTCCAAAACACAAGTAGAGTTGAACGTTCGAGAGTTGCGTCTTTTCGCCCGCAAAGAGGCTTCCAACGAGCTACCAGGCTCTCGCAACACCGATATTTACGCCCTTTTCCGCGCCCTCTCGTTGGCCAATATCGTGATTCTCCTTGAATACGCTCTGACTGAGTCGCGCATCATCTTCTTGTCATCTCACACCTCAATGCTCTACTTGGCGACTAAGGCGTTGGTGGATCTGCTGTTTCCCATCCCGTGGTCAGGAGTGTTGATCCCAGTGCTTCCCGCCCGTCTGATCCAGGCTCTTGAAGCGCCTTGCCCCTATATTGTGGGTATTGAACGGCGTTACGAGAAGGTCGAATTACCATCCGATGATTTCGTTCTGGTAGATCTCGATGCCGACCTCATCGAGAGCACGGTCCAGCCAACCCCACTACCCCGTCATCAGCGCAGGAAGCTCCTGTCGTTGTTGCAGCTGGCCGCGCCTCATCACAGCCGATGTGGGGTTCCGACCGGACCGCCCGCCTATGCCGTTGAGACATATCCATTCGACGCGTTCATGTCGGAGAACTCTTCTATCTTCACTTCGAAAGCCCAGTCCACGTACTTAGCCAAGTACGTCAGCTTAAACTCCAGTGCTTTTGGTCAGAATTCCGTGGCTCCGGGATCATACCAGCCATTGATCTTCAACGCCTATCTCCATGCCCGCTATGAACAGGCTGTATCCAGGGGTTATTCTTCCAAGGGCTCTGACCGACCGGGCACCGGGTCGACGTACAAGACTGGCTCACCACCATCTCCCAGAGATAGCTCACCTACATCGGGACATTTCCCAGCGTCGTCTACAGGCCCGGGGTCGCGAAATGACTCAGGAAGTACCCTGCAGGCTTCCTTGCGCGAGAAACGCTCCGGTCACTTTGATGCAGCGTCTCGACGAAGCTCCTCGTTTGGCATGGAGATGCGCCCTGGTGTTCCTCGTCGACCAAGCGCTCCCTTCATTGGTCATGCGTCGAACTTGTCGGTGACTACTCTGAATACCGATTATAACTCCGGGTCAACTTACGCGCCGTCGGTATACGCTCAGTCTACGGTTGCTGCATCCACCATCGTTCCCACGACTGCGGCACAGCCTGTTCACAATGCCGAGGGCACATGTTGGGTGGAAGGACACTGCTTGCAGGTACAACCCTGGGACGAAAAAGCTGTTTGTGCTATTTGTGATGATCGGGCTGAGGATGGTATGTACAAGTGTAGCGCCTGCAAGGTTGTAGTGCACAGCCGGTGTGCTCTTCAAATATGCCTAGTGTGTCCAGCAGCCTTTCATCCTGAACAAGTTCGTGCCGCATTCGTCAGATGTTTCGCCAGTTTGTTTTATACATACAAGAAGTTCCTACAGCCTGCTTCGGGAGATAAGAAGAAGGCTGGATTGATCTATAGCTTCAATATGGAAGCATTCATGAAGAGTTTACCAGGGGAACACGCAGAATACATTGCAGTACTGCAACAAACGCAAGGTAAGCGAGGGTTGGCCCGATATACAATCCTACACAGTTACTTACGTGCCGCTAGGTTTCAATGAGTTCATTGGTGACCGAGAAAGAGCCGATCCGAAATCTCGAGATCCCCGAATGGCCCTCTTCGATGAGATTATTCTATCTAAGCGCAATAGGGGTCGCTCATCGATTTTCTCCGGCCGCAGTACGACGGACTTTTTATCTGACACTTCCAACCACCTTTGGAGGACAGCCAGTGCCACCTCGTTTGCAGGGGGCAGCCGGAGTCAAAACGCTCTTTCGGGAGATTATACACGCGTCGTAATGCGAGGTTGGCCGCCCATTTCTCCTGCAAGTTATTCAAAGCTAACATCTTTATGCCATGTGATAAGCCCCAGCCAAGCTTGATACCAGTTTGATGAAAGAACCCCGCATGGTTCACGGAGCGCCCCGGGTGTCGAAGACGGCAAATAATGCGCGCAGAAAACCTCTCCCTAAACTCATGAATGGGCTCGCAATCTCCCCTCCATGAAGTCACCACTTCACATTGGTGGAGTGTCCCTTCCGGAGGACAACAGGATGGTGCATCACGCTTGTGTGACACCAGTCTGTCAAGCATTCCTCCGCTGAATACGTCCGTGCTGGGGTGCATACGCAGTGTGGAGATGGTGAAATGATTCCCCTCCCCTTTCCCGACATAGCTGCAATCAAGGAAGAGCACAAGTCTTAACTGGCTGTCGAGTTCACATGAAACACTTGTTCCATGGTGTCTTCCACGTCAGCAAAACTCATGCTCGCCGATGATTGCGATGAACACGGGCCACCATTGTAATAGCCTGCCAATGTTGGATTCCCCACGATCGGTCTTCTTCTCCTAAAGGTCATACCCTCAGTCCCTGACTCCATCGCGCCTATACATCACCGCTATCCCGTCCACCCGCGCAGCCAAAACGGGGCTCTTGAGCCTCTGACCTGTGCAATCATCATCTATGATTTCCTGGGCTTCTTTGGTCATCTAATAATACACTGGTAAGCTCGCAAGGATCTAGCATTTTTCCTGGAGCATACAAGATACATTGTCATATGCATTAATGTACACTACACATACCTACTACACTTACACCCCCAGTGACACATACCCATACATACATTGTGCCCTCATAGGTGGGTGCCTTGAATATGGCCCTATCCGACCGGCCTTGACATCGTTTCTTTCCCTTCTTCTGTGTCGGTTCGCTGTACTTTTGTCATCTGGGCGATGGTGTCTTGCTTTCTTACTTACAATACCCCATTTTGAACGGTTTGTATTCACGGCTGTCCTCTTAGTCAACACGGTCACGCTCTTGCGCACCGTACTGGGCGATTCTCACAACCCATTGGTGGATTTAGTCGTCTTGTTACATACCTTCCTGCACCAGATTAATCGTTCTACCGTCCGGTTTTGGGACGATCTACTATGTTGCTTCGTTGATTAAAGCTGTGGGTCATCCAGACCCGGGTAACTTTAGTTCTACGTGTCATGTTGTAGTCCACACCCGGCGGGAGGGAGGGTAGTTAGGGCTGGGTTTCGCAGGGTCGAGGAGAGCGGACGGCTGCCGGAAGGTTCGGGGGTGTCTTATTTACCCTGCCAATATGCGCCCGGCCGTAAAAGGGACTGGCGGTTTTGGGTGGTTACAGTATCAGGGGCGTCGGCAGATGAAGTCAACCGCCACGCCGACGTGTGTCAACATTTGAGTCTGGGTACGACGCTGCAGTAGCATCTGGATCCGGGGCTCCGGGCAGGCGCGGGTGAATGCAGACCGACCAACAGTAGGTAGGCAAGATAAGACTATTGGCGGCCAATTCCCTCGTATCGTATCCCTGAGTAAACGGAACACAAAAAAAGCTCTCCAGGAGCGGTGGATCAGGCTACCCGTGGCGACTGGGTCCAGGGTCGAAATAAGAGGGGTCTTAGTTAGGAGGGGAGGGGAGGCGAATCGCGTCTTGGACATGTTAAGTGACCATTGGGAGAGGGGCCACTGTCCTAACTCCGATGCATACTAGGTAGGAAATGAGCAATGTGGTAGATTATTCTGGAGAGGAATTTCTAGGATGCATATCAGCCAATAGGACTGGGGTAACTGTGACAGTGAGTCGTACCTAGGTAGTATCCCCAAGTGCAAGCCTTGATACAAAAGATTGGAGAGGATTGGGGTCAGAGTTGTAAGGAGGGTAAGGTAGTAAGATAGTAAGGACTTACAATTGCTGCCAGGCTGTGCGGCATTGTAGCAGTGGGCTGTATGTTCAGTATGAACTGTATGCTCAGTATGGACTGTATGCTCAGTATGGACTGTATGTCCAGTATGGACTGTATGTCCAGTATGGACTGTATGTCCAGTATGCACACACGGCGTGGGCAGACCAGACAGTGATTGGCGGAGAAATGGCGTCCGCTGCCCCCCGGCCGGTGGAGGCAGAATTCCGGGGAAATTCACCCGGCTTTCCCACTGCTTACTTTCTTTCCCCATCTTTTTCCTTTGTCTGTCTCTGTCTGATCTCCAGGCTTTCTTTCTAGTCTGGCCCACCAGATTACTAGTAGGAAGTAGTCTACGAGGTACCGTCCCGACTACCGCCCCAATATTGCCTTTTCTTCCCTCATATCTCCTCCCCACCCTCAACCCTCCTTCTCTCTTTTCATTGTATCTTTCTCTCCTCCTCCTCTTCCTCTTCCTCTTCCTCTCCTTCTTTCTTCTCCCCTCCTCTTCCTCTTTTTTCCGATCCTCCTGGCAAATGTCGTTTCCCCCCCTCCTGGCTTCTTCCCGCTTTTACCCTTGGTTCTTGCTCGTCCTCCCGCGCTGTTCGCTCACCTCCTCCTCCTCCTCCTCCTCCTCCTCCTCCTCTACCTCTACATCCGATCCTCTCCCTTCCCATCTCTTGATTGTCTACCAGAGCTGTAGCTAGTGGGCAGTAGGAATCGGCCATCTATCATCCTGCATCCCGTGCCCATCAATCACAACCACCATCATCCCATTCGACACTCAAAGGCGGATGAGATAGGTTGTCTACAACGCTCGTTACACTCGGATTGTGCCAAATAGTCTAGTGTTCCTCCCAACAGCGTGTGGCTGGCCAAGGGTTTTACTGATGCGACTGCCTGTCTCGCATTCCTGATCAGTTTCCTATTTCTCCTTCCGACCTACTCTGTCATCCTATCGCGCCTGTAACCGCCGGCCGGGATAGTATCGAACAATCTTCGTTACCGCAACCAAGTATGAAAACGGGCAGCGGACTGCGTATGCGATGAGATGATGCAGACTGCCTTACAACAGCCCGTGGGGATGACGCTATTGGCGGATGCCGCCACGTCCCTCACGGCTCTCAAAGGTTCAACGTCAATTGCGGTTTCTGCTTCCCCGACTCCAAGCGCACCTCCGGAGTCGGCTCGGACTGTGGTTACTCTGTTTACCCCTGGACAAGAGGGCATAGTGCAGGTTATCGCGGAAATCCTGGGCAAACCATGGACGACGGAAACCTCCTTATCCGCTCTGGGGAGGGGCAGCAGCGCAGTGGTTGTCGGCGTCCTAGCTACCAAAGATCTGGCCCGAGACTTGCAAGAGGGCGATCACGCGGCCTGGATCCTCGTCAACACGCATTGTGTCGATGACGGCTCTTTCCCGGAGGAAGCACTGAGCGACTGTTGTCATTATGAGTTCCTATACTCACTCCGGAGCCCGTTCTTTCGGCGGGATCTGACCCGGTTTCTCTCATTGATTCTGGGCCAGACTCGTCCCCATGAGGATCTCAAGACCAAAAACCGGACGAATTTCATCTCCACAACTTTCCCCGATGTCCATGCTGCGTTGCCAAACCTGGACATTCTCTCGGTTGGTTCAGATGCGGTGGAGATTCGTGTTGACTTGCTGGTGGACCCCACAACTCCTCGCTCAGGCACTACGAGTGCAGTGCCGAGCTTACAGTATGTTGGGCAGCAGTTGATGTTACTGCGGCAGCATACAGAACTGCCCATAATTTTCACCACTCGCTGTACGAAAGAAAATGGCAAGTTCCCAATGGATGACCCACAATTATTCTACCGCTATCTCCGCCGTGCCATTCAATGGGGGGTAGAATACATCGACGTGGAGTTATGGTTGCCGGAGTCTATTCGCCAACGGTTGGCGGCGGAGAAGGGCAACAGCATCATCATGTCAGCCTTTCATGATTTCTCGGGGACGTGGAAGTGGACGTCCCCCGAAGCCCTACGAATATTCGCGCAAAGCGCCCAGTACGCGGATATCGTCAAGATGATTGCGATGGTCACGACGATCGAGGCCAATTACGAGCTTGAATTTTTCAGGTCGGAAGTTCGCAAGACTCACGGGGCGTTTCCCCTTCTGTCGGCGGTCAATATGGGCCAGTTGGGTCAGCTGTCGCGAGCCCTAAATACCGTATTCTCGCCCATCACGCACCCATTGCTGCCGATGATTGCGGCCCCGGGCCAGTTGACCGCGGCGGAGATCAATGAGGCACTCCACATCATGGGCCAGCTACCGAAGCGCGATCTGTATGCGATTGGGTCGTTTCGCTCGACGCCCCAGTCCATGTTTATGGAGAAGTGTTTCAACGAGCTGAGTCTTCCCCACACTTTGACCTCAATCGATCGCGGACCAATGGGCTCATTCGAGCGGGTGCTCACCCAGGCCACCTTTGGAGGAGCGTCGGTGCATCCACCAATCCCGAGCGGTACCGGGAGCATTCCGGCCGTGAGCGAGGCGGCGCGAGCGATCGGGCTAGTAGACACGATTGTGGCAGGCCCTCAAGGCCCGCAGAGATCGTTGGTGGGAGAGAACGCGACATGGAAGGGCATTCGCGCCACTCTAACTCGGGACTACGTGCCGTCGGCATACCGCGGCCGAACCGCAATCCTCTTGGCGGCCAGCGAGAGCGAGGCATCGGCAGCCATCTATGCCCTGCGCAGCTTAGGAGTGGGTGCGATCCACACAGTGGGCTTCCGAGCCCGAGGCCCCTTGGCAGCGGGGCTTGAGCCCTTCACATCCATTCAATCGGTCAAACGGGTTGAACAGCCGTTTGTGATGGTATCCGCGCTACCTCCGGAGAAGTCGTTGCTAGTACAGCCACTGCTGCGACATTACCGGACCAGTGGGCACTCGTCACCCCCCTCTACTCGAGGCAAAGTCTATCTCGACTTGACCCGTGGGGAGCGTACGGGCGACCCTGTCAATGTAGCTGTGAAAGCCGGATGGACGGCATATGGAATAGAAGACGTGGATGCGTGGACGACGGTGGAGACGCTGCGCTTGCTGGTGGGCCAGAATGTGCCATTTGACTTTGTGCGGATGGCTTCAGGACGGGTGTTCTGAATTTGGTTTCCTTGGCTTTTTTTTTTTTTTTTCCCTCTTTTTTTCTCCCTTCTTCTCTCTCCTCCACGTCCTTATACCTTTTCGGTTGTTTGGTTCTTGGAGACGAACGAGGAGAAGGGAACCCGGGGTTGATATATACACTGATTTGGGTCAGGAGTTCGCGCGGTGTAGATTGTATGTATTTTTTTTTTCAATTCTGAACCAGCCAGTCAACGGCGGTCGGCATGAATGACATGAAACAAGACCGCATCTCTCGTTGGGGCTTAGGGAGAGGGGAAAGGGCGGAGAAAGCGAGAAAGAAAAGGCAAGGATCTACAGTGGATTCCGGGGTAAGTGGGAGCTGCAGGATGAAGTACAGTACGTATAACGGCCATCTTGTATGTATAGTAACTAGTACTCCTAGTAGTTATAAGTTAGATGTGCAATATCGTAGTCACCGGACGGGAATCCGTGCTGGAAGCGGGAAAATTCCGGGGGATAACAATGTTGGCAGTGGTTTTACCCCTGCAGCGTTCCCAGCTTTCCCAGCTTTCCATGTTTCCTGCTTTCTTCTTCCCCCTCTTATTTCTTTTCGTCAGCCTGTTGACTGGTTCTGCAACTGAATCAGAGTGCAGTGACTGACAATGCTTCTGATTGCTTAACTTAGCCCTACCCCCCCCGCATCAATTCCTTTTCCCATTTCCCTTTTCTTTGTTCTCTTTTCCCCCTCCATCTGCCCCCCGCTAAGCCTTTTTGACCCTTAGGTTCCCCACTGGGTTTCTCCGCGTTTGCAGAGCAGCCAATAAATCCGGGGGTGCTGCTGGGCTTCTTCTTCTCTCTTTTCCCTTCTTTCTCTCGCCTTGTCTCTGTCGGTCTCTTTCCCTCTCTCTCTCTCTCTCACTCACTCTCTCTCTTTTTCTTTTGGGAATCTCTCTATTACTTTACCTACTACTATCGGTGATCAACGATTACCGTCTACTCTCCTCCTCTTTGACTATCTAACTGATCTGATTTCGCTACTTCCCCCCCTTTCTTCTCTTCTCTCTATTCATGTTATAGAGAATGCCATGTCCCGCCCCCAGGTCAGCATCGACCGTCTCACACCCCGACGTGTTAACGTTGAGCCCCGCGAATCGATGAACTGTAAATCCTGTCGGAAGCGCAAGGTAAAATAAATCCCGACCTGCACAAAATTCCCCGCTGACGACCTGCCTTTCGCCCTTTTTTACTCGATTCAGATCAAATGCAACCGTCTGCGCCCCAGCTGTGAAGCCTGCAAGGTCTTCCAGTGTCCATGCATCTACGGTTCGTTGCTTGCCTGTTCTTCTGTATCATTCTTGATGTTTGGTTTGGTTTTATTTTGTTTTGATTGTCCGTCTGGTCCCGATCAGGCCATATGTGCACCCGCCGAGGTGTCTCCCTAATTCTTGTTTCTTCCTCATTTTCCACTGCAAGTACAACGCTTACAATTTTTCCTTTCAGATGCTGTCCCCAAGAAACGCGGACCCAAGACGGATGTCTTGGAGGCTCTGCTGAAGCGTGTCGACGGGCTTGAGAAACGTCTGCAGGAGGATTCTCCAATTTCGCCTGTCTCGTCCGTCTCGCCCATCAAGTCGGTCGAGCAACAGCAGCAACAGCAACAGCAACAGCAACAGCAACGACCGCAACCCCCGCCGTTGTTACCCCCAGCCTCGGTGGCCTTTCCGCAGCCCCCACCACCGCAGAGTTATGGACTCCCACCTCGGTTACCCGACGCCATGCTCGACACTTATTTTTCTCGTCTGCATGGTAAGCCTTACTGGATTTTAGACGAAGCCCAAACCCGACAGCGCCATCAATTGGGTCAATTGCCTGTTCATTTGTCTATGGCTATCTACGCCTTGACGTCACGGTATTTGCGGTCTCCCTCCCTCTATGCTGGAGCCTTCGCACTAAATCAGTCTTGCAGCTATACCAATCCCAGCCCGGTCCTCGGCAGTCAGGACTATGCGCGACAAGCTCGCCGGCTGGTGGACATTGATGACCCCTCGATTGACGGCACCCAGACACTCTTGTTGCTCTCCCAAACCTTTTTCGCCCACGGCTGTGGGAAAACAGCCTACATGGTACTCTGTGAGTCGATTCCAATTCCGGTCAAAGGGCCGAGACTAATTTATTTGTCAGCAAATGCGGTGGCTATGGCCTTGGCCCTGGACTTGTATCGCGAGGTCTCCGCTCCAACCCTGCCCGCCTCCGAACGCGAGATGCGCCGTCGCCTGTTTTGGACCGTCTACACCATGGACCGCTTCCTGACTTGTGGCTCCAAGCGGCCGTGCCTTATTGCAGATCACTCGATTGCACTGCGGCTACCGGGCGCTGGCTCGGAGACTGGAGAAAGCTTCAATCCTGTCGGCCCTAACATCCACTATTCTCCCGACCGGCGCAAGGGCCCTGGGGGCCCAACTTTGCTGGTTGACATTACGCGTATACTAGGCGTCACTCATCGGTATTTGGCGGCGGGAGGTGTCAAAGGCGACTCCCATTTTCCCTGGCATGCATTGTCCAATTTGTCCAAGATCCGACAGGAGCTGGACCTATGGGCCGCCGGCACGCAGGATCTCTTTACCTCAATCGAAACACTTTTCGGCCACCCGGAGAGTACACTATTACTGCTGAGCAAGCTGATCTACCATCTAGTGCACTGCCTGCTTTACCGTCCCTTCCTTCCCATTGACTTGGTAGAACTGCGCGGCACCGGCCAGCATCAATCCTGGCAAATTGAGGCGACCACGCTCTGTTTCTCGCACGCCAATGCAATCGCAGAGCTAGTTGAATTGGCCCGACACGCTCCACGTATTGAATGGCCATCACTCGTGGCGTACTGTGTCTGTACCGCCGGTACGGTGCATGTACACGGCGTGCACTACCACGGACGTGAGGGCGAGGTGTTTGCGTCCAGCGCCGACTTCCTGAATCGTGAGATGCATCAGTTGGCCTGGCTGCGGCAGTATTGGGCCGGGGTGCAGCATCAACGGGAAATGCTACAGCGCATCGCAACCTGTCATGCGGACTTGGTACGCACAATGGCAGCCCGCCCGGTCCGGTTTGCGCCTGTCTTTCACCTCGAAGACTTCTTCGACCGGTACCCAGGCTTGGCTGTTGAGAGCGGACACGTGCGGTTGGTGGATGGAGATGAGACGTAAGCATTGACCCGAACCGCTTGGCTGAAAGAATCAAATTGCTAACCTGCTTTCACAGCCTCCCTCTCCTTGATCGACAGGACTTCCCTGGCGGGCTCATCTATCCTGCTACGGCGACGCTCCCTTCCCAAGGACGGCCATCGATAAGCTTCCAGTCGTCGCAGGCGTCTCCACCGTGGGGCCCCGGGCCCGACTTGACTCTTCCGGAAACCAGTCTGGGATTTTCTCCCGGAGTTAGCAACTCTCCGGCAGCGTTCTTGTCCGAATCTTCCTTCACTGCTCCGACACCACCGGCCCAACCACAGTACGCGACGTTCCCATTCGAGGCCACGCCTGGCGCCCCGGCATTGACACCAGACGCACCCTCTCAAGGCAGCTCTGGCACTGTCACTGGAGGCGGGGCCGGAACCAGCGACGGGGAGAAAGATCCATTCCTTAGTCTGTTGGAGCAATTAGCAGAGAATGAGAATTCTCAGGGCGGGCCCAGTGAACTGGACTTCTTCCTAGGCGAGGGATTGGACTCGGTCCGCGTGCCCGATGATCATTTGATGGACCCAAACAGCCTGCCCGAACCTGAGTGAAAGCCGATGATGGATCTGCAATTTCGCTCACCTCCTTATCTGATAACGGATCTGGATATCTTCCCGAACCTTATGAGAATACCGCAAACAGATACCCGGGATCATGATATCATACCACGTGACTCTCAAGGGGGCCGGTTCTGGGAGGGCATAAGCCGTGATGATGCGGAGAACAACCTCCCAACATTCTTGCTTTGATTATCATGATTTCATTAAGAAAACATGGATTTCCGCATCGATGCCCTCGCTACCGCCAATAGCTGGGTTCAAGGTTCGCCGACGCGACCGTATACCGGCATCGTCAGCCTGTACATGGCCGATCAGCTGTCCGCTGAGACGACTGCGCGGGAAATCGTCAGCGTGATCAACGAGTTGTATTATGGCGGAGACAGCGGGCTAGTCGGTATGCCATCTTGGACCTAATGATAATAACTTATTGATACCCTGGTAGAGGAGGGTCTTATCGACCTGTGGCGGACAATCGCGCACACTTCTAAGACGCTGGAGCGATCGATATGTATCCGACAGCCAGTTCGGAATGAATCAGAGCCAATGATTAGCAGCGATTCGCCGACAACGCCTACAGCTACGCAGCCCACAACACAATCAGACCGGTCATACTACCCACCCACCCCGGCGCAACGTAAACTCCTTACCCTTCTCAAAGCCATCAGAACCTTTCCCACGACCGACCCCATGCCTGGTACAATGGCCGGAACCAGCTATCAACACCACCCCTCCTTATCGCCCTACCTCGGTGCTACTGTCTTCTCCTCGTCGTCATCATACTATGGGTCATCCTTGAGTAGCAACCACAGTGACTGGAGTGGCATGCTCGCTGATGACGCGGAAACGCGAATCGAGTGTAAGAGGGGTATTTGCTGGGCCGCTCTGCCATATTTCCGTGAGGTCATTGCAGAGATATTCCAGGAGGATGCACCGGGAGATTGGTTTCGCCGACCATCGCAATCGCGGCACACCGCACCTGCACCTGCTAGTACGGAGTCACAGTCGATAACACCACTTCCTACTGCGAAGTGGCCTGAAGTACTAACAGGCGCGGAGCCCTCACCTCATTTCTATTCCACTCACAATCCTATTCCTGGTCAGCTCGAAAAGCCCCCGCCAAAAGTCGGCTTCGAGCCTTCCGAAAGTGAAGCCTGGCTCAACCTCACCTCGTTTCTGGCATTCATGAGCAAAGAGTCCATCCTAGAGACCTTGGACGGCGTCGGCCTCGTCATGATGGGATCTGTGCTGGGCAATGAGGGAAAGGCTCTCTCAGCTTCTGCTTCTGGGATCGGCAGCCATTCTCACGGCCAAGGTGTGGATTGTCCCCCTTATCCTCAGACTCAACCTGATAGCTTCACTGGCTGCATCGTCACCAAACCGTGTCTCGACCTTTACATCTCGGCCGCAGCCATCTGGGCCGTTATCACAGGCGAGGATATATGGAAGCGCAGAGGAGAAGATGCGGGGAACGAGTTCGTGGTGGGACTGTCATTAAACGATGATGGCAGGACCGGTGACCCAACCATGTTGAAGAGGACTGCCTCCATGTCGCTGGGGAGTAGCAGCAGCACAACAGGCGCCACTGCGACCATGTCTGGTGGCCCGTCAGGCCTGGCACCCACCACACCCGCAAGCAAAGAAGCCAGGGCTATCCGTAAAGCTAAGGCCGAAGAGCGCACCCCGCGAGACGGCAAGGATGCTATCTCCCGCCGGGCGTGGGACGCGTGGATCGGCCGCCTTCGGGCGGCCAGCTGTCGGGAGGACCTGGCAGCGTCGACTAGGTCAATCGCTGCAGAGGCGGCGGACGTGATGTTGAGAGCTTGTGCGTCGTTGGATACATAATCTCCCTATATACTATAAATATTCACCAAGTGGGAAGGAGCCCAACTCGTCAGTCACATGGTCGGGAAAAATAATGGAATAATCATACATAGATGCTCCAGCAGAGCTTCCATCATTTGAGTAATCTCTCTGTTTAGCCGTGGGCGATTAACCAGATTGGGTGATTCCGTAGGATCAAAGCACACTGCCACCGCGCTTCGTTCCTTTGAAAGTCCAGAGCCGGACAAGCTGAGTAACCGAATTGGCTGATTGGATTGGATGTGTCATGTTAACGGCGGTAGTTCCAAGACCACGAGAGGAGGGACTGCGTTTCCGTGGCTTCCCCGAACCCGGAACCCGGAAGCCAAGATCAAGCCTGTTGAACACGCCATTTGGATGAACTGCGTCGGACTTTCTGGTCTTATTTCGTTGACAAAAAGCAGTTTCCACTACCCGCATCCTGAATAAAAGAGTATGGTTATAATATATAGCTCTATCTATAATTACCAAGCCACAAGAATAGGGGGGGGAGGTGGTAACCCATGCCACCCACGTAACAGTATATAGAGCATATAAGTGACACTCCCCAGTACATAACGGATATCGATCAGAAAAGTATCGGGGATAGGGAACCCGGCAATGAACTCTTAAGGAAGCCTCGCTATGAACAGAATCGACAAGTTTCACAATGTGAGAAAATGAGACGTGTCTGTCTAGGAGAACTTCACCCCTTTACTGGGATCCCACGTCCCGCCTGCTCCGCCGGCGGCGCCGAACCGAATCCCCATTTCCGGCGTCCACATGCCCGGCGTCATCGGAGGTCGCGCGTTGGCCCGCGTCGGCTGCGGGGCGGTCATGGGTTCCGCGCGGGGCGGCGCTTGCGGTTGCGGTTGCGGTTGTTGCGGGGTCGTCGGAACGGCTACGGCGATGGGCGGCTGCGGAGCGGGGGCGGTGTATGCTGCCCGGGACTGCTGCTGCACCGGTACAGGTGCTGCTACTACTGGGTCGTATGCCTGCTGTGCAGTCTGGCTATAGTGTTGGGTGGTCGGGGCCGTAGATGTATATGATGGCTGCTGCTGCTGCTGTTGGCGAATGGGTGGGGAGATGTTCAGTGTGGCCATTGCGGCAGCACTGGAGATGTCACTATGCAGGCGGTTGGCTCAATTCGTAAGGAAGGAGGACTGATTCTGTGTGAGGGGGGGGGAAGAGGCTGCTCACGCTTCGATCTGACTGGCTTCCATCCTCCGCTTGTGCACAAAGGCCTTGCAATCGTCGCGAAATCGTCCTACGATCTTGGCCAGGTCGTTGTAGAATTTGCGCCCGACTTCGATGTTGGATATGATCTCCTTGTACTTCAGGTATCCGTTCTCCAGTTCCTGCAGGGCACGTTCCCTCTCCTTTGTCGACGCATCGCCCGTATGTGCGCGGGAGAAGGCCCGGTTGGCCTCGCAGATGCGTGATGCGAGCTCGTCCTGCTCCTGCTGTTCCTCGGCTACCATTTGCAGGTCGGTGTCATACAGGCGGAGCTGTTCCTCGAAAAGATCCTCAAATTGGCTCGCCTGAATGGGCTGCATGGGAAACTCGCGTTCCAAGCGTGCAGTCTCCTTGGTCAGTGCTCGGCCTGCTGGGTGGTTAGTTCTGAATTGTTGGCAATGTGTACACCGGATCTACTCACTGATATCATCCGCCCGCGCCTTGTCCTTGAGAGCCTGCACCTGTCGCTTACGGCGGCTTTCTAGCCGGTTTACCTCGCTCAAGCATCCACGCAATCGCGCCACCTCCCGCTCAACCTCGGGCGGAATCGCGGCCCTGCGACTGCTGGGAACGTACATTTCGAGGTCCCGGTTTGTGCCGGTCAGCACGCGGAAGACCGCCTCCGAGCCTTTCAGCTTCTGTTCCACAAGGTTATCGCTACTTTGAGCTGACGTGAAGTACCCTTCAATCTCTCGGGACGTTGTGTAGAGCTTGGAAGCTGCTTCTTCGGACGACGCACGTGCCCACCGGTCAGTGCCGTACCTGCGGCGTGATGCATCATCTTCTGCTTTCTCGGCGGTAAGAAGCTCCACTCCTTCCGTGTATACTGCTCTGTCGTTGCCCTTGACCTTGGCCGTATCCTCAAGAGACCTACGCAACCGGTAGAGACCATCCTGCTGACGCATCTCCTCTGCGTGAGAGACCAAGGTCGGGGGTAGTCCCAGCGGCTTTTCGAGTGCTTGTAGGGAGCCTGGGAGGTTGAGGGATGAAAGCAGACTGATTTGTCAGTAGGCTGGTCCTTATCAGAGCCTTCGAGGCACTTACTCTCGCAATTTGTCCGTCATAGTCTCTAGTTCTCCGATAATTCTCTCATTGACCAATCTATCCCTCCGATCGGAGTAGATGCTAGCAGCGATATGCACTGCGTAAGGCACCAACTTCGTGAATAGAGGCTGGCCGAGAGGCCCGTTCTCCCCAAGCATTGAGACGGCATCTGTCACCTGCGACGGCGCTTTCGCGGCCACCATACACGCGCGATCGATCAGTCTCAGCTCCGACTTGGGCGGCACGGGATTCAAGTAGATGATATCATTATCCTTCTCCGCGCGCTTTAGATCCTCGGTGACGCGGCTCTTGAGGCCCTGCAGATCCCCCAGCACCGTGCGGTTGATCCAACGAGACTCCTTGAGCGCCTCGTTCACGCAAAGCTCACTGTCCCTCAGCCGCGCCACCTCCTCACCATACTTGCGTTTCTCCAGGCAGTCCAACGACTGCCGGTACTGCGCCGCGGCCGCAAAGTGATGGTGCTTGGCGGTCATATGATGAATCCACTCCGGACTGATCGCATTCGACTTGACCGCATGGTCGCCCGCGTCGGCGTAGAAATCCGAGACCTTGGCGGCCAGTCGAGCAATCGAGGCGTCCTTCAGCCCGTCTTTCACGGCCTTCTGCCAGAAACATTCCTGCGCTTGCGCGAGGAGAAGCTGTTCGAGGCTCTGAAGAGTCATCTCGTCCATGTCTTCCGGCGGAGATGTGCGGAGATCAGGCAGAATATCGCATCGGAGGTGCACCAGAACGCCCGCCGCTTGGCAGAGGTAGTTGCATGCCTGCTTGAGTCCGTCCGCAGTGGTTCGGTTCACGGAGAATGCGAGCTGCGAGTACAAGGCTGCGAGATTGTACATGATGTTGGCGAGTTCGAATCTGAGGTTGTTTTGCGAGACTATAAAGTGGCCCAACGGTATTAGCTTGAAGGGGGTTCTCTCTTGCCAGGGACTCCGAGCGGTTCGGCTTTCTAACGTACTTGGTCTCGAGGTATTGAATCCAAAGGCCGGGTACCATGGGAATTCCACGCCAACCTGCGGGAGTTCGAGCAATTAGCACCACTTCGTCTTTTGGTTCCGCTGATCTCTCATGCAGGAGGGGCACTTTGATATCTGTCTGTCTCCAGAAAAAGGCATGAGCGGACATTGGCTTACATCGACTGGAAATTTGCCGCCAAGCCACTTCAGCTGCGCCGCGTAGGTGACCAGCCGGCTGATTCCGCTGACATGTGCCTCCTGGACATTGATTGCTTCGCTCCGTAGCCGGTCGATGATCAGGAGATCCTCGGCGAACATATCCGGACGCTGGTCATATTTCGAGGAGATGTACTGCGTAATGGCATCGTTGAGGGAGACGGGGTGCGACCGCCGAAATGGGACCTGGAGAATATTACTGTATCACAGTTAGCAGACTCCAGGGAAGGTTGAGAAGATTGAAATCACATACGATGCCATCGTGTCCTTTGATTGAGCGCACGCAGGCGAGTGAGAACGGTCGGCCGATGGCGGGGAAGTTTTGTTGACAGAAAAGCCCAATTCTGACCCCCGCCGGGGCAACGC
Organism: Aspergillus uvarum CBS 121591; assembly: GCF_003184745.1. Taxonomy (NCBI): domain Eukaryota; kingdom Fungi; phylum Ascomycota; class Eurotiomycetes; order Eurotiales; family Aspergillaceae; genus Aspergillus; species Aspergillus uvarum. The sequence continues at coordinate 250,648 of NW_020291313.1, forward strand.
ATGACGTTTTAGTTGAATGCCTCAGTGCCTGAGGCATAAACGCCCCGTCAGGTACACTGTTCCATCTATCATATAAAAAGCACGTAGATATCAACATAATTCATTCTGTATTTGTGGCTTGTAGCTCATGCCATTATGTACTTGGAGAAGGATCATAACAAAAATTCCGACCATATACGCCCAACAATACACACACACACACACACACACACACACACACACACACACACACACATGTACTGTACGCATTGCACCCGGTCAGTGAGCCTTTCATCATACACTAGTCCAGCTCGTTTATCCTCATCTTGATATACTCAAAGATACTCAGGAGGATCATATTATTGACCCCCGTCCGTATCAATATAATCGAAAGTCCCTTGTACATGCTCGATTTGGCTACGGCGGCCGTTGCCTCGCCCACCTCCTTTGATTTTCCGAGCAGAACACTCTGTGCACGGGTTTTCCGCGTGTCAAGTGGATAGGTCTACTTCAGTTAGCTGGGAAGCTGGGATCAAGTGCTGGACAAAATCTTACGCAGAACCAAGGGACGGTGCTGCATATTGCACCCGCAATCATGGGCGCCCCGAACGGAGACTTGTCAGGGCCCAGCTCCTTCGCTGCAAGTTGTTTGACGGTTTCATAGACGGTGAAATAGAGACCAGAGCCGAGCGTGTCCCGCATAGCGTGAAGATGAAACCCCGTGTACAACCCGCGGATCCCATACCGCTGGATGATCTGTTTGATGGCCTCTACCGTTCCCAGGCGTGGTTTCCTGCGAAGAGAAGGATCATTGACTGCGTTAGGGGCGGCCTGTGCACGGTTCGAAACCAAGACCGAGGTCTGGACCACATTTTTGGCGAGCTCAAAGGGGCCTATCGCACATCAGCGGGCAGAATTCCTGCTAATAATCCAAAGCGACAGCTTACAGGCTAGGGGTGAGGTTATAAGGCCAGCAACGAGGCCGGCAGCGGTGAAGGTGAACAGCGTCGACACAGTGGGGCTACTGCCTGGCTGATTATACATCGCCAGTGGCGAATCCCCGGTCATTCTCTCAATGAAATCGGAGATTCGATGCTTGGCCGCGTTGTACGTTGTAAAATTAACCACTCGGACCGCCGTAACGCTTGCTAGAGGTGGCAGGGCTCCTGAGATTCGACATTTACATTAATGCTTTGTCGCGCAGAATCCAAGGGGCGATGTCGACCTACCAGCAACGTAACCGCGGGGTCCTTCGGTACGCCACAGGTAGCGGACGCATTGGAAGACATTCTTGAAATTATGTCTGCATCGAATCTATCAGCAAGGAACCTCGACCATCTCGTCCAACGAGCGAATCGCACTCACGTCTGCATACGAGTTTTGACGTTTTCCAATGGAGTCTACGCCAGCCGTTCGCACCTCCGGTCAGCTCATTCCATAGCTCCTTCGCTTCTGCTTGGTGTTGACCTACCACGGCGAGGGTGGCACAAACTGTCGAAGTCGCCGAGGCCACCTGGGTTTTGTACCTCTTGAGCACTCTATTTCGCTTGGCTTCGTCCATAAGCCAGGGACTTCGATTCGACATGGCTAGGGGAGGAGATTTCGAGGGGGTCGGGGTAAAGGGTGCATGTTCAGCGCGTTTGTCTAGAGTCATGCCTGAAGGTATCCCATCTGCGGCAGATGAAGAGGCCTCTTTGGTTGTGTATGTTCAGTTCGAATGGTTGTGCTTGTAGGCAGGTCGACAGGAACAAGCAGGCTGGGGAACCCTATGGAACGCAAAGCGGTCTCTCAGCGCGCGAGCAGACCGTTCAGCGTCCCACACTTATCCATGAAGCAGATACCGACAGCCTCCTGAACGATTTTCTTTCACGGCTGAAAGAACGGAGGTTGTAATGTATTTCGACGGCGGTCAGTGGAGGAGATAGCACCAGCACACAGCTACCGGAGCTACTGGGTTGCTAATGAATGTTTCTCTGGGTCGAAAAGACGACGTCCAGCTCGATAGCGCACTGGTCGGTCGCGAATGAAAGATTGAAGTCAGGATTCAATTTCTCTTTCCACCGACTGGGACCTTGCACTGTTGTCCAGGAATACCTGTTGAGGATGCAGAAGGGTGAGCCACTACTTCCAACGCGCGCCAGTCCTCACATATTCTAGGAGGGATTAAAGTCTCATCCGCGAGACGACAAGCTCCACGTACCTGTGCGGAACAACTGCGACGCAGTGGGGTGGCAGCCGAAGGCCAGAGTCGGGAAGACAATGGACTGTGCGGATGGCAGGGAAGAAGAATCAGGTCGAAGAAGAATGGAAGGAAGTTTACAGTCGAGACTAAAAAGAGAGAGTGGGAGCGAGTCGACAACCATCACGACAGACAGACCGATCGATGGGGGTACCAGAAAATCGCTTAACCAGTGGGTGAGCAGCAGTGGTACTTTGTTGGGTTAGTTTCAGCAGTTAACTTTAGTGGGCCTAGTTGGGTTTTAGTTGTTTGACTAAGTTGATGCATAGACAGCATACACATACACAGTAGTTACTCGTAACTTCAGTCCTTCGAGTAATTTGGGAGAGCATGGATTGAGCATTAATCAATTCATTCATTATTGTGGACTGTGGGGGTCTGGGTGGAAAGCCACTGCGCCCACTGGATGACTGGATGAATGGATGACTGGATGACTGCCCAGTGGATCACTGGAACAGGCTTAGTGGGGGTCCCCATCCAGTGACGTCGTCGTGAGGCATCCAGTGCAACTCTGCAAAGCGTCGAAATATGTGATACTCACTCAGTATGAGTACGGTGATTAGGTGATTAGATTACTCCCTAAGTATTGTTGCTGCATCCGTTGAGTTCAATGGAAAAACGGTTAGGAAGATGGGGATGACCATCCAATTGACTGGGGTGCCTCTTTTCCATCTATTTGCTTAGCCAAACGATATCATTTGAGTCCCCCCTCGTGGGTCCGTTGATCTTCTACTTATACATACTCGTACGATGTATTTCTTTCTCTACAAATACTTCGGCGAGCGGTAAGTGTGTATTCCTCATTAGCCTACTCCGTCGACAACCACGCTACAAGTCCACTCAATACTCCATCCACACACACACTCACCCAAGGATGCAGAGTGTGAGTAATACTCACTCAGTACAGTAACCTATGATGCGTGGCAAAGAAGGGAAGAAAGCTGCAGCGGATCAAACCAGTCCGGTCGGTGGTTGCGGTGGTTGCACCCGCCGCCCGGACGGATCGTCTACGGCATTGAGGAGGGCAATAAGAATAAACTGATCAATCAGTCAATCAATCAGTCCATCAATTACTCTACCCCGCCCTGGCTGAACCGCACTGCAAGCCACCAGTCAGGATCTGATGTTGATGATTCTAGTCCTGTGGTCCATTCTTAAAACGGGTGCAAAACATGCCAGTCGGTTGTTCTGCCGGTGCTTACTGCTACATGGATAATACTCGTATATATTGATATATGTATAGTACAATAGTGTAAGAGCTATGGCAGGAGCTGGGCGGTAAAACCAGTCCTTTTTGGGGTATGTGGTGTGCTACATCAAGCTGTTGAATGATATCCTCCCCCGCCCAACCCACCTCCCACCTCCCTCTTTCTGTTTCGGCAAGCATAACTTACAAGCTTCACATGTAAGTTGACCACATAAATGATTATCACCATGCTTCCCTGATGGCCCTTCTCCTCACTTCATGACTCGACACTCTTTATCGGAGGCTTGGCCTAGATCGCCAGCAACGGGCTGATGGTTGACTGTGGGCCTCCGAGCATGCGTGTAGATAAGATGATCGCTCCTCAACCATGGAAGCTCATGGTTGGGCCGTGGCACTGGTGTCGTAATCCATCTTGTACTGGCCAGGATACCATCCGCGATTATTTATTGGCTCTTATTATTGGCTCTTGTGGCAGACAAAGTCCTTGCTGGAGATACCTCTGAGCACTGCACTGTCTTGAGTGAACGAATCATATCTCCGGTACTTGATTGGCATTGTTGATCCACAGCCCTCCCTGAGAGAGGCGCACACACCCTTGGGATCAGGATTCTGTAGCAATCAGTTGAGAGCAACGCTATGGTCACTCGATTTGTGTCAATGCTAATTGGTGGGCGACTCCCGTGCTTCGTAGCGCAATGCATCTTGAGGAAACGAGACAACGGGGAACGAGGAGCGTGGTCAGGCTACTCAATGCCCAAAGTAGAAGTAGACCAGGGAATTTACTCGGTGGACTTGACTGCAGAATCCATGGTAGCACCAGTCTCAGCAGCCAAGGTCTGTTTTCATCATATATTATGTGAGATCCTCAGTTCGAGGTTCCACAAGTACTGTACAGAACAGTATATATAATCAACTTATTCGTCCTAGGCTCGTGCGTGATATGATTCGATCTCAGGTGTGAAAGAATCAAGATGCTGAACATTCATAAAGAACCAGGAATCTTGCTAATGTGTCCTGCGATGGGAGAATAGGATATTCTAATCACAAATCAATAGTGTTCATTGCCTATTGTGCATGTATGTTGAATCCTCATGCAAGGTAAGGTAAGTGGGGAGGGGGCTTACCCTCGGGACCTCGGTCCCGCAGGCGGTTCCCCCGCAAAAAGGAGCGCTACTCCGCATCGGACCACTTGATGTTTGCACTACCACCATCAAAACACATAACTACGCCTGCCATACTACCTCCTGAATCTCGCGTCGCTCGACTCAGTCAACTCCCAACAGAGTATTCCATCGACAGATATACTTGGTTCGATTCGCGCTGACTGAATCGAGTCGTGACCTTCAAAGAGAGAACCCCCATTTCTTTCTCCGAACGATCATCATGGGCAAGAAGCCTTCAGGCCCCGCCTACGTTCTGGGCGTTGGTATGACCAAGTTCATAAAACCACGTGGCAAGGTTGATTACCAAGAGCTAGGATTCGAAGCTGGGGTCAAAGCTATGCTGGATGCCCACATCAACTACGATGAGGTCGAGCAAGGGATTGCATGCTACGTGTACGGAGATAGTACCTGCGGGCAGCGCGTCTTTTATCAATTTGGACTCACGCAGATTCCCATCTACAATGTCAATAACAACTGTTCCACAGGGTCCACAGGGTTGGCTATGGCTCGAACGCTGGTCTCTCACGGGGCCGCAGACTGCATCCTGGTTGTTGGCTTTGAGAAGATGAGCCCCGGTAGTCTCCAGTCGGTCTACAGCGACCGCGCGAACCCGACCGGCCTGTTCGGAAAGATGATGGCCGAGACTAGAGGAGTCACGAATGCCCCAGGTGCGGCACAGATGTTCGGCAACGCTGGTCGCGAGTATATGGAGAAGTAAGTGTGTGTGGTCTGGAATCGGCCGCTGCTAAGATGAGAAAAATGAACTAATCGTCACATGCAGGTATGGTGCTGAAGCCGAAGACTTTGCCAACATTGCGCGGATTAACCACGAGCATTCCAAGCGTAATCCATACTCCCAATTCCAGGACGAATATACTCTCGACCAGATTCTTAAGTCGCCGATGATCCACGCACCTCTGACGAAGCTGCAGTGCTGTCCAACATCCGATGGCGCGGCCGCTGCTGTGGTCGTCTCCCAAGCTTTCCTTGAGGCGCGTCCCCACCTGAAAGACCAAGCAATCCTGATTGCGGGCCAGACGCTCGCCACTGATCACAGCTCCGTGTATGATCGCAGCTCTATTGACTTGATGGGATTCGGAATGGCCCGCAATGCGTGCCGAGCTGCTACTGCTGAAGCGGGTGTGAACGTTAAGAATATCAAGGTGTGCGAGCTGCACGACTGCTTTTCTGCCAACGAGATGATCACCATTGATGCACTGGAGCTGTGTGAGCCGGGCAAGGCGCACGAAATGGTGCGACAGGGCGACATCACCTATGGTGGAAAGATGGTTATTAACCCTTCTGGAGGTCTTATCTCCAAGGGTCATCCCCTGGGGGCAACGGGATTGGCGCAATGTGCAGAGCTTGTTTGGCACCTGCGTGGCTGGGCCAACAATCGCTTAATTGACGGCACGGATGCTGCCCTTCAGCACAACCTGGGGTTGGGAGGTGCCGTCGTGGTAACCGTATACAAGCGAGCAGATGGCAAGCCCGCAACACCGGTACCATCGGAGACAGTGGCAAAGATCACGGGGCTTGGGTACAACCCGGCTGTCGAAGCCAAGGGCTTCACAGCAGAGCAAGCTCGGTCAGTCCAAAGTCGGAAACATAGTGACAAGTGGGCGTTAGCCGACACGCAGGACCGGGTGCTGGCGCGGTTCTAGCTCGAAGGATGTGTATAGGACAACACTGGGCTCTAGGATGTGAATTATAGCATTGCAGATATGTAGTACAGTACAAGCTGTAAACCTGGGTCATTGGACTAATGGTATCGACTAATGCGCTTTCTCAACCCCCTCTCAAGTTTATGCCTTGGGTGTAAACGATCCAAGCTGCTGGGTGGTCCTCTCGGCAGCACGTTGCGCCGCGCGCGCGCGCGCGTAGCTGACATAAGCAGGCGCGATCCACCGCGTAGGTTAAATTTTCGCGCAACTTCACAGTTCAAACTTTTTCCTTTCTCCTTTTAATACACCAGGTCTCCAACATACCCTTGCGGATAGATGCCCAAAGGGCACGTTCTATTTGCAAATTTTAGCTTCGAGACCAAGAGCGAATCTTCGCATGCTCGTTCTAATCCCATCACGTGGCGCAGGGTTGGTCTAACCATCTCATCACGCTGTAGTTGGGTTCGCTTTTGAGCACACATCCCTTGTTTGAAATTCCGTCACATTGTTCACATACCTTCGCATCTTCAACATCTCTTCTCTTGTATAGAGTTGGATGCTGCAACAAGTCTTGCATGGCACGAGAGCTTGAAACTGGCTCCGATCCTGGAAAAAGATGATTTTCCTCGATTTGTTGTCTGTATCAAGCCATGTTCTCTCAACTTGCTCAATCGTTTTCTTCCCCGCCTTTTGTGTGTGTACTAACCTACAGGATATATCGCCACGTAGCCTACACTGCCAAGGCACTTTCGAAGTCTCGTCTGTTCATACTCTCCATGGTATTCGAGGTCAAATTTGTGCCAAAATTGAATCCCGGACTCTATTGTCCAATTTACTTTTCTCCCTCGTGTTGCGTCCGCTGTCAATCTGAAATGGGGCGGTACGTGTCAAAGCAGGGAGGTACATTCAAACTCGTAGAATTGTAAGTAGTGCTGTTCCGTTGGCTCGCGCTGGCGGAATGCAAGCTGTAGGAAAGCTCAACTTGGAAGGTCTGCAAACCATACCTCGCAGAGGAGAGAGGGCGGGTGCGCCAAACGTTGTCAGGTATGCGTTTACGACGCGAGTCGGCAACCGGGCCATCCTTGTGGAACAAACCATCCCTTAACATTCGATTGAAGGAGGTTGTTATGCTGTGCAATTCTAGGACAATCATTCTTAGGATCAGCATCCCGCTTGGAATGTCCAGTACGTACTCAATTCAATGAGAATAAGCTTCGCAGGGCGCGGTGCCTGGCTGAACCAAGGCTGCAGGAGGCTGCGGTGGCGTGGATCAATGGTAACTTCTTGAGGGTGTGGCCGCCCCTTACATTCCTTCGATCAAGGTACAGAGCCATGACTGGCTTGTCGCGAGGTGCTGGTGCATTGTCGCACGGGGAAGGGCGTCTAGTCTTGAGAGGATGACAAGAGAATCTCGGATCTTCAATTCCAATGCTTCGAGGAGGCGCGAGTGGCCATACTCCTACGATCGCCCTCACTCCTGGTTGAAAAGCCCTGGCAAGATGCCAGTTATAAAGCTTGACTTCATCTCTCCTCCCTGCAGAAAACCAGGCAAGTGTCCGGATTCAGTTTTAACAGTCATCGATCGGAGGTCTTTCTCTCTTTCTTCACTCCGATTCATTGTTTGTCAACCTTGGCTATAGATCGCCTCGTCTAGTACGCCTGTCCACTCTCTTACTTTCAACTTTAAACTTCTTTTTTTTTTTTTTATCTCAGCAAATCACAATGGCCCGCTTCAGCCTCTCCGTCCTGGTGCTCTGCCTTTTCATGGCCTTGATGGCATCTGCCATGCCTGTCAAGCGCGACGATGTCGCCAATGAAAGCGACTACGCTATGCAGGGGATCGAGGTAGGCTCCGGCCCTGAATTTGGCTTCGACGACGTATGCTAACATCTGACTCAAGTCCGCCACCAAAATGATGGAGGAGATGATTGAGAAATACAAGCAAGCTCAGGAGGAGGCGAGCGACAATGCCAACGATGCCTCCGCCGCAACCGCCGACGAGACTGAGAACAAGAACGCTCCGATGGAGGATGCGAGCACGACTCCTTCCTCCACAACTCCCACTGAGACGACGCCCGTTGCCAGCGCTGCCGCCCAACCCCCCAAGCCTAGCAAGACTCACATCGTGAACGACAACCCTTTTGCGAACCTGCCCCTGGTCGGTGGTCTGTTGAGCGGCGGTGGTCTGGGTCTGTGATGCCCCGATGGTGCTCGCCCGGTGCCGTCAAAGGCAACTGCCGGAGAACCCAAGTTTTGGTGCTGTTCTGTGTGGTTACGATGCTTGTATGAGGCATGATGATTGTGATTTTTCCCACCTTAGTTTAGGATTTGCTTAGTGGAGCTCGTTTGTTCGCGCAGGTTGGTTCCATAGAATACTCGATAGGATAGTTAGTGCGCAAAAAGAATATAACAATTCAGTGCTATGAGACAAAATGGTCGGCTATGCAGAAATACTCGGTGCGAGTCAATAGGCAAACATTCGCTCATGGGTGATTTCCGTGATTGCAACCCATGCAAGAGCAACGGGATAGCTCTGGGTATATAGTAGTGAAATGGTGCCATGCAGTCAAGCCGCAGGTTTTTTCAAGGACCTTGGTTTTGATTTGCTCGCTGCTGTCCTTCATAAAGCCCGGTATAGTATCCAGCATAATACCAGGCCATCATGAGGTTTTTCAAACCTTCATCTTGCACTATTTGCCGGCGTCAGTATCTTGCTACCGGCGCTAATTACCACAGGAGCCTTACCTTGTGCTAGAGCGGCATGAGGCGGAGGCACGGCTCCTACAGGAGTGAAGCCTTGGCCAGTGGGCGCAATTGTTGGATCCGCAGCCGCGGATGACTGCCCTGTTGTCTAGAAGAAATGAGCATATGCAGCCCAGAAGATGGATTTTAAGACTTACCTTCGATGTCTGAAGGGTAGGGGCCTGTTGAGAATCGACAGTGACTTTTGCTTCAGCAGGAGTTGCAGCCACTACAGACGGCGGTTCGGCGTCATGATCCATGCGATCAACCGCTTCATCCGGTTCTTGCGCCGGTGAAACACCTTGAGAGCCCGCTTCAGCCTCTGCCTCCCTCAGTACATCATCTACATTCTCTCCTCTTGCCTGGATGCTGTGATAGAGCTTTCGTGGTCTTCGTTAGCATTGGATCACGTGCCTTGGACAGAAGGAGCTCATACTTTGTATTCCTCGACAGCTTCGTCCCAACTCTGGACCAGCGCAGAATCATCCCAGATCTCTTCTTGTGTCAGTGACCTATTGGCATTCTTAGACTTCCCCATGGCATCGAATAAGAGGCCGCAAAGGAAGGGGGGGGGAACAAATGAGGATAAGATGGCCGACTACCTACAAATAACTTGAGACTTGAGTAGTCAGCGGCAGCCAGGCCGAGTGAAATTCACTGATGGTCGGCCGGCCGGGGGGTCGAACTCACCGCTTGGCGGCGGAAAAATTGCGAGCAGAAAAAAAGTTTCCCGCACCTTTCGCAAAGCCCGCCGATTGTAGCGCTTCAAACACCAGCCTACATTTCTACGCCCGATCGCAAAAGGATGGCTCCGGACAAGAAAGACAAGAAGCGCAAGGGTATGTGATTCTTCTCTTCCCTACTAATTGCGCGAATTGATCCCCGGCGACTGACCACCCCATAGCTGCCAACGCCGTTGCCGCCGACTCGCCCGCGAAGAAGACCAAGAAGGTCGACGCCAAACCTGCTCAACAGCCTAAGGAAACTCCCAAGCCAGCTCCCAAGAAGGCAAAGAAGACCGAGGCACCTGCTAAGGCCGAACCCACCTCGAAAGTGAAGGTCAACGGCGAGCCAGCTAGACAGGTCAAGCCCCGTAAACGTGCGGCCGACTTCCTCAGTGACAACGACGAGAGTGAGCCAGAGGCACAGACTACCGAAGTCAAGGCTAGCAAGGAGAAGCCCAGCACCAAGAAGTCCAAGAAGTCAGACGGAACCGCCGCCGCTGCCACGAAAGGGAAAACCGCCAAAGCGAACACCAAACCCAAGAAGGTCGAGCCTGTTGTGGAACAAGATTCTGAGGATGAGGATGAGTCTGCCGCCTCGGATGCCAGCCAGAGTGAGGATGACGAGGATGACCGCACAACTGCTCTGATCCGCGGCTTTGAGAGCAGCGGTGACGAGGCCGACTCCGACGACGAGGGCTTTGACCCGAGTAAACACCTGCCCAAGATCCCCGACTTGAAGAAGGCACAGCGCAAGCTGAAGAAGAGTCAAGCGAACTCCAACCAGCCAGAGGGGCCTGGTGCGATCTATGTTGGGTGAGTGCTACTGCTCCTTGTTGTGATCGCACGTCTAACCGTCTTATTCTCAGACGTATTCCCCACGGTTTCTACGAACACCAGATGCGTGGCTACTTCAGCCAGTTCGGTACTGTCACTCGCCTGCGTCTTTCCCGTAACCGTACCACCGGTCGCTCGAAGCATTACGCTTTCATCGAGTTCGATTCGGAATCTGATGCTAAGGTCGCTGCGGCTACCATGGACAACTACCTCTTGTACAAGCACCTCCTGAAATGTAAATTTGTCACCCAGGAGCGTCTGCACCCTGAGATCTGGAAGGGCGCCAACAGACGGTTCAAGCGAACCCCGTGGAACAAGATCGAGAAGAGGCGACTTGAGCAGGGCAAGACGAGAGAGCAGTGGACGGACCGCATTGAAAAGGAGCAGCAAAAACGGGCGGCCAAGGCAGAGCAGCTGAAGAGCATTCTGGGATACGATTTGGAGCTTCCTCAACTGAAGAGCGTGGACGAAGTTCCTGTTCAAGAGAGCAAGGCTATCGAGGCGGACGAGCCAGCAGCCGAGGAACCTGCCAAGGCCATTGAGGCCCCTAAGACTGAGGAGGTCGAAGCAGTGAAGGCCGTTGAAGATACCCCTAGGAAGACCAACAAGAAGGAGAAGAAGGCAGCTCAGTCCCCTGCTGTGCAAGAGACCGCCAAGCCATCAACGAAGAAGACTGAAGTCGCAGCCTCCCCCGCCACTAAGAAGGCTAAGAAGGCTGGCAAGAAGGCTAAGGCCAAGGCTTGATTCTTCGATTCTATCTAAAATGTTATTGTCTTGTTATTCATCGCATAAAAGATCGCTCGGAGTTGTTTGATTTCAATTGTACATGGTTATTGTATTATTCGCTAGGCATGAATAGAGGAATATCCGTATCAACCTACTTCACCTCCGTGCAAGTCACAGGTGCCTTTTCAAGACTTCTCAACCCAGCAGTTCGAAACCGATCTTGCATTTCGCAGTTTCACCTCCGACCACTTAGCCGCCTGAGGCCACCAAGTCCCGGTACAGTCACATGACCCATACTAGGCTGCAACCAGTCTAGCTGGGCCCACCGACGAACCTCGCATAAATTTGCAGCTACGGAATTCCTACCATTGAATTTTCTTTTCTCTCTTTCTTTCTTCCAACTCCTCGCTCAAAGAATCGCATTCGAAGCTCACACACAGAGAAGTCCCTTCGGGGATTTCTCTTCTCAACCAGCTTTTGGGAAAGTCCCCGGACACCCTGACTGTTTCAATCGTCCCTCGTGGGCCCAGTCAGGCAATGCGGAAACGCGCCGCCATAGAAGCAATTCGATAGTGGCTTATTGCCCTGTTCCCTCCCAGTGCTCGCATCCGTATCCGACGTCGCGGAGAGGACATGTCTTCTCTCGATGGAAACAATGGTGATACGGGCTTGTGCTGGAGAGGGGCTTTGATCTGGGTTGCCTTTCGTCGTGTTTGGATAGTCATGCGATTGCTTGCTACCGAACCCCCTTTGGGGCTTGGTGGTGGGTAACTCAATGGGGCTCATTCTTGAGGCGAGGAGTTCATCTATGCTTTTCTTTTCCCAACGAGTCTGTAGCTTATGGAAAGCGGTGATTACGCTGGTTCACAGATGCTCTGTCGAAGGAGTCGGACTCTTGCACATCTTTCTGTTTTTTGTTTGTTCGTGTGATGATATACCAATCATAGAGTCAAGCCCTGAGATTCCGTACTACGGTATAGGAGTTATTGACGATAAACGATTGTTTCTTATCTGATGAGCATTTGATGTTATTGTCGCGCCACCTAGTCCAGCTCGGATTTTTCTACTTTAATAATAATATAATATCATGAAGATGAACTCAAACTCCTAAGTTCGCTACCTGTCAAATGAGAGAAATAATGAGAGCCATTATCATCGTCATTCTATTTTATACAATTGTCCTCTTGCTCATCCAGTAATCTCGCTAAAAACAACCCCCCTCCCTCCCCTTCGTGTCCTTCATTGACCTTTCTTCTCCTCGACACTGACACCAGCAGGAACAGGCTCCGCCGCTCCTTTGTCCGTCTGCAACAGCAATGCCGTAACAATCTCGGCCAGAGTGGTAATCGCCGTGGCACACACATTACTCCAGACCTGGATGCTCACGGACCCGAAAGGCGCGCGGGGGAACGACAAGATCCAGGCCACGTAGTACGGGACCCAACCCTCTGGCAGCATGAAGACGGGCGTTTTCGAGTACCAGAATTGCAGGAAGAACTTCAGGCCACTTGTACCGACCCAGCGGACGGCTTTCACGCCCCAATCGAAAGAGGATTTCTGCGATGCGAGCTCCTTGTCTGGATTGTTTGGGTAAGGACATAAAACGTGTTAGCTTGCGACTTCACAAATAGCTTGCGGTTGCGTGAGTGCGTGCGTCGTCGTCCTCTCCTCCGTCCTGCTACGACACCCGCAGAAGGAGAAGATGGTAGGCGACCAAAAAACAAGGGGGTTTAGGTTGGAACGTACTCATGGCTTCATATTCCTCCATCGTTTTGTCGTGTCGCCTTCGGAGCTTAGCCCATTTCGCAAACTCGTCTTGCGAGCTGGTGTTGTTCATGTCCCGTTTCAGTTGGACAATCTCGCGCTTCAGACGGTTCTGCTCGCGGAACTTCCTAGATGTTGGGGTCGGGAGTCTCAGGTAGAGAAGCCATAACTAGACGTAAGATCGTCAATCACTGTTTAGGAGACAGGTTCTCGTTGAGGCGGATCGTAGTCAAGTGAACCATTGAAGGGGAATATATCCAATCGCCCGGGGTCAACGTACTAGGCTGTCAATCGTGGCCGCACCGACAGTGTTCACAACGTAGATAGCAATGTGAACGAAAAGCACAATCCCCACAAGAGGCAACATGATGGATCGGGGTGCTATGGTTGTTGACAATGGAGGAGGGGGAAGTTCTCAGTGGAAAATGGAAAGAAAGCCCACAAATCTGCGACCGTGTGGATTGAGTGCGCGTATGCAATGCGCCGCAGATTTCCAAACCGGAGACAGGTCGTATGTGATAAGTCAGAGAGATGCAGCCAGCAAAGAGGTCAAAAGACACACGAGTGTAGATCGAGAACAAAAGTTGACCCTCAGGCTTGCGGAAGGGAAATCGAGATGACGTTTGTCACGAGTTTCCACCCGCCCGTCGGCTGCGGCGTTTCTTCAGTCTCCGGTCCATGCACCTCAATTACCAACGAACTCGGTACTTTCTACTTTGTACAGCCTGGTGAAGACTGGACTTTCTCTTTCTTGCAATAATCGCTATGCAGCAGGCTGGATGATGCCCAATGTCCCCTCCTTCAACTCATGATGCCGCATTTCAAAACCTCGCCCAGATCCTTTCAGCTGGATACCAAAACAACGAGGTTCTCGAGATCGAGATACTTCCTCCGGGTCTAGGTCCCCTCCTACAGGATGGTCACTCGGTTGGCATCACCAAGAAGTACCTAGTCCAGGCTTTCGTCACAGCGAGACGCAATTTCTTCGGCGCTTTGAAGGGGAAATCCCTCGATGGGCCTGAGCATGAGAACAGTACCTCACCACCTGGGCACGGGAATTACGCTTCGGACGAACTCCTCCTTGTGTCCACAGAGATTATTCTCCTCTTTGACTGCGAGCATTTGACGGCATGCAACTGGCGCAAAAGACGCCTGGCTGCGTCTATCCTGCGCCACGATCTCGCCGACTCTGATAAGGGGCGTATTTGGTCGCTCATCGATGTTTTGAGCAAGGAACTCTCGTTGATCAAGACCTTTCTCTGCTCTCCATTGCATCGACACACCAAATCCCCGACCTTATGGAATTATCGCTTATGGCTCCTGACTCACTTGATGCGCCTTCAACGGCTGCCCCAAGGGCAGCTGGATAAGCTCTCACACGTCTCACGCGAAGTGATCCCAGGGATCTTGAATGACGAACTGGCCATAGTCCTTCGGGCTGGAGAACTCCACCCTCGGAATTACTACGCCTTTACTTATCTAAGGGAGGTCATTGGTGTCGCATCGGGAACAGGTGATGGTGGTCAAGATGCCTCTACTCTACTGGCTGAATCTATGATACAGAAAGCCCTGCAGTGGTGTATCGCCCACCCTGCCGACATATCCGGATGGGCGTTTACTGAGTTCTTACTCGCAAGAATTCCCCAATATCAAATTCGCAGTGACGCGGTGCGTCAGGTCATACAATTCGCCCTGGATATCGGTTGGGAGGGCGAGAGTCTGTGGATATTTGTGTACTCCGCGTCAATAGACCTAGAGGGCAATTGTCTGGCCAAGGATGAACGACGGGCGTCTCAGTGGGATGCGTTGCCGGAACCTCCGCTACCAAGAATAAGGTCGAATGGTGGCTGGAAGGTCTGGCTGGATTGGGCCAGGGCTGTCTGGGCTGCTGGCCCAGCGGTCAATTAGGACAATGGTCAGCCGTTCAGATAGAGAGGCGCAAGATTATAGGCTCCAGCAATGGGTCGTGCGTGTTCTTGGACATGGAGTATGCGTACCTCGTCGCATCATACACCTATACATGTGAACCATGAGGATGTTGCATGACTGTGCGGGAGCCTCTTGAAAACGCTAAATGTGACCAACTTTAATGAAATCCTCGCTAGCTATCATGTCCTCATAACATGCTTCCAATCGAAAACGGGTTGTCTCCATCAACGTTGAAAAGCCCGAGGCCGTGCGCAATAGTCGCATGCGCTCTATTGTAGCCCTGCGCCTCACAGGCAGACCAACTCATGAATTATGCACGGACCCGAATAGTTATAGCCAAAACAGGGGTGTCAAAAAGCATGGTCTGGGAAGGATATATAGAGAGGTACTCGGGGCCCGGACTGCGCGGCGACGAAGTGGCGGACAGGCTGGGAGGACAAAACCGGGAGATTTCTATCGGGGAGAATGGGGGAAAGTGTCATTTTTTCTTCGCTCCTGCAAGTGCTTCGGCTGCTCGGCGCTCATCGGCTGTAAAAAGAAGTGAGAGAGGGTCAGTCTGATCGAGTGCAAAGAATCTGGAGGCCGATATTTTCTGTCGGGGATCAGTTGAAATCTTACCTGCTTTCTGTTTGGCCTGCATTTTGGCAGCATCGCTCTCCTTCTTCCGCTGAAACTCCGTACCAGTAAGCTCGTTCTTGGATTTCTAGAAATGACATTATTAGGTTAGGGACGATACATTCATATGCTGGAAATTTGGCAGGAAACTCACCTTCTTGGACTGTTCCTTGTTGTTCTTCGCGCGATCGCGATCTCTCTGGTTGCCACGAGTCATGGTGATGAGATGGATCGGATGAAATCCAAGCCGTGTATCACTTTGAAATAAGAATAGAAGGAAAGCAAGGAAGGAAATTGTAACGGGCTGCCAAGAGTACGGTTCTGTTGGTGTGGAGTGCCGAAGAAATCGGAGGGTGGCTTTGCTTGTGAGGGAAAAGTTTTCCTCTTTTTTAAATTGTATGCATCGTTTTCTTAAGGGAGTTGCTGCGGCCTGCCGGCCGAGCCTCCGCCACGGGCTTCCCCGGGCTTTTTTAGTCCAAGAGGTTCCATGCCACTCTGCTCTTGCCTTGGAAGGCATTGGTTGGTACCTCGCTTTGTATCTGTCGATATAAACGGCGGGGAGTCTCATGAAATCACAAACATGCACGCAAATGTGTCTGTATGTACATAACCATAGATATACTACGGAGTACTCAGAAGGTATTGTTCATGGCTCGACTAGTCAGCTGGCTTGAGCGCTGCTCATTGACGGTCAGACTCGAAGAAGCATGAAAGCTGCAACCACCCATCAATACATCAACCCACTTGGATCTTTCATGGCACATGCATAGAAGAGGAAGGGCTCAATTCAACAATAGGCGGAAGCAGGCAAACCTCGAGAGGGATCGATTAACCGATCTGAACAACTTTCTGCAGGGTGGGCGCTTAATTCATCAACCCATTCATTGGCTCATACATAGCTCGTTTCAAGCCCTCGAGAGCGCCATCCTACCTGGCTGACCATCCAATCCTCCGCTGCTTGGAAGCGCCTTCATCGACCAAGAAGTCGCTCCTAGCTGCACATAATAACATCAGAGCCTCCTTCTCATTCCGTATCAGCACCACAAGCGCTGGGAGCTGGACTCCTTTGGACACCCAAACCCGCACAAGGAAGGCCTCATCCCCCACGATGGGAGCGAACAGATCCAATTCATTCAATTAGGCGCCAATTCCCACCCAAACAAGCAGGAAGAAACCAAACTGATTGAGATGACTGGCCCTTAAGCTCTCCAAAGGCTTTGTGAAAGTGTTTCAGGGTTCCCCGTCCTTCACCCATTGTGTCTATTATTGTCTTTGTTACCCTCCTTATGGAAGCCTCATTCAATGGTGACCCTATACCTGCCTGCCTGTTCTAGGGCTGAGCTACCCATAACCCATAACACCAAGCAGTCACTACCGACACCGTCAGATCTCCAAGCCCGAGACTCCCAGCTCTCTTTAACACCCTCTTCGACCTCGTGGTCCTCTTCTCTTTCTCCCTACTGATTTCCATCAGATAGTCTCCGGCTGCTGGTCCAGTCTTTATTTCCTTTCTTCCTCTGCCTTGGCCTTCTCGTTCAAGTACCTTTTCTTCTTCTCAGTGTTTCGTTCCAGTTTCGCTTTTGAAGAAGACCATAATACCCATACATAACTCATACACACCTGGCTGGCACAGACTTGATCCAGCTTCTCGGCTAGAGCCTGAGATCTTTCCTTTTCTTAACCTTTGACCCAAGCATGATGGCCTCACTGCAAGAATCCTTGGCGGGTCCAGGATATGTGATTCTCAATGCCATTCGCGTCATCAATATAATCGTCTTTCTGGACATCATCGCTGCCAGTGCGGTGATGTTGGTGAAGATCTCGCTGTTGACCAGCTTTTTCTTCTTCGAGGCAGTCTCTCGTGTGGCTACGGCAGGAGTTAGCAGTAAGTACTTGGCCTCGATTCTATCCCCGTTATTACTCTGTACCCAAGTGAAAAGTTGCTGACTTGCACGGTGACTAGTCTTCCTCATTATCTCTGAGCTCCCCATCTTGCGCGGCTACTTTGACCGCAATTGGCCGTTACTAGGGCAGGAGTCGGGATTCATTACCCTGGCAATCGCAATGCTGGTACTGGGGATGGAGGTGTTGGGCGACCTCAACACGAAGGCGACAAGCCAGGAGTCACTGGGGATGCCGTTCTGGCGCCTCGTCCTCTCCGCTGGTATCTTATCCGTGATCATGAGCGTGATCAATGTGGCTGCGGTAAGCCGACTCCTACAACCCTTGAGCTGACACAGTTGCTAACGATTCCATCTCTGATAGAGCTTCGTGTTTTCTGACCGTGACATCGGAGTCAGCGCACGACATGTCCGTCTCTATGGAGCAGTGGCGCCCCAGAAAGTGGTATCGCGAGCTGGAAGCCAACGATCATTCCAGCTGAGCATGAAGCGGGAGGAATCTTTGCCAACATACAGCCCGCAAAGCTCGGTGCGGAGACACATGTCTCAGCGGACTAGCACTCGCTTTCCACTCAAGATCTCCCCACCACTTAATCCGATCAATATCAGCGACGCGGCATCGTCCAAATACTCGAGGGACTCGGCTGGAGTTACAATCCCAGACCTTTCGCATCATCCAGCAATGCAAGCAGGACGCATATAACACACTACATCAGCGAGGATAACTTGTTGGCAGTCGGACGTCGATACTTTCTGGTTGAGCGGAGCATACACAATGGCGTTGGTACAAGTAGCGGCTAAGAGATATCCACTTCCACTTTGTTGTTTTTTTTTTCTTTTTTTTCTTTTGCGAACTTCGAAAGTCTATATATATAATTAAAAGTAGCAAGCCATTGACAATCGTCGTAATGGTAACTACTTAGTATACTCAGTACCGATTCATGATGGTAAGTGAACTTCGGAGCCCTGATTATTATTGTATGAGTATTCTATAGTTGCTGGTCCCTCTTGATTGGCGGACCGCGGGCACTGCCGCTTGGCGCCGGCGGGCGACCTTATCGCCTCCAGCCAGGCCGGCACTTTGAGGCCACCTGGAACACTGCAACGCATCTGCTTCAAAAGAAAGAGCAAGTGGTTGTCCGCTCGATGCGACAACTTCCCTCGCACCACACAAGACATTGACAAAGATGGTTGAACTCGGGATCTCGTTTGCAACGTATGTATCACCTACCCTACCCCCCACCCCCCCAATCCACCCTTTTTTACATTGTCAATAACCAACACGAATCCCGGCAACCACAGCATCAAGTCATTCCTCATCTTCTTCGCGCCCATCATAATCCCACGCGCCATCAACCTCTACCGCAGCCTGCGCGTATCGATAGCGACCAGACCGCCGCCTCGACCGATCCCCCACGATGCCGCGCGCGCGCTGAATCTCCTCTTCTTCTCCATCACCTTCTTCTTCCTGCTCAGCCTGCCCTTCAGCCCGCGGGCCCCACCGCAGAGCATCTTCACGCTCACGCACTCGCGCATCAACACGGCCAGCGACGTGCTGTTCGCGCGCCTGGCGCGCCTGCGACCGGAGAACACCCTGACGGCGACCGACCTGCTGCTGAAGACGAAACTCACCTCGCTGCCGGCGCGCAAGCTCTACCTGCGCTTCGGCCCGGACGCCCTGGCCCGCTGCCAGTTCTGCTCGCTCGACAACCCCACCACCTACATCCTCTACTACCTCCCGAGCCACGTCCTGCTCCCGCACCTGTTCCACCTGGCCATCCTGGGCGCCGCCACCGCCGCGCCGCTCACGGGCCCGGACGCCAGCCGCTGGCGCAACAAGTTCACGCTCGCCGGCGCCGCCCTGGCCCTGCTGGATCTCTACCTGGTCTTCCGCTACGATCCCGTGCAGACCGGGCCCGCGGCCCTGCGCGCCGGCCTCTCCGTCCCCACCGCCGCGTACTACCAGCTGGGCCTGCTGCGGCCGCTCGCCTTCGCCGTTGTGGATGGGGTCGGTGCGCTGCTGATCTACCTCGCCGCCTCCCGGCGGTTCTTCTACGCGCCGCCGTCCCAGGCCGAGCAGGTCGCCCAGCTGGTCTCCACGGCGCTGTCCGCGCTCGGCGGCGCCACATCCAAGCTGCACGCCCTGAGCGTCACCCGCAGCACGGTCGTGCGCGACAGGGTGCTCAAGGATCGCGACGATGCCTACTGGCGGACCGTGGTGGCGCTGCATGTCGACAACCCGGCGCTCCGGGCGAGCGAAGATGGGCCTGGGGCGCCGGCTGCCTCGTCGGCGGCACCGATCTCGATCTGGGAGGAAGAGGAGGTGGTTCGTGCCATGTCGCGCGCCATGGCTGGGCAGGGTGGGGTGGAGATGGCCAAGTTGGGGATGGACGCTGCGGAGTATGTCAATACCATCACCAAGGGGCTGGATGGTGCTGGTCAGTAGAGCGGAACGGGTTTGCCTGGGAAATTTGTGCGTGGTCAAATATGGAGCAAGTTGGTTTGGCCAGAGTTTATGCTCTTGTTATATTAGATAATTAATCTGTTCCTCATCATGAATCAAATCCCCCGTCAAGTGAATTCATCTCTCTGGACGGTGAATTCTTGTCATATTCACCTCATGCTAAACCCAGATACTACCGTCCAATTGGCATATCATGGCGATGCAGATCTCTTGACCACTCCGGCGCAATCTTATCCCGTTCGTACAGCAACCCACAGTTGTGACAGAGCGTCTGTTTGATCGATGCAGGTCAGCTGGGAACGCAACCGAGTCAAAGGGAGTTAATGTATCTTTCTTACCCTTGGGCCCGTCGGTCCGTCTCGTACAGCCCAGACTGCCGTACCCCATACCAAGCAATTCGTGCACCGCCAATTTTGTCGCTCCCTGCCGATCGGGGGTTAGTGATGTGACAACCGCAAAGGCATCGCAGATGAGGGATAGAGAGACGACAGACCATTCCGAAAGTGTTCCACCACCTCCACCGTAACCTGCACCGGACCCGGTATCTGGTGTGCCTCGACCCCCGGGCGTTCCGCCCCGACCAGCCGGGCTCAGACTACGGAACCGCCTCTTGCGCTTGCTCCTCTCGCCTCTGCCCAAGGGAGTTTCACTGTCGACATCGAAATAGCCACTTCCTTGTCGGGAAGCCTCTGGTGTGATGCCCGCAGTTGAAGAGAATCTGGCAGTCTCTCGCCGAAGACGTCTGATTTGCCGCTCACGGTCGCCTTCGCGCTTCTCAATCTCCTCCTTGGACAGAGTTTCGACCTTTGGTTCCCAATCATCACCCAGCCCTTCAGGGTCATATCGCCAGCCCGCCTCGGCCCCATTGGCCGCTTGGTTGTCAATCTCGTTTCCGTAGCCACCCATGCTACTAATCAGCCCGCCACTTTCACACACTTCTTTCTTCAGCTTGAGGACTGCCTCGTAAATGCCATGGGCAATGGTTCCTACCCATTCTCCACCGAGGCCTAGATCCGCGCAGGTGATCCTAGCGAACTCCTCCGCCATGCCGGGAGGATGCAACAGTGACCATTCGAATTTGTCGGTGTACAGTTTGTTCTGCAAGTTGATGTTCAGATTGATCATGCATCTGTATGCGTCATCGGGATTCAATAAACTGTCATTGATCAACGGTTCCTTCGTCACCGTCACCTGGTTGGCTCTGCTGTCGGGGGTCGCGCCGTAGGTTAGAGTGGGTGTGGCAGACACATCCCTTGACATGGCTGACGGCAAAGCAGCTGGTTTGCTTGGGACGCTTTGAAACAAGGGATGCAGTGCAACACCGGCGTATTCTTCCAATTGTTGACGTATTTGGTTGCTGATGGCCATCGTCATCGCCTGCGGGTTGGGCAAATCCATGTCGCGAACAAACCCGATTGCGAATTCTTCGGGGGTGGCGAGAGCTTCGTGGAGGTTCCAAAGAAAAGTATCCTTGATTCGGTAGGCTGGTAATGGGTCCTGCTTTCGATATGCAGGTAGGGTGGTTGTGATTCCAGGATCGAGCATGGTTCGCGGCTGGGGAAACGCTTCGAGAGGCTGATGCGCAGGGACCTCCAAGTCAATTCGAATGGGTATAAGGGTGAGAGGTAGTTGCGCCTGGATCTGCAATTGATCGGCACAGCTGGACGAGGCGCAAAGGGAACCGTAGAGTTAGCGCTTGCAAAGAAACCCGTCTGAAGCGGAAAAGGTGAGGTCTGAACATACGCTGGTCGCAACATTCGCTTGATCATCCAGTCACGGAATACCCCTTGAACCTCCACAGGAGCATGTACCTCTTTCCCCAGCTTTTCCGCCAAAGGGACCTTGTCGAAAGTCGAATCCTCTCGTCGGAGACTCCGTAGCCCCGTGGGACGCCGAGGACCTTCACTGTCATCAAATTCCTCATCATCAAAGCCGTCTTCTGCATAATTGATGGCCGCAGTTCCTCGCTTGGTTCGCGGCGCCGGACCGGCCTGACTTGGCGCGATTACGGGCGTAAGTAAGGCGTTTCCGTATTGGCGTAGACGCGGAGGATAAGATGTGATGTAGCCTCTGAGAGGGGACATGTTGGCCATATAGCTGGTCAAAGACATGTCCCTTTCAGTCACTGCAAAAGTCGACTGGCGAACAGATTCACCAATGTTTGAACGCGATAAAGGGAAGAAGCGACTGTTGCCGACAACAGTAGAAAACCGTGGATATGGAAAGTAGACCCAGGATCGCAAGTCGAGAGGAATGCGCACCGGCAAGTTGGTTTGCGCGACAAAGTGAACGGAGTGGAAATGGTTGTAATCAAAATGATGCTAAAGGCCCTCTAGACGGTGATCGCGGTCGACCTCCGCCTTTTCTGGTCGTCGCGCTTTGCCGGCAGAGATTCCCCCAGGCCGGCGCTAGTCCTTTTCCAGTCAAAACACGCACGTGATGATATGTGATGATCTTGCTCGCATCTCCATCAGTGACGTTAGCAGATCTGCTTGCGCTGATAAAACAAAAGTAAGAAGTCTATATGATTTCATTTGAATTCTGATGTGGTTTTGAGCGTGTAGCCTGTAATGGCCCTGAAGCCCTTTCACCTTGTAAGGAGGCGACGCTTCCAGCCTACCTTGTTGAGAATTATTACAAAGTCTCACAAGCAATGCTAAAGACCTACCTAAGAAGCGAAGGCCCATTTCCCTTGCGTACCATGCTGCAATTGAGCAGACTCGGACTCCATTGGGAGTCGCCAACTTCACATGTGGGAGATCTAACACGCACCAACAACGTCGGGAGACAAATGCAATTTACGGCTAAGGACAATCGATATAGATGCTTGGGGAAGTATAATAAACAAGAAAGAGAAGAAATTACTGCATCTGGCTACCGGAGCCCAATTACGCTCTGCAACATCGTCAGCCAAGCTCATATAGATCCGGAATTCTGCGGGAAAGTCTTACCATTTCCAGTGTCCATACTCGCCGAATCCAGATTTTAACCTTGCCGTCTACCCCTTCAACATCATGTAGCTCAACGCCTTCCCACCAACATCTTCTTGCTGGTTTCCGCCAAAAGAGAAGGAGCTTTTGAGCCATTCCCACCGCGTTGTTATTCTCCAGATCACTTCGAATGTCTGTTCGAAGCTTGGCTAATGCCAAGCTACAAATGACTGCCTTATTAGGCTCCGGAGCACGGTGGCCCCATCGATCATCACGATCAAAGCCGCTGAATATCATTAGCATGCGCTGATTTCCTTGGGCATGAGAAATGTGGAGAGCTTACCCTGCAGTGAGCATCTCAATCAGGTGTTGCTCCGTTGAACCTGCTTCGTCGCTTTTCCTCAAACCAGAGAATATTCCATCCTGCTTCAGCAGAGCTTTCGCAGCCGCACGCTTGACTTCCATCATCTCTGCATGATCTATGTCAGGGCGAGGAGGTATCGCGTAGAAGTCTAAATCTTCGCGCAAGACAATGATGCCAGCCCGATCTTGAAGCATGTCCCTGGCAGATGCCTGCATGGAATCGGGAGCGATATCCACATCTTGGGAGGTCGAAGGGGAAGGCGAAGAAGACGGAATCGACTGGGCAACCGAGCGGAAGAAATCCAGCATATACTGTAAAGAAGCCGGATCGTACTGGAGATGACAATATGAGATATAGGGCCCGAGGGACTGTGGAGCCAGGGTCAAGGCCACAGGTACGCCGGCTAGGAATCACTTACGTCAACAGGGTAGATGTCACCTTCATGGAAAGTGCCCATATGTCCATCAGGGAGGAGGCCGTTCGGAAACAGTGACAGAAGAACAAATTCCGGCAACGTCAACAGTTCATCGCGGGAAAGTGTAAATCGAGTACCTCTTCGGGCATGTCAGTGCCACGGGATCAAGACGCTAACTGCTTGCGAAGAGAAGAATAAATGCGCATACCTAAGGTCTAGAGTAATGTGCTCATCGCCACCAATGTCTGCAGGTGGCACGAATCAGCCGTGGACTGTTTGACTGGGTGCAGAGAATCAAGGAAGTTGCATACCTCCTAATGTATTGATCGGCGGCCCTCCAGCCTGTTGTACCTGGGTGATGATACTCGACGCGCCTCCTGCGGCAGCCATGACGTACGTGAAAGATTCGAGTGGACTTGATCCTTCGGTATATGGTGGAGGAGGCTCGCCGTCTTCCGCTGACTTCGCTGAGGAATCTGGTTTGGTGTCTCGAGAGAGCGAGGCTTTAACTTCGGCGACTAAAGATGTTGATGGTTCCGGTCTGAGATGCTCGTCGACTAGGGGAGTAACGAGAGCTGGGGTGAGGGCGGAGCCGGACGGGGTGACAGGGCCCTTTGCGCGATTGGAATCAGACGCCGCGATGAAAACTAGAGACGAGAAAGGAGGAGGGTTGGACGAAAAGAAGCTGGAAGTGGAAGCCTCCGAGCAAGGAGAGTGGGGTGGTGGTGCAGTATAGAAGTCGTCCTCGTCCTGGTCTTCCTCCGTTACGGAGTCCGTCGTTCGATGATGCGGCCGCGCCGTGGGAGGCGAGCCAGAGGAATTCGGTAACCACGACAAGGTGATGAGGTCTGTGGCAGAATCAGGAGGTGAGCGCTCAGCGTCTGTCGTTGTGAAGAATTTGCCGGTCGTCTACTGGATAGTCGTCGGTCGTAGGAAACTCAGGTATGTGACGATCAGGAGGCGTCTTCTGTGGCTGCCTCGATCTGTATCATTCAAGGTATTGGCACATAACAGTTCAGGTTGGTAGTTAGATTCGACCTTTATGGTTCTATCAGAAAAGAATGCTAGCAAAATCAGAAATAGCGAGATAGCGAGAAAGCAGAATTAGACGGTGGGGGGGGTATCTGTAGACGAATTACTAGTTTGGGCGGAGGTGACACTGAGGAATGTGAAGAGAGAGAGAGTGGAGTGGAAGAAGGAGAAGGAGAGGAGAGGTGGAAAGGCGGCAGGGAGCGTTTAGGGAGGGAGAGCGGGCAGGACAGCAGCAAAGCAGTACGCAGTAATAATAATAATGATAACGGCCCTGAGCGCGCGGGTAACTACTGAGTTACCTCCAAGGAACGTACAGTACTAACTCAGGCGGTACTAGTAAGCTAGGGTATTTAAGGTGATGAAAAGTGGTCGCTCGCCCGTCGCTCGCCCGTCGCTCGCCCCCTGCTCGGTTCCCATTGCATTGACGGTGTAGTGACTGAACATACGAAGTGTGGGTAGTAGTACTGGATGTACCTATGACTATTTTGCCTTCGCGCGACCAAACTCTACCAGGAACCGGCGCTTTTGAGAAGCTAAAAAGCTCCTGCTGAGCCTGGAGAGATGCTTTGTGCAGTCCCTTGTCACATGACCGTTCACTACAATACCCACCATAGTTATCGCGCATGCATACGCCTTACAGCAAAATTAGTAGAGACTGATTCGTGCTTTGGATTCTATACTAGAGATAGAGTAGCGTATATCTCACCTCTATCTTCAGTATCATTTTCTACTCATCTTCAGAGCTGCTTTCCTGGGCTGCTTACCTTAAATAGTAGCTTACTTAGTTACTTGAACTACTAAGTTACCAAATTAAAGCTAACTTGCCTTAGCCGCTTGGTTTGATATACATCTTATGAAACCTTGCTCGCACGTACTCTTCCTACTCGTATGAACCACCGCGCTTGTGCTTACTTGTACCGCAAGCGCTACTGTAGATTGCCCTGGTGGCCTGCTTTAATGGCTTACTTCAACCGCCAGGGCTGCTTGCCTTGACGGCTTGCCTTGAGTATAGACTGGCGTGAGCCATATTTACCGCTTGATTTGGTTGTTTGACAAACTTTGAACCTCACATGCTCTACATGCATTGGACACAGGCTGATTATGATTCATCCGATGGCCGGGACCTAGTGTATAGAACAAGCATGATACCGATGCTGTCCGCAGACGGAATGTTTAAACATCGCGCTCGACGTAACTCTGGATGATACCCTCGAGGGTAGGTTCGTACTCTTTGAGTGTCACCTCGTCTCCGTCGAGGATGGTGTTCGCCTGGACGAAGATCTTGCGAGGAACCTTATTCTTCAACACCACCTCGCGGACTTCGTTGCCCCACCACGCATCGACGGATGTGATCTCATCATAGAGCTTCTTGCCTGAGGCGAAGTCTGCAGTGCTCTTGTACACATGCAATTTCTGCAGGTATTTCTCCACAGCAGGTCGGCCATGTGACAGAATCTTCGACCGATCCAGATGAATCTCGAGATCGGAAAGATCCGGTTTGCTGTAGGAAAGCTTGACGAAATCGTCACCAGCATCGAGGAAGGTTCGTAAGATACTGTAGCGGGCCTGCATGTGAGCCTGTCCCCACTTCTGGGTCTTGGGATCCCAAAATTCGAGCGCAACCAAACCGGCACGAGCCATCGACAAGTATCCCGCAAAGAGGACATCGCCAGCATCGTTCGCAAGGTCCACCTGGCCGTCACCAAACCCAAAGAGCTTCAGAATCTCAAAGTCGCAACTAAGCACCATTGCAACGCATTCTGCACGACACTCCTCGTAAGACGAAGAGACGGCCCCGAACACGGAGCCCCAAGTTTGGCCAGGCTTGTACCATGTCGTGACAGGCTTGTTAGTCACTGGACTTACAGGAGGGTTGGAAAGGTCGAAATTGTATTTTCCAGCAGACGTCTCTTGCAGCAGCTTTCCAGTTCCATGACCAAGCAGCTCATGAATGCCAACCTGAACCTCAAACGCAGCATCACGGTTTTCGCTGTATACTTTGAGGTCTTTAGCGGCGATGAATGGGATGGGCTCGTTGGGGGCTTTAGCACTCAGAACGTTCCCAAGGGAAACGTTCTTGAACCCAAGTGTTTGCCGAATGTCATCATAATTGGGGAGGTTTATTCCAGCGGGGAGGCCAGAGCATTGGAAGCTCAACACCTCCAGAGACGTGAAGTCGGGGCTGAGAAACTTATCCTTCTCAAACTCTTTACTCCACGGTAATTTAGGAATCATGGTCTCGGCACTGTCAACCAGCTTGCCGAAAGCGCGGGTTCGCTCCAAATTGACCTGTTCGAGTTAGCCAGTGAACCAACGTGTCATACATCAATCACATGTTGAGCAGAAACTCGTACCAGCGCAACAAATCCTTCCCATTCTCCTCTCACCCCATGCGGATCCCTGTAGGTTTCGACGAAACCCACATTGGTCTCTAATATTGGCTTCTGATCCTTTACCCAGATCCGCTGGCTTTCCTTGAATGCCTCGATAGAGCCAGAACCAAATGAGAGAGCGTAGGCATCTAACATCCGCTTCTGATTATCGTTGGCAGCATACAGCGAAGCCTGCTTGATACTGTGAGCGACTTTTGCCATCTCCTCTCGATAGTCACCAAAGACGAGGCGAAGCTTGTGGCCCTTCAGCTTGCCATCGAGATCGAAGCTATCGACATCGCCCAAATCTCGGTCCCGTGCCGGGGGTGACGAAACACCGGAAGCGATTAGAAGTTCGAAATCCCCAGTCTCTGTTTTCTTCAGTCGCGTATTCTCCAACGGCAGCCCTTTTTGCTCCAAAAAGTCACCGACGGCTGTGATTTCTTCTTTGGTGATTGATGGCGAATCAGGATAATATGTAGTCATATGGTTTCCCTCTGTGTAACCCAGGTGCATACGCGATTGTACATCTGTCTCATAAATGCCACCTCCTGTGCTGTTGGCCCGACTGAAGGCGTCCTTTGTCTGGGGGGAGGTAGAAGCTAAAGCTTGGAAGGCCTCAGCAGGCAAGCGGGGGATAAACTTCGAGTCGCCAAAGCCCTTGTAGTTGCCACAATTGCCGAGGAACTGGGCAGCATATTCTAGGAAGTAGCGAAGATGCTCGTCGCTGACATCGGTTCTCCGAGCGAGATCGGTCCAGTCTCCATTGCAGGCCCGGTGAAGTTCAACGATGAGGTCATAGATGGGTTCTGACTCTGGGGAAACCTGGCGAAGGGTGATTCGAGTTCCTTCAAAGGCGGCGCTAGAGAGAAGTTGCCCATGTTAGCTTCACCGGGACGTGGCCGCTCTGATAGAAAGTTGGCAGCGAACCGGCTCATATAATGCGCGTATTTACGCAGCTTTGCATCCTTTAGATTATCGAAATGTGTCTTGATTTCTAAGCGCACTACTGAGGGCGGCGAGTCAGCCAAATAGTGTTGCTTCACTTTGTCATCCATGTTGATCGGCGGTGATGATGTTGATGTTGATGTTGATGTTGATGTTGATGTTGATGTTGATGTTGTCGTTGCTGTTACTAAGAGTTCTGCACTGCCAAGGGGAATTGTAGAGGACAGGTTGCTGGGCCGGGACGAAGAGGAGCACCGGATGGGATAGTAAGGATTGAGGGGTAAGTGCGGTAATCGGAAGCAAGAGGGGTGGCGGTGGGCCGACGGGAAGCGCCTCCAGGCGCTTCGAAGAGAGTGCATTTGTAGCAACTCGCCAGCCCGGGGTGTTTGAGCTGAGTTCCTCCCCGACGCCCGTCACCTTTCAAGTCCAAGCTTTCTACGATTGAGGGTGCTTGGCAGAAGTGGAGCTTTGGGCTACTCCCTCTGAAAGGTCCACTCTGTTCGGTCAGCGTACCGCGTACTAGTCTAGGTGCTCCGTAGATATATTCTTTTAGTAAATATACTCATATACATAGTCGTGAGATACCTCACTAAGCCTTGGTCAGCCAATTCTATGGGTGCAAAGCTTCTGAGAGAAACTTGATATGTACTGGATAGCAATCTTTTTGGATCAGCTATTGCCATACCTCGTAACATATGCAGAACAGCCGGAGGCCACTTGTTTTGTTTTGTTTTTGTTTTTTTCCTGCCAGTCCAAGTCGTACGTTACAATTATAATCGGGTAGTGTATGTGGGCAAATTATATGCATTTGTGGTGCTTGCAATCACACATCCAGCGACTCGGTAGAATATCGAACACTGAAGGTTGGAAGAAGACGAACGGATTCACGCAACAACACAGGTCGTACATCTCATAGCAAACTCTCATACTTGTCAAGGCCCTGTTTTTGCATCCCTTGCGGTGGAACTGAAGTATTGCTAAAGGAAGCAGTGGGTGGGATATTACCACTGAAAGGGGATCGCACGGGATTCGGCGCTGCAGTGGGGTTCGTCAGGGAGCCAACTTGGCCCAGCCCGGCTGGCGGGGGAGGAATTGAGAACGCGGCATAGTTGGGAGTAGATTGCGATCCTTGTCCAGAGATGCCATTGTTGACCCTGAGACCGGACAAGGATCCTAAGCCATTGCTCGAAGCCCTTGACCCCGGAAGAGGCTGTTGAGGGTTTGAGGAACTCGGTGAGGTCCAAGATTGAAGGGCGGGAGGAGAAATCGGCAACGTAGGAGCTGCTGGAGTTGAGGGCGAGTTTGTTCTAGCAGCAGGTTGCAAGGAGGGAAAGGAGCTCAGGTTGTAATCCGGTGTGACCGACCGCATGCTGAAATTTGATAGTGTTGGTAGCATGCTTCCTTTGGAAACAGGGCTAGCAACGCTTGGCGACCAGGATGTCCCGGTGGATGAAGTGCTTGCAATGGGAGGTCGTTTTGTTGCGGGCTCTGCAGAGGCAGTACTCCATAGATCGGTATCTTGACCATTGAGGCTGTTAGGTTTCCGTCCCAGGACCAGACGCTCAAAGGTCTCTTGTGCATCGGCGCTAGTTTGATCCAAGTCACCTGCCGATTGGGAAAATCCTACTGCACTAGTCTGAAACTTGGTATTGTCGCCTGCCGAAGAAAGTTCCTGCAGCTTCTTTGTCTGCTCACGTTCAACTTTCGAGGAAAGATCTTTGATCAAGCGCATGAAACCGCCGAATTGGCGAAGATCGAGGAGAGGTCCGAGGCTGAAGCTCCATAAGACTGGGAGAAGTTCCAAAGCAAGGAACTCAGTATCTGCCACTGTTCCAACTTGTCGGAACACATTCAGTGCTGCCATCATGACAGCTGGCTCTTTTGTTTTGATGGCCTTCAGTGATGGAACAAGTTTCTCTTGTATCGTGTACTTGTCCAGAATCGATGACTTACTCGACTGCGGTACGCTGCCTGGGCCAACACCCGTCAAGTCATCTCCTAAAGCTTCTTCAGAGTTCACAGTACCGCCACAGAGAACAGCAAACGCCTCCAAGCAGCGCACTTTAATGGCAAGGCTATTCGTGCGACTGAAGGTTGCAGCAATCGGCGGAAAGACCTCATTCTTGACAGTGCTAAAGTCGAGAACGGGTAGAATGACGGGAAGACATTTGATTGCACCATCTACCAACGAATGTGTCGGTGAGTCAAGTCCCAGGCGGATCAAGGGCAAAATATCTGTTCAAATTAGAATCCGGTCATGTCACATAGGCACATCGGAAACTTTGACACATAACTGACCTTCCTTAAACTCCTTCCCGGAGCAATTTTTAGCAACAATGTTCATGTTTTCCAGGACCACCATCAACCCTGCATCCTTCTTGGAGTCACGCTCCTGGTGAGCCCCCTTGTCAGCCGGAAAGGTCTCTTTCAGCTGAGGTATTACCCTATCGGGGAATATGCGCCGCGCACTGGGGATGCGTTGAAGGATGGCAAAAACATTGCCTAAGACAAGAGGAAGAAGCTCACGATCCTTCATCTCGTCTAACAGAGCTCCCAAGACTTTTCTTTCCAATACAGACACTGGGAACTCGGGTAATACTCGTTGCAAGCCGCGCATGAATTGCGATTTCTCATTCGGGTTCTTTGCTGGCAGAGACTCCAGGAAATGGATTGTTGAAACCAGAATATTGTCGAAGTAGGGGGATTGCTGGAATTCTCGAGCATTTAGTCGCTGGGCTGGCCTTCGAGTTATCAATCTGGGTAGTACATGAGTGAGGATGTCTCTTGGTATTGTGCCCGAACACAAGAAATTGTTGCCTTGAGAAGGGGTGGTGGAGGAAGAGCTAAGGAGCTTCTTGTATGTGTTCACATTTGAGTGTGTCTGCAATGGAGATACATGGGGTGAGTTATAGAGCGCCACAATCACTAGACCAAGTGAGAAAAGGTCGGCGGCGGGTGTGACATTGGAGTCTAACACAAAGTCTGGAGAGGTATAGTCCATGTTCAACTGGACTGACGTTGGTAAGCGGGGATCTTGATAGAGCACTTCTGACAAGGCAAGTGGTGGAAGCGTCGGTCGTGAATCCGATGCAGTTAGCGGGCCAGCGAACCCAAGCCCAGAGATCTTCCAGTCCGATTTAGCATTGATGAAGACGGCTTCAGGATTAAGATTTCCGTGAACGAGCCCTGCCGATTCGTGCAGAAACTCGAGACCTTTTGCCACTTGCAACAGACCTTTCTGGATTTCTAGCTCATCAAGATCAAGATCTCGTCGCCTCCGCGTTCCATCAGGATCCTCCACCATGTAACGGCTAGACCATCCGCGGCGGGCATCAGATGCGGCCCTGGCAGAGCTCTCTTGAGTATCTTTGGCCTGCAAAAGTCCAGCAAGAGAGGCAGTAACCTGTTCAGTAGCAAACATAAGCCCGCCGCCACGTGTTTCTTCCAGAGGTTCTAGAACCTGAAGAACAGAGGGATGTCGAAGGCGTGCAAGAGTGCCGGCTTCTCGCTTCAGTCGCTCAACAACATCTTCCTGCGACTTTTTAGTGGAAGCACTGGAGCGACTGCCTAGCCCGTTTGAACGGGTCTCGAGAACCTTCTTATCGAAGATAAAGATCGAAGCCAATGTGCCTGTGGACTTCTTTTTGCCGTCATGGATCTTCCACGGCCCTGAAACCAAGGTTGGGTGGGGAGAGACTTGATAGTTTGATGTTATGTTAGAGCTCAGAGATTTGAGCGCAGATGAGAACATTTTCGCCTATCAACCCAGATATATAACCGTTTGCGAGCACACAAGACACTATTGACTAATTCCAATGCATCCAAAGCGAAGCTTATGCGGGAGGGCGTATATTCGGGGAATTGAGATATCACGAGCTTGCAAGAGGAATAAAATGATGACGCAGCAATGAATCGGGAAAGGGGGAAGTATATGGATAGGAACAGAATAATTCATGAACTGAGGTTTGAAAAAGGCTCCTCAGTTCAAGAGTAGAGTCAAGGTCGCCGTATTGTTGCTCCAGATTTTCCAAACTCTTTCTCCTCTTCCCTTTCTCTATTCATGCCATGTATGGCATTCCACTTGAATAAGTTAGTTATCATTCGGGCGTGCAGCTGCCCGCCCGAGGCCTATGTCACGTGCACCCCAGGCCTAAATTAGTGGTTGGCCCAGGCAAGCAACTCTTTTACTGACCGCCTTCCTAGAACGATTATTGCCGGGTATCTGTGCCGCTCGACGCCGACGTCGGAACCTTGCCTCCAATAACAGCGCGATAGTCAATTCATCTCAGGGCGAACAAGTCACATAGCTTAGACCCAGCCGTGATCTGTGAGAGTACAATTGATGCCAATTTGACCTGAAAATCGCGGCCTCGTGTTCCAATCTGTGGTCTGGGCCAAAGCCATCTTCAGATACTAAATAGTTCTTCATCTGTGGATCTTCCGGAGTTGCGCCCGGGGTCCGTTGAAAAAGAGTCATCAAGTGCTTTTCTCCGCCTTTTTAAAGCTCCGCAACCGCCTCCCCAAAATAAACCTCAATAGTCTTTGGTGATAGTGCAGCACAGGATTGACTAAGTGTTCTCTACCTCATCATCTTCACATTGTTTGCGGATCACTTCACGATGCGATCTTTCCAGGTTGCCCGTCGTCGGGCGTTACTACAAAGCTTCGTTGCCCCTGGCGCTTCTCAAAACTCCGCACTGAGTCAAGTATGGAAGAGATGCTTCAGCGCAACACCAACTGCTGCTTCCAGATTAGCCGGCCTTGATCCTTCCAAGCTTACAGTCACCAAGACGAGCACGCCCAAAGAGTTGACGGCTGCCAAGGACCTTGTCTTCGGAAAGACATTCACTGGTATGGACATTCTGCATTGGCAATGACCTGACACGGTCCGTTTCTGATTTCCGTTAACATTCTCTCGCTCTTAGATCATATGCTTTCGATTGAATGGACAGCGGCTGATGGCTGGCACACCCCCCAGATCGTTCCGTACCAGAACCTGAGCCTCGATCCCTCAGCCTGTGTGCTTCACTATGCATTCGAGTGCTTCGAAGGTATGAAGGCATACAAAGACAACAAAGGCCAGATCCGACTGTTTCGCCCGAACAAGAATATGGCACGTTTGAACAAGTCGTCTTCCAGAATTGCGTTGCCCACCTTCGACGGCGAGGCTCTGACCAAACTGATCGGAGAATTTGTGAAACTGGACAGCAGATTCATCCCCGAGTTAGTGCAATTACAATTCCTCATCCAGCAGCATTTAGTCATGGCTAACCCCTGCTTTCCTAGTGCTCGAGGATACTCGCTATACCTGCGTCCCACGATGATCGGCACTCAAAAGACTCTTGGTGTCGGACCCCCAGGTTCCGCCCTTCTATTCGTGATCGCAAGCCCTGTTGGTCCTTACTACCCTACCGGCTTCAAGGCTATCTCTCTTGAGGCCACCGACTATGCAGTCCGCGCCTGGCCCGGTGGTGTGGGAGACAAGAAGCTAGGTGCGAATTACGCTCCTTGTGTTCTGCCTCAACTCGAAGCTGCCTCTCGGGGCTTCCAGCAGAACCTTTGGCTCTTTGGAGAAGAGGAATACATCACTGAAGTTGGCACAATGAATCTTTTCGTCGCAATGAAGAACAAAGAAACTGGTCAGAAGGAGCTGGTGACAGCACCATTAGATGGCACAATTCTTGAAGGTGTCACTAGAGATTCGGTGTTGGCTCTGGCAAGGGAAAGATTGGTGCCGAAGGGATGGGCCGTCGCAGAGCGCAAAGTCAGGATGACCGAGCTTGCTGAAGCAGCCCAGGAGGGAAGGCTCATTGAGGTCTTTGGAGCCGGAACCGCAGCTATTGTGAGCCCTGTACGAAAGATTAGCTACAAGGGTGAGCTTGTCGACTGCGGTCTGAAGGAAAACGAGGAGGCTGGGGAAATCGCTTTGCAAATGAAGAACTGGATTGAGGGTATTCAGTATGGTGACGAGGAGCATCCGTGGAGGTGAGAATTCTTCTACCGACCTGAATACGGCTTTTGCAAGACTGCTAACGATTTTCACAGCTACGTCCTATAGAGTCAAACTTAAAAGATAGGAGTTGATATGCTTTATACTATCATTGCGTGCGCATATGTGTGCTTGTGTGTCTTTGTCGTTCCTCATAGACGTATCAAAACGTTTGTTTGGATCAGTATCAAGGGGCGTTGTAGGGCTAATGGCGGTTCTGATGGACTAAAAACATAAGAATAACAATATGTCATGGTCAATTCCTGAGCCTTATCTGAGGCTAGGACGGTGGAAACTCATCTTTTCAGAGCTCCTGAGAGACCGTGGTTCTGGTCCGGACGAAGATCTCGCTGTACACCAGCTCGTCCAAAGGCGCCGTGCCGGGGCCAAACGCACGGCAAGTATAGCCACAGAGCCGTCATGTTCAGGTCTAAGCAAACAGACTGAGAGAAAGCTGAACGGTGACGCTAGGTCTCAGGAGATAGACAAAGTCCCACATTGTCATTCTAGCGACCGCACACTGGATAATCGAGGCCAGCATATAACGAGCGTCGTAGCATTTATGTGATGTCACCCTACTGGAAGCCTTCCATCGGGATGTTTTGCAGGGCATAAATGGAAACTCTACATAAAAGATGGAATTACATTGCACTGGATGAGAACTGTTTCCAAAGTATGCCTGTCGTCTCGTCGCCAGCCAACTGAGATTCAGGCTTCTGTGGCATTCTTGGAGCAAACATAACACGTGGTTTGTTGAGTTACCATACAAGATCTCGAAGACCCAATCACCGGTGAATCAATCCAACACATGCTGGCGTGCCATCAACTAGGTAAGTAAACTCACTCACTGACTGATACAGGTAGAATTTGTAATACGCACAGCTCACGGCCCCACCGAGCCGCTATCCACTTTGAACCCTTTCACAGTTCATACCCTGTCCTGCGCGAATTTCCACCTCGGAAGGCCGCTGTCCAGACCCGGCTCCGATCTCGTAAGTGGTCCATGATTAATAATAATCCCCCCATGAATGTCCAAAAGCAGCGCCAACTAAAGTTCCAAACCAACTCAGGGCTCCTTGACCATCTTTCCGAGCCCGGGGCCGCCCATGTTTATGCGAGCAAGCCAATCAGCACGCTGACATCCTGACCCCCACCAGGCAACCATTGCCAGTACCCACCTGACAGATACGCTGGGATTACAGTACAGTACAGTACAGTACAGTACTAATGCGTATATCTACCCAGCCGACACGCACTGCATACTATCCATCCTACCTATTTAGTACAGTGCACTACCCTTTCCTATGTACAGTGCCTTGGTATTCACAAATGATCCGATGCGATTCTAAGATACCTTCTACGCCTCAAGAAGATCGCTGGTTCTGAACTTACTGCCTCATAGCTCTCGACTAGACTAGCCAGTACGTTATCGTATGGATGCCTAGAGCCTAGGTAGACTAGACAGTGACTCCATCAAAAAGTCAGCACCTAGATAAGATTACCAGGCAGCAACGTGCCGGCAGGATCCGTTCCGCGGGCAGTGATGTACTAGTTGGCCTCCAGTCTACGGAGTATGGAGAACACCTGTCTCAGCTCTTGTAAGTTATGTTGTAATTTAATGTAACGCAGATATGAACCTACAGCAATACTAATTGATCCTTAATCACCCTAGAACTCCGTAACTAGCGAGGCAAGGCTGTGTTGCAGTCTGCTCGGCCTGCACAGGTGGAGTGAGCGATGTCATGGGTCAAGATGAAACTGGCCCATGCCCGGTGCTTGTTTTCTGGTTGTACGGATATGGAGGAGCCGCAACTCTGTTTTTCCACCTCAAATCCCGCTTGACACCGCCCGCTGCCGGTGCCGCCCCCCCCCCGGGGTCCTGCATGGTTCCACTTCTCCAAGTTCAGCTCGGTTCTGACTTGGATCTCTTTGGCGCATGGTTCGGATGAGTCGGTAGATACTAGGTCCATGGTAGACACGCTATCGGCCTTTCAAATAGCCGTCCTACCGAGACCATTTGTTTTAGAGCGACAAGGGGGGGGAATCGAGCAGAAGAAAAGGAAAAAGAAAATGAGATAAAACCGGAAGGGGGAGAAAAGCGTGCAATACAATCATATTTCCTGAACGTACTCATGCCACAAGAACTGGCTGAATTATTGGTTGATTACGACTGAAATCATAGATGAAGCTTCTTATGAAGAAGCCACCACGGGTGGCATTACGGCAGGGGGGGAATGAGGAGAAGAATGAAGGAGGAAGACTACCACGTACTGCTCGAGGTAGTTACGGAGTAAGTTACTATCCATCACGCCTCAGTCACGGACTTGCCGCATGCAGTCTATGCGACTGGTCTCAGCTATACGACGATCGGATTTCGGGCTGAGATCTGCGTATCATACCGCGTGTCATGGTCTGTAACAATCTCAATTATAAAGTACTGTACAGTATACTAGTTATACCGTATCTCATACAACAAAACCTGAGCTGGAACTCCAACTGGAACCTTACAGCATCAGGACTACCCTTTCTGGCTAGCTTAATCTCCCTCGCAAAGGCGATGTAATACTCCGCAACAGTCACAGGCTAATGCATGTGCGGTTCGAAAGTCTGAACTTTAGCGAATGTTTCCCAATTCTATTTTCATATTTTCCCTCGAAAATAGCATGCTACATCATTTTGTTGAGTCATAATTGTGCTACCATGGTACTGACTGGACTTGGAAGATTGAGTATTGTAGCACACGTATATGGGAAGCAATACTAAGTGATACCTGTATCACCTAGACCATCGGCCTTTCGGTCAGGCCGAGTCCGACAATTGGTGATGATTCATAGATCATTATCAATCAATCAATATTAGGCCCGTGTCGAAAGGCCTTCCACAACATCACGCTAAGATTGCTAGTCACCAGCTAGTCAACTGCCCAGGGCATGATTCTTAAGATGATTATACCCACGCACCACCAATGTAATGCACTTTGTTGAGGCTCTAGCCTCTGCATTAGTCGCCCACGAGTCGAGTGACTAGACGCGTTGGTGATAATCACTGTGGGTGTCGTGGGCCTTTCGAGCGCTAACTTATCATCCCATAGTACCCATACTGATCCGCCGGACCCCATAGTAGCTCGTTTCTGTCAACTAAACTTCTCTCCCCACTGCCGGTGGCTTTTTCCGGGGCTCACCTGTGGTGGCCCATCTACAAGAGTGCTTACCGATATCATCCCCTGATCGAGGTCGTCGATCGCAACTCATCTCTCCTCGACATAGTTATAGTAGGGGAGAAATCACACGCCTCTGTATATATGTATAGAATGGTATAGAATGATGGCTACGCCGGTCAGAGTACCCCACAGCCTCACAAGACTCTATGACGGGTCTCCTGGCGATTGCCTGTTGGCGTGTGCAGCATGCCAGTGGTCTGGGGCAGATCAAGAGCCCAATCAGCGAGTCAAGCTATCCCGAGTGCTGAATTCATGCGACGCAAATTGGTTGCGCACGTTTTGGGCTCATCGACATGTGGTAACATCGAGGTGCCGTGATGCTAGGGGACACTTTTTTCTCTGCCCTAGACAGGGATTCAGAACCACGCAGGTGCGGACTAGTGGCCGTCTTTGCGGTGGGGGGCTCGTTTGCTTTAGTTCGCGGCGATGGGTCGTATATTGTATATTCAATCTAGACGGAGCTGGCCGGCTCTGCGCATGCATGGCACCAATCAATTCCGCTAGCGCATAAGTTGTGGCATGTACTGTACTAAAAGCAGTTGCTGGGGGGCACTGATCCGCGAGCATTGCCACATGGTCGGGCGGAGTGTACTGTACAGTACCTAAGTAAACGAACTTTCCAATATAACTGTGGTCGGAATTCCTAATCATGGGGGCGGTTTTCTGCTATTGCTCGAATCTGGGATTAGTAACGGTGTTAACTTAGACAATGGGGGCGGAGGTCCGGGCAGGCTGATGAGGTTGGAAGTCAATTTCCTTCCACTGTAACTATAGTTCAGCGGTACTGTACAACAATCCAACTTGCCAGATTGGGGCCGGAAAGAGTGGTGGCCGTACAGTACATCACTTTCCTACTTCGGTAAGCAACTCGGTCAAACCGAATATCTCCACGGCGCACGTACCGAGTAGTTTGCATGGTTGAGACATCCTATTGCAGGTAGTGACTACCGCGGGCTAGAATTCGGAAAACGCTGGGTTAGGTGATGTGATCCTATCCCCCGGCATGGGATGACTAAACCGATCGTCGTGTCCGTGAAGGTCACCCGAGATGTTAGATAGGAATCCACAGGCACTGTTATTTCAATAGGATAGTCTAGAGATAGAGATCCCAGAGCCAATTTCTCACCCGCCGCAAATCATGGTAGGTGGAGGTCCGATAAGAATGGCGCCATCACATGGAGTCATGGCTGCTGCACATGGAGTTCCCGTACAGTACAGCATTCGACTGGGGTGTTTTTGTCTTACACACTCTTCCCGGTCTTGCGGGGCTCTTATTCTTAGTCTTCTCCTAGTTTCTTAGCCACATAGTATCATCAAGTGCTATGAGTGACTCATTATTACTTGCTATGATAAGGATAGGTGTCATACGAGCAAGAACTAACCGACCTTGATCACGGACATTTGCTATACACTACGTGCAGTACATTGCAGTGTGGCAGGTTTTGGTTTTGCTTCAGGCTTGTGTCTATGGCTTTAAAGGTATTGTATGTACTGTACAACCCTGGGTTGACGAGGCTTGGCCTTACTGAACGTTCTTGCGTGTATGCATGCCTATGCATCAGGAGAACCCAGGACTGGATAAAGCCTGAAGACTGCTGCACTAAGCCATTTTGATTCGGCTATCAATAATACAATCGACATAGTTACCACACCAGTCGATACAGTGAAATGCAGTGCAGCAGCGCGACACAGTCTCAGGTTACCCTACGTGTCTTCTAGAAATACCAGAAGCTTCTTTGTGGCACCCGCCAAGGGTTTTCTGTGGAAGTCCTTCCTGCTTCTTCAGGTGTTGAAAGAAAAGAAAACCCGTCCAACCGTAAGGCACGCCATGGCATGCAGAGATTACAGCAGTCCTATCTACCCATGCATCGACCTATCCTCGTGGCTTGGTAGTGCTACAGTACTGTGTGACTATACGAGCTGTGCCTGCAGCCAATGATTGCTGCATTTGCCCGGATCTAGCGCAGCTGAACCTATTTCAGGAAATAT
This sequence comes from Aspergillus uvarum CBS 121591, assembly GCF_003184745.1. Taxonomy (NCBI): domain Eukaryota; kingdom Fungi; phylum Ascomycota; class Eurotiomycetes; order Eurotiales; family Aspergillaceae; genus Aspergillus; species Aspergillus uvarum. The sequence continues at coordinate 289,859 of NW_020291313.1, forward strand.
ACAGTGTGCTGTACTATGCGTACTCCGCACAGGTTACGGCCAGCATTGGAACTCAAGCAACGTTGAGTCGATAGACGTGTGGCACAATCCCATAGTACGAGTTCTGTTACGGTCCTGCATGGACGTCCTTATCAGAGGAGTATTGGCCATGGGGTTCGAGTCAGGCCCGCAATCCTGTCACTGAGCAATCATTCCGCAGATGATCCTTAGCCTCTTCAGCCCTACACACTTGTCGAAATCTGGTGGGCTGTGATTGATCTGGCCTAAGGCTCGAGCTGTCCCGTCTCAAGCTGGGTGTAAGTCTGCAGGTTTTTGAGCCGCAAGTTTAGCATAGCATGATCAACATGGACACCTGAGGCCAAGAGGCCCGCCCCACTGAGAATGAATGATGATTTGTTGTCTCGTGAAGTGGTACTTGGGGCTGAAAATGACTCCAGACAATGGTGCGAGATCATTGGTCCCATTGGACGTGAGGGGATGTTCTTCCCCTCACTTGCCCCCCCCAACAAGGGCCTCATCTCCGGCATGACAACTTTGAAGCCCAGTAACGAGGACGCAGGCGCTATCTTAATTGAGCAGGACCCTGTACTACGGGCAGTGGCCAGGCTAACTGGATACTAGTAGATTAACTACCTTTAGCTGCGGTAATTCACTCTCAAAGCATGCTGCTGATCTTTCACAGAGCGCAATCGCTACGTAACTGCCCACTGGGGAAACCCTTGAAGTGTTTGGCTTACTATAGCCAGAGTACAAAGGCAGATTAAACCAAATGCTAAAGTAGGCAGTGGCACTCTACAGTATATGGGATGATGGCGGTGCACTCGCATTAATGGAACTGGAAGGGAAATGGACAGCCCTAATCGGATAGGGAGAACGGGGGCCGTTTCTTGCTGCGAGACAGCAAACTAGGCCCAGGGAGGGGTGGAAGGGGTAAACCCACTTAGAAACGGAGTGGGCTGTGCTTTGACGCTGAGATATACCCTAAACAACAGCCATGAGATTCTGCGACGGGAAAATTCCAAGGCTCAATTGACATACATTCGAGGATGAATGGCTGCCCTCTCAAAGGATCAATGATCGCGACCGAATGAAGCTGATGGAGGAAGCAAGGGAGTGCCGTATTCCACACAGCGCGCCACTTTATCTAGACCAGCCATTCGGAGATGGTGAGATCTTTATCCTTAGTGTACTGCCAAGATCAAGGGGTGCAACGTGGTCGAAGTCAAGGCCGTGCACTCAAGGCTCGTGCTCATATCCTGTTGCGGTTGGCTACGGCCCGCGCTCGAAAGATAGGCGCCATGCTGGCGGTCACTAGAAGGAGTAATTATTCTGTGTGGCAATTGAGAAGTCACTTTGTAGTACTGTACCTGCTGGGTAGTGATCAACTAGGCGCCCTGTTCTGGAAAACGCGGTACCCTGTCGCGATTGGGCTTGGGGCTCATCCCTCCTGTGCATCATGCATGGCGGGAAGTCATTTGCAAGCAAGGCAAGGAGACCATGATGCTCCTGATTATTATACAATAAAGCATTAAATGATAAGTAATAAGCCTATGTGACTACAGAATGTACATGAACTTGATAAGTGTTTGCTTCTGACAATAGTGTCAGAGAGATCTCCGAACGGCAGGCAAAAAAAAGACTGCTATATTCGGGGCATACCTGGAATCAACAAAGAATTTCGTGCGCGGAGCAGGATTTTAGGCTGAGTTAGACCGGCGGAATCTCTGTTCAGCGAAACAAACAGCCATGTGCTCAAATTATCTGGACTCGGTAACTATTTGTTTACGGCAATGAAATCAGAGAGCCAGAGAAGAACTTCCTCACCTGTTCCGCAAAAGTGAAGTTTGGTTCAACTAGAAAAGTCCACAGCTAATGATCTTGTCAAAGTAACAGATAACTTATCACTGACAGGGTCTAGCGAGATACGGTGTAGACACCATACCTGAGTGTAAACTTACCAGCGATACATACCAATAAGACGAGAGCCGACCAAATCATTAATACTCCGTACCCAAGTTGCCATTTTTCAGCCCCCCCCCCCCCCTCCCTTGGGTCCAGATCTTGCAATGTCAAATGTCAAGTCAAGCCATGCACGCGAACTGTAGACGACATACTCATCTCCCCACACCTAAGTACTCTAGTACAGATACCTTGTTTCATAGCTCAAGGGGATCGGTCTATATTGGGGCCATTTCTCTACTAATGATTTGTATACATGCCATCGCACTGCCTCTTAAGGCCCCCCAGATCCCTTTCGGTAATTGAAATGGTTTCCCGATTGATCCCAAAGGTCGTCTGTCTCATGCCTCTGTATGTACTTGGTATGCGGCAGGTATGCTTGTACATGTACAGCCATCAATGCGAAGCTTCCCCACAGACATAATTGTGCGAGGACTGACATCCAAGGCAATCTAACGCTTGGCTGTGCAACAGTCGGGCTTCTGCTCTAATGATCTCGGTTGGTTCGAGTTGAACGCCGAGGTACTGCACCACTAGCACAAGTTTCTGCTTTTTTTTCTTTCTCTATCTCGTTTTTATCGTTCTTCTCTCACTCGTCGTCAAAGGAGCCTCTGGATAAGATATCCGGCTATTTCAAATACTGAAAATTAGATCATGTACGCCCTCTCAAAGGAATTGCGACAGGCCACTGTCATTCAAGTCAAGTCAATCAAAAACACAATTACAGTACTGTGTACCGTACATACTGTACATAGAAAACAAACGAAAGGCAGACTGCGGACCGAGATCGGCCAGGCATCGGGGTCATTCCAATTTCCTCCTCCGACGGAATGCTGCGGCCGATTGCACTAAGAACGGGGAAGACCGTCTCGTGGATACTGATGATCCACTTCGTAAATGATCGGTATGTGCAATATGGAACCACATGGGTGATATTGGTGGACAAACCCGAAGTTGGTGTCAGTCTAGCACAGCCTGATATCATGCCTCTCCCTCCATTCCGGTGTGTCGGCCATCGGGGGTCCGCTCAAACAGCCTCATGGTCTACGAGTAGGATTGCCGCTAACCCACGCCAGCCATTAGTGACGCAGCCCAGCCCTGCACATCGGCGCATCCATTCGGGTAAGGTTCCTTACCAACACATGGTCGAGCCATGCATTCATTCCCTGCGAAAGTGTTTCCCTCCCCAAGCCCCCTCCCCCCTCCCTCTTCGTCTCCCCCAGTCACCTGTCCCCCCTCCCCCTCCCCCCGTCTTCCACGGGTAATAGGTCTAATGGAGAAAGTATAAAAAATAAATTCAAGATCAAATTAAGAGATAATCAAATGAGACCGATCCAGAAAATCCCCCCTCCCCAATCCTCGTTTTCTAAAAAAGAGAAAGAAAAAGATAAAATCAGAAAAAAGGGAAAACAAAAAAAACCCCCAATAAAAAAATAAAATAAAACATCAAGATGCTGCTAGTCTTACGAGCACGGACTAACACGGTTATCGCAACGGTTCAATCGACTGTCACTGACGGGCTACTTTCATTCGGACCCGGGGCTTAGCAGGCATAAGCTACAGACCTGTTCGCCAGCTGATCGACCCATGGCTTAATTTTGTTTTAAATACTGAATGAATGCCTCCTGCACATTTCTATCGCTTCTTAAAAGCAAAAGCTGTGAAACTTCTAAGGCCCATTGCTATTATCTGTGCGCAGTACGCAACTATATAGTTGACCTTACACCTCTCTCCCTTCGATTCCCATTGATAGCAACACCACCCCGTACTTTGCGCCTGAGATACCGGTAGCTTGGTACATCTCTCTTCCCAATGCCCAGCATGCATCGTTCATCCAACTACTCCTATCCTCAATCCTCCAGCTCGAGAAGTTCATCGAATCATGCTTCCAGCAGCGCCTTCAGTCCCAATGCCAACCCTAATGAAGATTGGACCAAGATCTCCGATCTTGCGGAGAGGCGACGAATTCAGAATCGAATCGCGCAGAGGAACTATCGTAAGTCACAGAGCTTGGGAGTTGGAGAGAACATTGACTAATCAACCTCGCTTGTCTGTAGGAAAGAAGCTAAAGCGTCGCTTGGAAGATCTAGAGAAGAGAGCGGCGACAGCCTCGACGTCGCCTGAACGAGCTCTCGAGAGATCAGAACCACAGAAGGCGGTATCTACAGCCAAGTCCGGTCGTAGCCGACAGAGTCGGGCGTCCAAAGCCAGTCAGAATACCACAACCCACTCGCCCAGTGAACGAGGCTCGTCCTACGACAGTTACTCCACTTCGGATGATCGAGGGTCAATGTTTTCTCACCAATGTACCCGTCAGCTTTCGGCTTCACCACCTCCGGTATTTTCATACCCGTCCTACTCGCATCTAGACCCGTATGGTCACTCGAGCTACGGTCAGCCGCCATCATATCACTCGATGGGAAGCAGCTACCATGATTTGCCCTACCACAACGAATACAGTACTCACCTCCCTTCGATCCTTCCCGTCGCTATATCAGCCACTGGACCATCCAAAAAGCCTCATTCCTATGCCGATGATGAGATTGTCAGTCCGTTCAGTATGAGCTATGCCTCCATGGCGGGCATTGATCTTTGTCCAACACCACAACAGATGCCCGAGACCAATATCCCTGTACATACCCCTCTCTCTACACGACACATGTCGGTATTAGAGCTCCAGGGTTAATGGTGCTAATTCTGTCTCTCAGATGCCACCCTTGTCTTCAGCCCATAGCGATGGTCACTCCTCACCGTCGACCCCAGCAGAGCCTTCACTGGGGACAGGGCCCCTCACGCCCGAGTCGGGCCCGTGCTCTCCCCACATGTATCCTTTCCTATGACCGTGCGACTAATATTTCTTTCCTCTGCTGGGTTTTCTTTATATCCTCTTCCCTTCACTTTCTCGTGGTTACACCCTATAATGACTGCAATGATGTATTATTGGTATCCGGACTTCAAGCGGCTCTACAACTTTTGTTTTCAGATCTTATGTGGTGTTCCCAGGCCTTCTGGCTCCAGAGCCTGCTTGATTGATTGCTTAGACTGGGTCTCGATGGCTTGTCCTTTGGGCGGGTTGCTCGACTACGGCTCGAGGGGCCATTTTAAAGAATGTCTCTTTTGTTATGACCCTTGGACGCAGATAGAGGCATGGGGTTAGCGGCGTTCTTGTCACCAGGCAGCCCCCTCCCTCAAGGGGGGTTTTTTCTTTCGTGAGATTGAACTATTAAGCAGAGCGCAGATAATGATACAAATCGAATCACATTACTTTAGAGAGCATCCTTTCAAGGGAGGAAGTCTGAATCTGAGCGCGACAGGACAAAGAGACTGTGTGAGGTAGTTTTCTCTAATCCACTATTCGGGCCAGACCGGTGGAGCAGCTAATTAATCTACCATAGCTAGTGCGCGCAATTGCAATTAGACTAGTCTGGCGTACAGGACGTATAGTCGTACTGCGCATGAAATGAGGCTGCCACCTAAGTCTAACCTACCTACGTCCGGTTAGTTGCTAGGTTAGATATGATTAGTATACCCTAGTAAGGTACGTACTGAGTAAGTAAATGAAGTAAGGTACGTACCGTGGACCACAGCTCGAGGGTGGGGGGTGGTGGGGGGTGTGGGGTCTTAGAGCCTTCCGCCAGATGGCTACTTGGCTCACATGTATGATTGGCTGGCTCGTCTGTACCCTTTCAGGTTCCATTGTTTCTTTCCAGCCCCTCCAGTGACTGCACCAGGGCACCTACGTATCTATACTGTTGAACTAGTAGAATAGTACACTATAAGTCACGTAGTACCTCGAAAAGCCTACAGCCCGCGCTGAGCACTTTGCCTTATTCGGTAAGGCGTACCGTACCTGCCATCGGCGGCTCATCGGTCGGCCGCCCCGTGCCTTCCATTTTGGGTAAATCATCATTGTCGGCCGCAGTACTTCCACTCAAGCTCCCTCTTCGCTTCTGTCATCTTCAACATTTGCTTTGTATCTTGTCTTAAATAACCCCGACCATATCCTGCCAGTTAGACAGATTGACTGTCTGGGTTATCTCAAGTCAAGTCGGAAGAGCATGAAGCAGCAGCAACTTACTCGGTACAATACCCATCTGAGAGAATTACTCTCAATGGGGCCGAACATTCAGCGGCAACCGTGCATGATTGGCCCCCCCGGGAGGGGGGGAGAGCCTGAATACAGCCAGCCCCCCTTCTATCTCGTCGCGAGCCAGAAAAGGCCTTGATTTTAGGTTAAGGTGATCGCAAGGCCTTCCAGTTTTGGGGCGGGTGGTTTACCTAGTCTAGATATTTCACCAACCGGAATGCAACCTTTGCAGGGGTTTTTGAATCGAGCTCAAAGACTCAGACTCGACCGCCAATCGCTGTTGGCCAATTCCTTTCCATTGATTCGGAGACAGCGAGAGGCTTCAAGGCGGCTCTCTCTTGATCACTCAAGGACGCTGGAGCCTTGGAGGTGAACCCGAAAGATCCCAAGTAACCCACCACCACAACCACCCACTGCAGCCGCTTAGCGCCTGGGCCAGAATCTAGCCCGGGCAACCGTGCCGCTCCCGGTGATCCCCTCCCTTCTCCTTTGTCCCCCAGCAAGATCGAAACGGCAATGGTGGAATTCGAACGGAAACCCAAAAAAATCAAAATAGAAAAGACCAAAAAAAAAATAAGGAAAAAGAAACAACCACTCATCCCCACCACCCTCTATCTGTACGCTGATGTTGCTTTCCATTTCATGCCAGGAGGCTCTGCTCAAGTCGCCAAAGTGACGTATGCCACACGACTGCTGGCATACTGCTGCGCCTCCACACACCCTGGCAAGACGTGGTACGAATTATGTTAGCATCGACAGATCTGGGGATTCCAAATCACTTTCATGCGCACCCTCACCCTCAGCAGGTGGCAGCTGACTCGCAGCCAGGCTAATTCACGGGTCTCGTCTCAAGTGTGCAGTTTGGATCGTCGGTGTTCAGGTCTGTATCGGCTGAAGACAGTCTGGACAAACATTCCATGATGTTTTATCGTATTCCCAGTCTTAGCCCCGGGCCATTCGCTTCAGATGGTAATCGTACTCGGAATTAAAGCATATCACCGACTCCCAAATCGGGCTATACCACGAATCGCACAAGGGTTATTTTTGGTCGCAGTCAAGGCAAGTTCCGCTCGTGACGATGTTTTCCTTTCTGGATCACGCACAATTGCTATCCCCGCGTGTGAAAGTACCAGAAACTGGGCCTTGTCGGGCAACACAAATTGCGACGTATTCAACTCCTTTCTATGATTTTTATGATACCCACTTATCTTGAGAACATTACTTTTTCTCGTCCCTTTCACCAACGGCTGCAGCATGGAGCTTACCTTGATTCCAGGCCGCGGATTATGAATCAAGATTGGTTTTATCAGAGAGTAAACCTCTTACTCCCTTCCTAAGTAAAAGTGACAGCCCTAGTCCGCTAGATGCGACCAAGTAAGCCCATTTAAATTCTCAGGACTAAGTCAGAACCCGTTACATGTGAGAACTCTTCCGGACCAATTTGTCCAGACACTCTCCGGCATCCTCGAGGTAACTCTCTCGTCGCGATATCGTGCAACACGCCGTGGAGATACAGCTCACCGGCACCAACCAGGATAGCCCTCTCCCGGCGCGGCTGAGACTATGATTGAGTTACGACTTATTTCAACGTTGCAACGATCCCAGACGCCCCGGCACCGGATTACATGGAACTTTGGCGATTCAGAGGACAGAGGCACATCCTTGCCTCTGAAAGGGGTTCCCTCACTCGGTCGAAGCTCGTATAGAAGGACAGCCATCAGGCCACGCTAATGTGAGACCCAGTAGCATCGCGTGCAAATTCATCAAGCATAATGAATGGAAGAAATGCAGAGAAGGTCCCCAAAAAAAAGACAGATAGGAAAAAGACGAAAAGAATGAAAACGATAAAAACCAACGCGGCTGAACCAAAGATCTGTCGGTCATAGCCCACGGCAAACAAACGGTGAAATCCGACCTCGTCTATGCCGGAGATAGTAAGTTAGCGGAGGTAACGCACAAACCCCGCGCGTCATATCGGCAAGCACATGAAGACGTGAAGATGCCTGGAGGATTGGATAGTTGGCCGCCTAATAATTATGCAGTTGATAGGTACTCTCATGCACACAACCAGACTCCTGCCACCGGTGACAGTTTAAAAGAATCACAAATCAGGACCCAACAAACTAATGTTTACCGGGGATTTCAACGGTCCCAATATCATCATCACCTTAATTTTTCCGATGCCTGAAGATTACGGTCGGTGCAATCAAATGTAGGTATCCGAGCCACGCACTGCATTGTTGCCTGTTGCCTGTTCTTAATTTATGGACCACGTGCAAAGCGGCCCCTCCGCCAGAAGATACGGCCTTAGAACACCGACTTGTCAGATCTGTGGCTTTCTGGTGGTGTCCACTTCCCACCACTCCCTAAGTATAGTGGAGTGATTAGCCAGTGGTAAATATGGTTAAGCTACTTCTGCTGTTCAGTTCTCTCTACATGTGTTCTTCACATTTTTATTTTTTATTTTCTTTCTTCTTCCTTCATATTGACTGACAGCCAGGTTCGCATACCGCATACTCTGCAAGGAGCGAAAAGTAAACCAGCCATTGGCGGTTGTCATTATTACTAGTTACCCAGTTAGTCGTTAGGCCACTATGACTGAGCGAGCCTAAGGCGGATTCGGACTTGGCCGAGACGCAAACCGCCCTCCCAGTCCCCAATATACTGTACTACAATACCTGCTGTGACCTCTTGTTACAGAAAGCCCGAATTGCCCCAACAATGCTAGGTGTCGGTGAAATAGCTTCCTTCTTGGGATTCAAACACTTCTCCTGCGCAACTACGGTTCAACAAACAAGCTGATTGTCCGCAGCGAAAATAATCTTGTGCATGGTGTATTTGTACTGTATTTGTGAACGTGAATCTGTACGCCAAAGACAATAATTTGACTCAACGACGCCTGAATGCAGGTCAACGGGAGGAACGAAACGTAAGACAACGTGAGACAATATCACTGAACATGAGTAGATAGATATATGAGCTTTGGGCCGGTACGCATGGCGGCGAACGGACTAGGTGGTGTTTGCCGGCAGCGGTTTGACTCCGTTACAGGCAATTCAAACCTCGCCGGGGAGGTGGTGATGGTAGACAGACACGTCGAATGATGAAATTGAATTGGGAAAGGCAAAAAGAGAAACAGGAGATAAACTCAATCCTTCAAAAGAGCAAAGGAGTCCATGAGAAATGAAGAGGTTGCGTTCACACAAGTAGCCCAAGAAAAAAAAGGATAGAGAGAAAAAGTGCGACGTTCTCATCCAAGCATGATGACGAGTACTTCAACCAGCTTCTGCGCCGTTGATGCTCATCTGGTCCGGGTTGTATCGGCGCCTTCGCATTGGGGCTTTCTTCCGTCTGGCGATGGCGGCGTTCTGAGCAGCGGCGCCGTTACCACTGCCCATCTCCGTATCGCCATCGTTGTCGGCCTCTCCATGTAGCGCTTCGTAACGAGACATCTCGTCCAGCTCACGGATATCAGTTGGCTTCATGCGCAGCCACTTCATGCGCGGGCCTGATCGTGATCTCTCTGAGACACGGAATCCATAAATTCGCGATTCATAAATGCGGCCCGGGCCGAGACCGGGGCTGAAATTGACCGTGCGCATGCCGTTGATCTCGACGGGCTGGTTGGGAGGGGGCACATCTGGAGACACCTGGTTGTTGATCGAGGAAGATGTCAAGGAGGAAGAACGCGTGGGGGACAGAGCTGACAGGGAATTGTCCATCCGAGATCCGATGTCCAAATCGGGGAAAGTCATAAAGAACAGGCACCCAAAAGTGGTACCGAAGAAGGCGCCATCGACCGAGTGGAAGCGACTGTTGGGAGGTGTGTAGAGGTCCTGGCAACTGGGACAGAACAATTTGACGGTCTCCTGACCCGGGGTATCTGAGCGACCCACGGGCAGGACCCTGCAACCATTGCAGTACACTCTGGGGCAGACACCAAAATGTTGCATCTCGTACTTCTCAAGCATCTGCTGAATGCCAGGCCGCGAAGTGATGTACCGTTGATGGATCAAGCCGTATAACAACTCGGCAGAGCTCTCAATCACACTCAAATCGCTTGCCACCCGTGCATGCCTGCGCTCTCCAGCTCTCCGGTAGCCCAGAGGCTTGTCATCGCCCAGTATCTCATCTTCATCCTCCTCCTCTTCCTCTTCCTCTTCATCCTCGTCGTCCTCCTCCGGCTCCACGTCCAAGATCATTTCCAGCGCCTCCTTGTACATGGGCACTTGCGACTGAAGGCCAGTGAGGTTGAAGTCATCCTCGATGAAATCCTCGGAAACTTCGGCGAAGAACTCATGGCCCATCAAGGAGCAGAAGGAGGAGATCCAGGACTCCGGTGCACCTTCCGACGACGACATATCGAACGAGTCCGACGCAGATGATGAGGGCGTTGATTCAGACAGTTGACTCAGATCCAGCCTGTCTAGGCCGTCGGCCAACGCCGAACCTGTCTCTCTCGACACGTTGCCGAGCTAACGGGGGAAACCAGGCTTCCGATATGAATCTCGTTCCGAGATAGAGCGCGGGCTGAAACCTGCACCGGCTATATCGAGTGCCGGGTACAAGTCTAATCGTGTTCCTTGCGGTACTCCCTAAATCAAGAGGGAGAAGATATGAAGCACAAGAAATCAGGTGCTAAAGGGAAGAGGCCGTGGAAGGCAAACTGCTGAGATGGTCAATTAGTAACCGTACATCTGCCTGGCTGATAAGGCGAGGGGTCATTGGCAATGTGCGGGCCGGCGGATTATTGTGCGATGAGGGATGTAGACGATATTAGTAGTGTGTTGGGGCATCCACTAACCAGCGAATAACTTAAATGGACATGAAACGTCACAGATCAGGCTTTGAATCAAAGTCCAAGAGTCACCAAAGGAGTGGCAAGCTAGGGATGAGGCTGGATCACGCACTCCCAGCTCGGTTCTGGATGGATGGATCGACGGAGGTCGTCGAGGGGCTTCCGAAATTAGATTCGTGGGGCGGTGAGAGGGGACGAGAGACAGTAGTCGGGACTGAATTTCAGCTCATTGAAGACAAGACAAGACAGAAGAAAGCGAGACCACTTGATGCCAGCACTCCTAGCAGCATGAGATCAAGCTCGATTCGATAAATCATAATGGCGACCGTTGCTTTCTTTGGAAAAGCATCTGAGGTGAGCCTTTCATGCACTGCACCTACTCGATCACGTGATTAGATGTCCACCACACACTCGACAACGGATTCTACCGAACAGGCGAATTACTATGAATGCTATGAATACTATGAATGACCAAGATCTCAAGTCTGGCATGGAGAACGGTTTGAGAAGTTCTCGTTCACAGGCGGGGTGAAGCCAAAGACAGGCTGTAGCCACATCCTAAATACAGCTCAAACTTCTAAAATAAATCCCGTATAACACGCGACCATTCGCCTTCATCTCCAAGAACACCTGACAAACCTTCCCCGGTGTTTTGAATTTCTCCATCCTGGCCGATGAAACCAGTGAGGCTTTCCGAAGGCCCTCCCGAGGTCATGAAATTACCAAACCCCCCAACCGCCTCGAAAAGATTCGTGAGTTCATGGCTCATTTGCAGCCCATTCAGCGGGCTGTTTCCTAGCTCTCCAGCGCCATTCACCGACCCATACACCGAAAGATCTTCGATTTGGTGACCGGCCAGTCCGGCCATTGCAACAGCCGCGGAAGAATGAGGGTCGTTGGAATCGGTTCCGAAAGGTCGTACAATGACACCCAACCGTTCGCCTATTTTGCGGAGACCCTTGATTGTCTTCCAGAGTCGCTTGGATACATAAGATTTGGTACTGAACCCGCTGACTAGTTCAAGAGCCATGTAAAATTCGTCCCGCACTTGTCGGTTGAAGTCATTTGGTGCATGACACACAGCGAGGAAGAGGACCGCCAAGGCGGCGACTAGAAAGTAGTTGAAAGTGATTTGCTGCGTACGATAGATATCGGACGTCCCATTGAGCCGAGTGAGCACTCGGATCGACTCTTTCGCAATATCCACCACGGTCTGCGCGTGACCTTTGTCTTCCGCGATGCTCACCGCGGAATGTAGCACCGGCCGGTAAATGAGGATCCGAAGCTGATTCATGCGTAGATATAAAAGAATTCTCAGTCTTCGAAGACCTCGGCTAGTTGACTCACCATGGTGATGCTTTGGAACATCGACTGGGTAGAACTTCAGCCCATCCGGCACTTGTTTATACCATTGTAGAATCTGATAGTCCAGATAGCCAATCTCATCGCGTCGTATGTCAGTTGCTCCTTCTGAGCCAAGTCCAGAGTACCATATCTTGGAGCTGATCCGGTTGTACGATATCATGCACCTAAGATACAGTAGAGACGCGTCCTAAGGATCGGTTAGCTCTACAAATAACTGGATTAATGATGAACGACGGGGCTCACCGGTTCGGGCAAATTGGGATCAATGTCTTCATCTTGAATGATGAATGGAAGCCCTGTACCAAAGCTCCAACGCCTGTCCAAACTATATACCGACCAAAAGGTCTTCACAATGGCAGGCCACTGGTCTTCGTTGGGAAATAATTTTGCCAGCGCATCTCGTCGGTGCAGACCCATCTCAAGACACATACGAGCTGCAATACCGATGATACGATATGCCATAGCATCATCATCCGAATGGAAATGATAGGTTGCCTAGACACACGGTCAATGATCGAATCTTGGTGGACCCGGAACAGAACATACCATCAAACCATATAATTGAATTGTCCTAATGTCCAGCGAATCCCAGATTTTAGCTTCAGCAACCGGCTTGACATTTAGGTAAAGACGCCGTGCTAGCTCGCTCTGGCCGCTTCCCTCTATCACCAAAGTGATTGCGAGAATCATCTTCAAAAGAAGCGTGCTATCGTCATGAAGGCCATCTGCACCGGGGAGACCTCTCTGTGCGAAGCCAGTCCGTGTTGCAGCTTCCACAAATGTGTAGAGCAAGTTCACTTGTTGCGCTACTTGTTCGATATCTATAAGAGGGTACATGATTCCAACTTCCTCCTCGTACACCTGGCAAAGTCGCAGGGCTTCATCCCTCTTGATAACCCATATCGGGTCTTTAGTTGGATGGATTGTGGAAACAAGCTGGCCCACATGCGGGGGTGAACCGGCAGGGGTGGCATGTGCTGTGGTGAGATCATCTGTAATCATATCCTCAGCTGGCGCAATGCCCATGGTCTGCAGACTCGAACGGGCGACATCAAAGTTGAAAGCGGAACTAGTAGGGCCCTGAAAGCGCGGATGCCTCATACGAGGTTTAGCCAATGGTGCATGCATTGGCGTGAAGACTGATTGGGAGCCATCTCGAGAGAACCCATCGAAGCCCGGTGGGTCTAAAGACGATCGCTGAGACCGAAGGTCCTTGAGATTAGAAAAGAGACTATTGACTTGATCTTGCAAAGTCTTGATTTGGTCTTTCATCGATCGAAATTCTCTATGTAAGATGTTCGGTGAGCCATGGCGCCTCGGGGGTGTATGTCACGCGGGATCAAGGGAATCATTGCCCTGTCGACTTACTCGGAATCCTTGAAATTATTGTTGCAGCAGTTCGGAGCATATCGGCCTAAGAAAATCACTCAGCGTGTCCCTTGCATCAACGTCATATCCGAGTTACACAGCCCTCGCGGTGACAACTAACATTCGAGATTAAGGTGTCCGCAGCGTTGGCAAGGTACCTGGCCGTTGCACTTAATCTTGCGCCGTTTGCATTCATTACTAAACACAAAGGAAAGGTTCGAGCCTTGTGTCAGCAAATCGCAATCCCGCAATTGACAGAGGTCTGGGGTTTTGTCTCGGTGTGGATTTTAGAGCCGGAATCATACCATGCGATAGAGATGTAGCGATTCCGCTTGGTGCGAGTATGCGTTCCGTTAGCCTGTTCCGCCTTCCTCTTCGTCGTATCGGCAGCCGGGGCTTCATTCTGGTCCGTGACTTCTGGCTGAGGTGGTGCCATATCAGTCTGGGGAGACTCTGAAGCCATCTTAGGGGAGTAACACGATGCGACGATTGATTGTTGGCGTGCAAGCAAGCAGTGACTGGTGCGGATAGATTCCTTCTCCTCGGCGGATGGGTGCGCGGGGTTTCCGTTTTCCCCAGACGGGTGAACGGTCGGACTGGGTCCCGGTTACGTAGAGTGAGAGAGTGACCCCAAGGCGGTAAAGCTGACGGACTGGCAGCTCGGGGCGGAAATCTCCCCGGCCTTCAAGGTTCCAGTCTCCCAACCAAGTTGGCCTGAAAACACCGCACAAAAATCTGCCTGCAAGATTTACTACATCTCATCAGTCTGGATGAAGATCCACCAACGATCATGTTACAATAGCCTCCGGGTATGGAGGAGGCACTCTCGCTGTAACCAACCAAGCCAACAATTCCTCGGTTCTTTCTCCACGACGGCATCGCAGCACCCGTACCGCCTATTGGAATCTCTCGAGGATTTTGAGCTCGACCACTTTCGTCAGACATACTTCATCCCGGAGCACCCTATAATCCTCCCCCTCCGATATTTCCAAACTCTTCCTGCCTTCGAGAAATGGTTCCGCGACTCGCCGTCCCGATTAAACACTGCGTATCTCAGTCAATATGGTGCGGATGCTCTGGTTCCTCTGGAACTGACACAAGCTCCTGTCAGTACTAGTATTGGAGCGAATGGGCTTCGCTTTCGGCAGTTCCATGCGCCTCTAAGCTTGTTCCTCAAATGGATATCTGCTGCGGAATCTCTCGAATCGCACACGATGCGTTTGTACCTGGCGCAGTGCCAGCTCCTTGACTTGCCGCAGGCTCTTCGCGATGATCTCCCCACCCCAAACTTGGTTGCGCAGGTAGGAAAGGGAGATGTTTACGATACAAACATTTGGATTGGATACCCGCCTACGTATACCCCTCTTCACCGCGATCCGAACCCGAACCTGTTTGTCCAGCTGGCCGGACGGAAGGTAGTGCGATTGCTACCACCCTCGGAAGGGCAAAGGGTGTTCGGCGCGGTGCGACGCCGATTGGGGAAGAGCGCTGGCCGCGAGTCTGCTGCAATTCGGGGCGATGACATGATGCACGGCGAGGAGAGGGTGCTGCTTGAGCAAGCTGTCTGGGATAATGCAGCTACCGAATCTACTGGTCCCATCGGATTCGAAGCGCACCTAAAGGCTGGAGACGGCATGTTCATACCTCGAGGATGGTGGCATAGCATCAAGGGACTGGGGGACAGTGTGACTGCTTCGGTAAGATGCCATGCTGTCACGTTCGCTAAAGGGAGTTTACTGATCTTCACCAGGTCAATTGGTGGTTCAGGTAATAAGTGCTGCCAAATGCAGCCATAGTTCGTAGTGTGTAAAAAAGTAGAATCGAATCATACGTTGCCAGCTCCATTGTGAATAAGAAAGCCACGCCACCACAAACAGGGTGAAAAGGCTTTTGATCTCATTGGAAGCTTCTCGAAGCCTGGATTCTCAGTAGTGAAGCTATAGAGGGCAAGTGTCGGCTGTTCCTCACTAAAGTTCTAGAATCCTCTCCTCGCCGCGCCCCCGCCCAGAGCTCCCTCTCACCACCTCATCATCCACCCCGAGATTAAGAAAAAATCCCCATCATTTTCTGTCCGTCACACGTTACTTGATTTCTCTTCTCTCTCTTTCTCTCTCTCTCTCTTTTTTTGCACCATACTAAAGCTACAGCTTATGTGACCGACATATAATGCACATGTCTGGTCCTTTGAGCCGTGCCTCTCTCCTCAACATTCTCCTCAACCCACTTCTTACCGCATCCACATCCACCCGCGCATCGGCGATCAGTACGCCACGATTTCAAACCCATCTCCCTGCTCATCCGCACTGCTTCGCTTCTCATCTTTACCGTCAGCATAACGCCAGTTTCTGCTCAACGATGTCGACGACGCCTTCCCAAGAGCCCCTGACTACTGGCACCGCCCCCCTCTCGGAAAATCAGGAGCGGAAAGAATACCTCGCTCTTCCAGATGCAAGCAGTGTCGACTCTGCGACGCGACAGCTCGACGTCAGTGGCGATGGGACATCCGTGAGGCTGGACCATCTCGGCCCGTTGGTCGTCAACCAGGATGGAACACTATCGAGAATCTCGAACTGGGAGCAGATGACCGAGATTGAGCGGACAAATACATTGAAAGTCCTGGGCAAGCGCAACAAATTGAGGATGGATGCTATCAAAAAGGAACAGAACCAGGAACAGGTAAACTAGGTGGATTCACCAACTGGCGCCGAGACAAGACACTTGGTCGCGTCGGCTGCTGGAAGGCGATTCTGCGGACTGTAATGTCTTCTGCTGTTGTTGTATGCTTTCTATACCGGTTGAATAATTTTACAGGGACGCATTGCCGGACGGCGCGTCACGTTCAGAACTATATTTTGACTATATATCTCCCGCCTGGAGCAATAGAACACATCATCTTTGCCACATCTCTTTGGTCCAACCGTGTAAGTAGGTTAGCCGAACAGCCAATCGCCAAATCGTGAGAGAGGGTTACTGTGTCTTGTTAGTTTACACGAATCGTCTCATGGCAGTCATGCAGCGTCGTGGAAGGTGGAGGGCTTACCGCGAAGGTACTTCAACATAGCTCTTCGTATACTCATCTATATCATCCACTCCAGTCATTATATCGATCTCTTCGGGCTTCAGGAATTTTGTTCGGCAAAAGAATTTATAGCCAAGATATATGATTGGAAACACCGCAATCATCGTGTACGAAAACAAGAATGTCGGTACGTCCCAGTTGCCGGGCAGGAAAACTGTGTATCCTCCGACAAAGGTCATGACGAATGTGGAGACCAAGGCTATGTAGGCGACATAAGGCTGGCCCCAACTCCGGTAGGGTAGAGTCTGCCGGGCCACGCCTTGTGCGATCAGAGCTTTCCTAAATCTAGTGTATGTGAAGGTAATGACCGAAAAATTAATGAGTTGGGAGGCTGTCATCTATCAATCTGGTCAGCACTCGAGTCATGGCACGTTCAGCGAGGGGGCCCTACCAGACTAACAAACCAGTTAAGGACGACTGCTGAGCCATTGGAAACCTGTAAGAACGCAAGAAGGGAAATCAGAAGAACGGCCAGCACGCAGTAGATTGGTATACCCTTTCTGGTGCATTTAGTGAGGATTCGTGGCGCCTTGCCATCAAGCGCAAGCCCATAAAGGCTACGGCTGGCACAGTAAACATAGCTGTTACCCGCGCTGAACGAAGCAAGGAGAATCATGGCATTGACGATGTGTGGCAGCACTGGGATTCGTAATCGATCCATTGCAATCACATAAGGCGAGGACGCAGCGCCGGGCAAATCTTGTTCAAACGCAGCCGCCATTTCGGGGTCGTTATAAGGAACCAAGATGCCAATGCAAAGCACCCCCAAAACAAAGAATGCTGTGAGCCGAAGGAATATGCCGTTGTAAGCCTTCGGTAGAACCCCACGGGGATTGACTGCCTCCCCGGCAGCCATTGAGACGTAGTCAGGCCCGGCGATGGTGAAGCTAGCCTGAATGAAACAAGCCAAGAACCCAAGCCACCGCCCAAGATCGCCAGGCTTATAATATTCTGCGAAGGCTCCAGGGTTTCTCCAGTACCGGAAGCCGAACCGGTCGCCGAGAGGGTTACCTCCAACCATCACAATAAATGTGAAGAATATCAGCCCCACACTAAGTAAGACTTTGCTGAGAGAAAGCCAGAACTCAGACTCGCCATACCATTCGACGGCAAAGAGATTCAAAAGACTAAAAAGTCAACAGTTTTAGATCTGGTTAGAGAACTGCGGTTCAAGGGTCCATCAGAATAAAGGAGAGGCCACGCACACGTAGAGTGCTAGTACAATGATAACAATACCGGCAACTGGAACTGCATCGCTCCAGTAGTTGATAATCATATTACATGCCGTAACTTCGAACGGGACCATAATGGCTTCGAATATGAAGAAGTTGTAACCAGCAGCCACGCCGAAGGCTTCGTCGACATATCGACCAGCGAATCTAATGAAAGGTGATGATATGGGCAAGTAGGTAACCATTTCTGCCAGGCCTAGCACAAGAGTTTGTTCAGTGACGGTCTTACCAGATGAAACGGATACAGGGTGCCTATGAACCAATCACCGGCAGAAACGCAGGCGTATTCATGCTTTCAAAGGTTCTCGATGCCGAAGTAGAGCAAGGATCGAGATGCCGTTGTTGACAGAGAGGTGGAACTGGAATATTTTCGGGACCGCGAGGAGAGAAGCCAACAGGATTGAACAATAGGGCCCCTTACAGACTGTTATACAGAGGATGACTAGGGACCTATTCCAAGAGCATATAAGATTTGGCATTTCACGTACGAAGAAAAGAGGCATTTGATCACAAAGGCCATATTCACACCCGTGCTAATTCACAACCAAATCAAATGTGTCGCAGTCCTGTCCTACTTAGGTTTCCACGGGGGGCTTGTAGGAACAGCTCATTGAAGCTGAACAGCACGTCTCAATAGCTTTCCAACTAGTGGAGGAACTGGCTCATTTGTAGTGAATGTTGACTCACTACCATTGAGGCAAACTCTCTGGGACAATAGTTGCCAGGTTGAGATGGCAGCGGGAACAGTAGGGAAGGAGAGGAAGGGCAGTATGAAGACAAATTGGCAGCAGTAGTGGGAAACTAACCAGATCAAAAAAGCCAGAAACAGGCTGCCAGGGCCACCATGCATCAAGCCCTTACCAATCTGCACATATAGTGCTGTGCCAATTGTACCACCGATGCCAATAAGTTGTATGTGTCTGGGCTTAAGCTTGCGATGTGTGTGGTCGGAGGCGAATGTATTTGAACAGACAGCGGACTCTTCACTACCATTGAGTACCACGCCCTTTTCATGGG
The DNA here is from genome assembly GCF_003184745.1 of Aspergillus uvarum CBS 121591. Lineage (NCBI taxonomy): Eukaryota > Fungi > Ascomycota > Eurotiomycetes > Eurotiales > Aspergillaceae > Aspergillus > Aspergillus uvarum. The sequence goes on from NW_020291313.1 coordinate 308,764, forward strand.
GTCCTTGGTGACTGGCAGCTTGTCTGCTATCAGGACAATCTATTGTCGGGGATTGCCCCTCATGGAGAACAGTCGCAATAATCATCTGCGAAGCGTGTGTAGGACCTTGACCCACAACTGCAATTCTGGTTCACTCGGATGATCAACAGACAGGCAGAGCGCGCTTCATAATAACAATGCAGAAAGAATCTCCGGAGAGAAAGAGCAAGGGCTAAGGAAAGCAGCGGACGAAGGGAGGCCGTCGTATATGTAGCAAGCCACGAAGCGGGCGGAAGACGGTATCATGGTCGTAATAATCATGATTCATTACAGTCGCCTGCTGATTTGGCTGGCCTACCTCGGCAGGTATGTCAAAAGACAAGCAGGAAAGCAAATCATAGAGCAAGAGGGATATCTCCAGCACGGGCGACTCCATTTTGGCTCCCCACAATGGCGGACAGATAAAAAGGCCCTTACTTCTAGCCCGAAGATAGACACCAGACTAGCGCGGAGGGACCAAAGGGAGGACGCGGGCAAACCCACAGCAACATTCCTTCAGCCTGTAGTAGTTGACAAGGACTGAGGTTTCCATTAGTTAATTCACAATTGTCAGCCATAAGGGTTTCCAATGCCAGTTTGAATAATGATGTGTTGACGACATGATAGCTCCAGGGTTGTACTAAGTAAGGTACTCCGTACTCCGTAGGTCATTGGTAAATTGGTGAAACCTGGCGGGGTGGGAGAGAAATGTGCGGGGACTTGTTGAAGGGCCCGCCAGTTGAAAACGGTTCCCAGTTACGAAGTACGAAATACAGTACAGTACGGAGACTAGACCTTTTACTGCTAATGGCTATAGTTAACACCGGTTGAAATTAATTCTATTGCTACTACTTCGGACATACCGCTGCCATCCATCTGCGGTACACCCAGCCTGAGGCGCCCCAATTACTGCGATCACATAATGTAATAGTTACTGTCTTCTTCATTCCAACCGTGCCTGCTTACAAAGAAGAGCATCTCATCAAGGCCCGGGGGCGGGGGTGAAATATGGTAAATTTGACAATCCGATGGCCCCAGTATAGCACTGAGCAGAAGATTTGACCAGCCCAGACAAATAAATGCAGTAGAAACTCCAAAAAGCGCCATAGTTTCGTCCAAGCCAGATCATGCTGATGACCCCGTCCAGCGTCTAGTGGGATCGCGCTGTGGTTTCGGTTTCTGGGGTCGGCGGACGACTTCGGCCTTGGGCGGGGGGCTTCTGCCCTAGCCAGCTGGGGGGGAAGAAGTCATCATTATCTTCGAAATATAGGCGATGCGATAATTCCGACTCCAGAGGGTTCTGCTGGCGTTTTTGTGAGTGTGTAACCTCACTGACTTCGGGCCTTTTTGTGAGCAAAGGTACAGACTCCAACTTCTCCGGCTGATCGAAGTGACTTGGGGGCATTATTTGAGCTGCAGTGAGAAGTGGATTTGGAGGAGATAATGCGATGATAACAAATCAGCGGATGTGAAGATAAATGAGAATTTAGGGGGAAAGAGGCAGGCGGATATTCATCGTTGCGACATGCACAGTATTCGTATGAATCCAATTGTTAGCCAACATTCCTTGACGTCAGATGCCCAAAGCAGTATTATGTAAATTCGGTACTCGAGTATGAGAGATACTCAAATACTGTGTGCCCTCCAAGTACATTACGTATCCTTATATGCAACCTCAATCCTTATACATATTGAAGGACGGTGGAAGGTAACAAGCTCCTGCTCAATGGAACGAAAACCTTGATCTCCTCGGTGCGTTGAGTTATGAGCATGAACATACATTAGTTTTAAAAAAAATATATATATAATAAATAAGTACAGAGTCCAGAGGACTTCAAATGCAGGCCAATGACAGAGAACTGAATTAGAGGTCGCGTTTCTCAGGTTCCGACCCACGGTTGCACCGCCCCGAGCACTTCTTCCCCCGCCTGCCCCGCGTCTTCTCGTCCCGAATCCCACCATCAACTTCTTTTCTCGGTTACAATAGCTTGCTTGTTTATGGGAGTTGGAGTCATAGGTACTCAATCGCCATACTTAATCGCCAGCGCAAAACAAAGAGCGGAATTGTATATCAATCAGTGAGACACCATGGTCGAACACGAGCCCGAGCCGAAGCGTTTCTCCCCTAAGATCCCTGTCCAGCTTGACCCTCCCAAATACGATCTGATAACTGTGGAGGAACTATCGAAATGCGACGGTCAGTTGATTTTGTTAAGAGATGCCTAGGTGCACGCAGCGAGTTATCTCTGACTGAGTGCGACTACAGGCACCGATCCGAATCGTCCTACGCTGGTCGCAATCAAAGGAATTGTTTTTGACGTGACTCGCAACGTTGCATACAGCCCGAGCGGGCAATACCACGGTGGGTTCAAACCCGGGCTGCTCGAATAATCCGTTTAATTGATACATTTATATGTTCTTGTTGTGCTCATACATTTGTCCGGTTGCAGTATTCGCCGGAAAGGATCCCTCCCGCGCCCTGGCCTCCTCGTCGCTCAAGCCTGAGGATTGCCGACCTGACTGGTACGATCTTGAGGATAAAGAGAAGACGGTACTCGATGAATGGTTCACATTCTTTAGCAAACGGTACAACATTGTTGGGAAAGTGCAAGACGCCGCCAACTATTGACAGAAGTGAATGAGGCATTTTGTGGTACTTTCTTGATTAGCCAGCGCTCCTCTATCATAAGCGCACCAAATATGCCTCAGGACTGGCAACTGGTGCCTTCATATGTTGTTGTGATACCTAGCATCTTAGTTCTATCTATCTAAGTAATATCTCAACTTATTCGTGAGGATTGTTAGTATAAGTATACACAATAACCATTAGCTATCTAGGTGACGCTTTTGAACTTTTAAATGTACCCGTGTTTAAGCCTTCCCTTTCCGAGTTCTCCGTTGCATTCTCTTCCTTGAAATGATCCGGTTTCGCTTTGCGATCTTGTCTTGTTCCTCCGCGTCTTCACCAGCATCGTTCTTGTCGCTGCTGTTATCAGAACGCTTTCGCTTCTGTCCTGTCTGGGAGATCTTATCCTGCGCACCACGTTTCGAGGCACCATCGCCTTGTTCTTCCTCCTTCTTGAAATTGCGTGCTTTAGACTGCAGTTCATTGCGACGTTTGACGACATTAGCGTTCTCAATGGCGAATTCAACAACGAGCCGTTTTTTCTTGTCCTGGGCATCAGGGGTTGCGGATTTGGGAGGCTCTACGGCATGGCCATTGAGCCATCTTAAACCCATGAGAGCATGGCGATGGGTGTAGTATTCGACGAAGCCGTAACCTCTACTCCGGCCTGCTCCACTTTCCTCGTTGATCTTGCTTCCATCGCGACTCTCATAAACAATCTTGGCTTGTCTGACGACTCCAACACCCTTCTTTTTCCGCTGCTGCTCTGCTTCGCGCATGACATCAGCAGCCCGGTCCAGCTCCTCCTTCGACAAGGGTTGGCGCACGCCGCTTTTCATGTCCTGGGCGAAACCAACAACGGCCTGCCTAGCCAGCTGTTTAAGATCTTTGGACGTGATATGGCGGGGAATGTTGCGAATGGACAAACGCGTAAGACTGAGGTGAAGGCTAGGATTCTTCTTAATGAAGTTTTGTCGTTGTTTGTAACTGTCCTCTCTCATCTTAATTTCAGAAGGCGAGAGTTTCTTGTAGAGAGAGGTATTGGGTGCGATGGTACCCTCCTGAAGAAGGTAAAGACGACGTTTATCAGTATCGCGAACAAGGCGACGAGAAACACCCTCTTCCTCGAGTTCGGTGGCACGAGACTTGCTCACTGCACGAGCGATCTGAAGCACACGGCCATCCAAGGTGTAACGCCCGCTGGGATCAGCGTTCTCATTTTGTAGAACAGACTGCTTGTATGATGTGGATGCTTTCTTGCCCTTGTCTTTATCTGCGGCAAGGGAATCCTGCTGTTTGGGGGCATCGCGCATACATGATACTGCATCATCCACTTTCCAAAAGCAAACAAATCCGGTCCCACGAGGACGCTCAGTTTCTCGGTCAATGACGATTCGTGCATAGCGAAGGGGCCCGAATTGGGTGAAATGTTCATAGAGCATCTCATCGTCACAAGTGAAAGGCAGATTCCTGATGAAGATAGTTGATGCATCCCTCTCATCTTCTTTTGCCTGCTGTTCATCAATCCCTTCACCTTCCAACTCTTCCTCATCGATATCGTCTTCACTATCGAGATCATCGTCCTCGTCGGCGGAAAGGGCGTCCTCGACAACATCAGAGTCAGGCTCTGCCGCTTCCTCGTCTTCATCCGCCATCTTAGCATCTTTCGGCTCCTCATTCTGCTCATCACTCTCCGCGCTATCTTGTTCTTTTTGCAGATTCTCCCAAACATTTTTTTCCACTGCCCAATCAACAGCCAGTGTCCGCCCGTCTACCTCCTTGCCATTGACGCCCTCTAGCGCCTTCTCTGCGTTCTTTTTTCCCCTCAGCACCACGAAGCCGAAACCTGCCAGCTGGTTTCCCTTTTTGGGAAGATAGGCTTGTTTGACCTTTCCATAACTCCGGAAGAGCACTGCCAGATCGTTAGGTTCCTTGATGCTCCACGGCAGGTTTCGGACGATCAATCTGGGTGGCACAGCAGCCGCTCTTTGTTGTTCTCTTTGCTTCTTGAGCTCAAGGGCTTCGGTAGATGGTTTGGATTTGCCGAGGTTCTCGTCAACAACGCGATGGCGCGGTTGCGCATACTCGACCTTGATTTTCTTCCCGGCGAAAACAGTTCCGTTGAGTTCCTCCAACGCAGCCTTCGCATCTTCGACATCAGCAAAGGTCACGAAGCCGTAGCCTTTCGATTGCTTTGTCTCTGGATCAGTGACGACGATGGCATGCTTGATCACATAAGACTGTGAGAAATGTTCTGCGAGACTCTCGGTGGTCGCTGAGGCGGGAAGCGATCGAATGAACAACTCCCTGCGAGGTTGGTTCGAGGAAGACTGGCTTGTTGCCTTTTTCTGCGTATCAACAACGGCCACAGACTTATTTGGGGTGGCTTGACCCTCGACGGCCCTCTCGTTGCGAGAATCGTCACTGTCGGCCATGGTTGGTGTCTGGATGACTTTTTTTCGGAGGAAAATCTGCGGCAGAAAAATCCCAGCAAGGACAAAGTCAAGAGGCAAGGTAGAAGCGGGTCTCAGGGCGGTGAGGATGAAGATTAGATACGAGGCGCTCGAGTCAGAGACCAGTAATTTCCCGGATCCATCTCGTCCTGCCTGGGTTTAAGCACGACAGGAGGGCGAGCTTATATGTATATATCGAGGTATAATATCGATAGGAAATCGAGATATCGAGAAGTTTCCCCCCCAGGTCACAGACAAGCTCTGGATCTATGAGTAGTGGCGGCATGTCTAAGGAGCGGCTCGAACTCTCGACGTCTGCGAGTAGGAGAGGCATATGACGCACTCAGGTTGCACGTGAGGTCATGCCGGTCGGAAAGCCAGCAAACGGCGAGAACCACAGCTTCTCAAGCTCAATCAAATCCAATTTGAAACCTGATCTCTGTCTCAGACTGTGGCCTATTTCTCCTCCAGTGTCGAGCTGGGGCTTAGAATTAGTGCATATATTGTTCATCATATCGCTTTCGGAGAGAATATGGGAAGCGAATCCGATGGCAGAGGCGAGCGACAAGAGTCCAGCGCACCTCCCACGGTCTCGACATCAGGCCAAGCGTTCAATCCACCTAAAATCCAACAGCCTACGCCACAGGCACTGCCCAATAGATCCGGTCCCTCCGCTATACTTGTCTCTACACGACAGAAAGGAAATCCGATCTTGAACCATATCAAGATCGTACCTTGGGAGTACGCGGATATTCCGGCCGACTACGTGATCGGCAACACCACCTGCGCGCTGTTCTTGTCGCTCAAGTACCATCGCCTACATCCTGAATACATCTACTCGCGCATACGGCAGCTAGCGGGGAAGTATCTACTGCGCATTGTCCTAGTGATGGTGGATATAGCAAATCATGAAGATAGCCTTCGAGAACTGTCTAAGACGTCTCTCATCAATAACCTTACATTGATGCTGTGCTGGTCTGCACCTGAAGCTGCACACTACTTAGAGCTGTATAAGTCATCCGAAAATTCTCAACCTACAGCTATTCGCACGCAGCAGGCCCAAACCTACAAGGATTCACTAGTCGAGTTTGTGACTACCCCCCGCAGCATCAATAAATCGGACGCTGCGAGCCTAATGTCCACCTTCGGAAGCCTACAGAACGCAATTAATGCGCCGCCAGAGCAGATAAGTGCGGTCCCTGGATGGGGAGAAAAGAAGGTCCGGCAATGGCATAAAACAGTGAGGGAAAGATTTCGAGTGGAGTCGATGAAGAAGGCGAGTGCTCTCAATAGAGATAGAAATCATCGATCGGCACAGCTGGAGACTGAGGCGTCTGGCGCCCCTTCAAGGTCAAATGAGGGTCGGGAGCATCTCGATGAAGAGTTCCTGCTTGCGGAGTCGGAGAGCAGCAAGCCCGACGTACATGTAGATACTATTCATGTAGATACTATTGAAGAGCAACGGCCCAAAGAAGGCGCCCAGTCAGAGGCAATGGACCAGGGCATCATGGTAGCACTGGCAAAGCTTCGTGAGACTGGTGGATGACGGGACGCTGTGGTTGTGAGTTGATCTAGCATATATCAACCGCCAGATCAGTGGATCAAGCCTCTCGGGCCATCTCGTGTGGGTGAGCCTGAACCGAGACCATAAGCTAGCTGATGGAGAAAGCCGGAAGTTTGCGAGCCAACGCTTCGAGGGCTCCCCTCGATTAGGCAAGGCATTTAAGCTACCTAGTATGTCTGATGCGACTCTCAAACCAGTTCTATAGCAAAGTGTAGTATACACCTCCAACACCCGATCTGTGAGAGATGGAATAGAGATACCTAGTGTTGGCATATTAATCATCTCCGTTTCCTTACCACCTCAGCTCTGGTCACTTCAAAGTCCGCACGGGACATGGACAGAATTGGCATGAAGGGGAGCGTTTATGTATGCGTGCATATACCAAGGATCATGACGTTTAGACATCGACTATATACCCATGGCAATAGACTCTAGATAGTGAATCTTTGAAACAGCCATGTACCAAGATCACGCTCAAAATAGCGACATTCTCGACCGGAGACCAACAGATACTGAATTCGTACTTAGGCTTGGGTAACGCGTGTCGGGGCCTCGGGTAATCCGATCACAGCTGCTATATAAGCTAGCCGGCCCCATGGGGGAGCATCTGAGAGTTCGGGACAAATCAAGCCGGTGGAGACTTTGCTTGTTCCCCTCATACGTAACCTATACTGGAGCTTTCTGGCTGTGGTTGGACTTGAATGTCTTCCCAGTTCCCACGCGGTCCACTTGAGGGGGTTCTGCTCCTCCGATCGCAACGGAGGGGCTGAGACTTAATCGAGCCTGCGGCGATCCGAGAGCCCAAATTCCAGGCCTCTAACACAAGTGGACAGACAAATCAGCAGAATCATGGACTCAAGATTGTTGGCCTCTTACTTCCTTCGAGAAAAGTACTGTACTGTACTGAACCGGATGGACAGGAAATCTCGCCGAGTCAGCCGCATGGGAAGCAGTCACGTGGGGCCCGAGCGGTGGGGCCTAGAGCCGAAAGGGGAAATCGGGCTGACAGCGAACATTGGAGTTTGACAGTCCAACGAGTCAACGACATTCTCTTGTTCAAAGGCCAGCCCTATTATTGTTGTTGTTATTATTATTATTCTCGTGCTAGTGACAGCGATAGCAGTCGAGCTGTGAATGTGTCCTTCCGATTGAGCAGAAGCTACCAAGCATTCTCCACTGAGCATAGCTGCAGCAAAGACCCTCCACCCCCTCCCCCCCTGGGTCCCCACTTGACCACTCACCCAGCCAAGCTTGCCTGTTGAGTCTGATTTGACTTACTCATCCAGGTCAAATCATGAGATCATGGGTGAGGAGGGACATCGGCAATCTGGGCAAAATAGGATACTAGAATTTCAGCTTCAGAATGTGAATGACTTGGGTCCACCAGCAGCCCCCCAAGTCTCGAGTAGTCATGCGGCGGACCAGACGAGTACTTCCTCCGGAGACCAGCAATCGAACGGATCGGCCCATCAAGCCGGATCAAGGAACTTCGAGTTTGTGCTAGTGACCGACAATGAATCTCGGCGCCAGGTCCGACGTCATGCTATGCGCCAGTATATGCATCAACGGCGCTTGGACAGTATCGCTCGACTAGGGACGGCTCGCGTACCGGGAGGTGGTTGGTCTACCCGCTCTCCTCCCGACTTTCAGCCCTCGGCTTCGTCTTCTCAAACAGGGGCCGTGAAGAACGGTGCTCAAGAGGATCTGACTGTCAAGTCAGAGAATGCATCGTCCTCAAGCAGCGATGAGGATAAAAAGACGCCGGAAAAGCCCAAGAGCTCTTCGCGTTTGCTCATTCCGAAACTGCACAAGGTCAAACGCGAAGATGCCTCTTTGCATCCGGCCACAAAGCCTGGGGCATCTAATCCTCTAGTTAGCCCAGGGGAAGGGGCCGTTCGAGACCCTTTCAGCTGCTATCCAATTGCTATTAGCCATGCGGATCATGAACTGATTCAACACTGTAAGTGGTAAGATTCGTTCGCATGTTGCTTGGAACCGCGGTGCAACGCAAGATCTTCACCTGAAATGAAAGCCGATAAGTGCGGACGGGGGCTAACTTGACCAAGTCGTCGTGACCTATCCATCCATGATGTATAAGTTCGCCGACTCTATCGCGAATAATCCGATGATGGAGATTTTCCGGCAGATAGCGCTCCATGACGGTCTTCCCTTTCAGGCTATGCTTGCCATTGCGTCCAAGCATCGTGCCGGTGTTGAGGGAAAGGCGGAATCTGTGCAGAGCCTGACTCACAAGATGCGAGCACTGAGGTTCATGAATGAGCGTATCCAAGGGGATGCAACTGGGCGGCATGACGGGACTATCTATGCTGTCGCCACAATGGCTGTCATCGAGGTACCGTGGCTTGTGGCACCCCATTGTGCATGCAAATGACTAACAACCTCGGAGAAATGGTCCAAGGATGCATCTATTGAGCGAATGCATTTCCGCGGATTATCGTCGATGATCAGGAATCGAGGCGGAATGCACGGCATGCGACTCACTAGTCCTTTCCTGGAGAAAGTGCTTTACTGGTAATCTATACATATGCCCTTTGATGTTCATCTGGTGCTGACAGAACCTAGGGTGGACTTTAGTTGCGCCCCTAAGGCGATCATCAGCACCTCGCTACCTTGGACAGGGACTAGTCCTGATACGACCCCTACTCTCGACTTCTTGGACCCCAATTTACACCTTGCTGTCCCTCATGACGCTACTACCTCAGAGGATGCCGAAAGTCTCTGTGCACAATTCAGGGCATGCGAAGATTTCTTGCGGTTCTTTCGTCGCCTTCGCGAATTGGAGGGCTTATGCCTGAACTCTCCTTATACCGTCGTACCAGAGACCTTTCCCCGTCGAACAAAGCACTTTCGTCCTGGAACCCAGCTCTACTCAATCTTGACAATGCTGCCGGACTATGACCACGGAATTCGAGATATCCGCTTCATTGACGAATATACCTGCATGTCCTGCCTCTTCTTCCTCACCGTCGCATTATACGACTGCTACCTGAACTCTCATAACCTGGACGATTATCTCGATTGGCTTAGCCTTGAAGTCCGCAACCTCAATCCTTTCACAAACCCCAGCATTACTTCAGTCCTCTGGCTATTTCTCAACAATGGCGGTTATCCCAAGAATAGACCAGGTGACACTGGAGATCGATGTTGGATTGTCTCGCGGATGGTCCGAATCGCTAAACGACTCGAATGGAAACGCCACGGAACCATTTGGGACCGAGTTCGCCAAGTACTGATTGACTTCATCGTCACGCAGCAAGAATGCGCGCTGGGTTCCGATGAAATTGACGCCGAAGCACACGTGGCTCGCGCGCGGAAGCGACTTAGCTACCAGACTCATTCGGACTACTTCTGGAATGAGGTACAAATGCGTGAAGATATTCTCGAACTCAATCTGCCGTCTGTCACCTCCACGTCCACTAGTATCGAAGACATTAATGTACTTGTTTTCACGTAAAAATCGTGTGCGATTTTTGCTTTTCGTCTTCATGCATGACAACCCCACTTCAGATTATCACTAGCGGGGCAAATATCTCGCTTTGGGGGCTCGCTTTCGATTTCCATTTAAGCTAATCTTACCTTTCACGACTTATGATGGATGAGACAATGGGATGGACATGGGCTAGGATGGATACGGATGGAGTGCTACTATAGACTGGAAATTAATTGATCTCGTATACAAGGAAAATTCATTGGCTATTGACAAACAAGCCATGACGAGCACTTTCATACACAGGGCTTTTGCAGGAGGGAGCCTGCCGGTAAAATGTCTTCCATGAGAAGACGATCCCGCAGGCATCCGGTAGTCGGCTGTTCACCTTTCGCTCACATTATATACACAATATGCAAATATTCAGAATTACAGTCTCCTTTCTAAAAGGGTTAAAATTATTTGACGGGGCTACATGCAGAGTAAACCAAGGCCTCTGTCTATGCGACGAGCGAAGGCGATGAAGTATCTATCTAATCATAGGTGCAAGAGCAACAATCACATGAAGCCAGGATGTGTGAGATCGCATCCATCCTGCGCATATCATTTAGGATAAAATCACCCTGGGATAAACTCGAAAGATGAAGTAAAGAGCATGTACGGAAATAGGATTAGCAGCCGTCCCATAAGGCATCTGAAAGAGATAAGAAGAGTCTTATCATGGTGCAAATTGGAATCTTCTTTTCTTAACATAAAAGGACGAACCAATCGGACAAGCAGTACATAGCACGCAAGGCAAGGCAACATAATATAACCACAATCAACCAAAGTCAATGGTATCGAGCGCGAAGATAGAGATGGATAAAAGGAATAATGAAGATAGAAATCAAAAAATGGAACCTGCCAATGCAAAGGTGAACAGCGTTAGGCAGTAGGACTTTTGGAGGTGCATTCCAACCTGTTCCTCCCCGTGTTTATTCACTTCTTTCGTATAATCTGTAATGAGACTTTTTTGGCATTGTCGTTGATACTGGCATCAGCATGTCCGTATCCATATCCGTGATATCGTCATAAAAGAAAGGCGAATAAGAAAAGAAAAGAAGGTAAAGAGCGTGGGCAGATTACGTGGGCTTGTCGCAGCCAATGCGGCCTAGAAGTGCCTTGCGATCGCTTTGGTCTCCAAGGCGAACTCGCCGAGGCCGCACAGCCGAGGAACCATTGGCTCGACGCCAGTCAACATTGGAGCTGTCAATCGCATGCGTGGACCCATTGAGGCCATCCTTTTCAGCAAAGTACTCTTCCTCTTCCTCTCCTTCGTCATCGCTGCGAGGTTCCTCAGCATTACCGGTGCGGATGACGCCAACGGCCACGCGAATTACCATGGTGAACCAGATGAGGGAAAGCAGCTGCAGTGCCAGAAGGCAGGAAAGAAAGGCCCATTTGACGGTGCGGTTCATGCAAATCGGTCCGTTAAGATCCTTGAAGGGGGAGACCAGATACGACCATGCGCTCGGGTAGCCATTGGTGGAAATCATCTCCGCCGTAGTACCTGAGTAACATCCGTAAGACATCTTGGCAGGGACGTCCTTGTAAATCGACCAACAGAGTTTCGGGTAGTAAACATGACGAGTAATCAACCACGTAACCATGAACACAACAAAAGCAGCGTTGCAGCTCGTTTCGTACTTCAAATATTTGAGAACCTTGGCCGTCTAATTCGGTGAGTTAGTGAATTCCACTTCAGACGAGCGTGGATATCTTCGAGAGCATCTTGAACTTACAGGTAGTAGGAGATCAACAATGTCCATGAGCGAGAGCACGACATTGGAGACATTGTAAAAGCCGTAGACGTAAGCCGAACCAAAGAGGGCAATGGTGATTACATGGTGGGTCAGCATCTGATAGTGATCCTTTCTACGCTCCTCAATATTGATCACCAGAAGCTGTTGTGCCCAAAACGCCAATTGTACCAAGAGATACCATTTCATTAAACCTGAAACATTGCGCGCAGGCCATTGGTCCCAGATTTTGCTGAAATCGCCCCAGTGGTCAGAGTTGGACCAGATATACTGTTTTATTGTGTTAGTCAAAACACACGACCAGCAGCGGACAAACAACAGGCACGATCATGGTGAACGAACCATTCCAAGGGAGCAGATGAAGCCATAATATAGACAAAGCCAGCCCTGTTCAGCCAGACGAAGCGACGCCTTCCGTTTCAGACCCCACTGCTGCGCAATGGGCCTCAAGACCCAGTCAATGAGAATGGCCCGGATAGCGATGAAGGCAAGTGCGGAGCTGGCGACAAAATAGACATCGTCCCATCCTTGTACGTAGTCCCCGGAAGCAGGTTGGTAGTAGGAAAGCTGAAAGAACGGCGTGGTGTAGGGGTTGAGGGAAGGATAGAGGTGATGGACGGCCAATAACATCGCAAGAGTGGTCAAGGTAATCCCTGCGGTGAACAAACGTTATGGTAAGCAGGACAGTTGACCTCAAAGCGCCAACAATGGCATTGTTCAATTATCATGTATCAGATGAAATGGTCCGTACCGATCTGGTTATGCAGCATCCATTCGCGGAACGTGGTTTCTTTGACCGCCGGGCGGTGATGACTGGTAGAAGTGGAAACGCAGGCATTGATTTCTGAGACCGATTGAGAGACTGGAGATGATACGTCGGTGGCCATGACGGAAGCGGGAGGGAGAGCCTGGAGAGTATCTCGCTGGAATTGGAGATCTGACAGCAGAAGCAGCAGTCCTGCAGAAAGGAATACCCAATTGACAACAGCGCGAGAGGGAAAGTGGGAGGGAAGGTGTAAAGAAGGAGAACCGTCGAGAGCCGGGACGTTCGAATATGGTAGAGGGAAGGAGGGAAACGTAACTCCAGGAACCTTGAAGGGGGAAGGGGGAGAGGGGGGGAGAGAAAAGAGATAAAGTCTCGGCCGTGAGAGGTTGATTGGAGTGTGTTGAGGTGAGGTGAGTTGAGTTCAGGTATAAGTTGAGGGAGTACGGCAGTGAGCGAGCCAAAGAGGAACGGAGGAGTAGCGAGCGGCGGGCGAAAGTGGTTCCCGCCCACTCGAACTTCTGTTATTGTAAGCCCACAGGTTCCACGGCGGGAAACTAACTCTTCAGAGAAAGTAGGAATCAATAGAGGAATTCCAATCAATCAATGATCAATCGATTGTCCAAATCAGATAGGCACCAAGAGAGAGAGAGAGAGAGGGGAAGGGAAGGAAAGGGAGGAGCGGGGAGGGCCTCCTTGATGTTCTCGCCCTTGGTTCTCCCCGTCCGCTGAAAAGCCTTGGAGTAGTTAAGTTATTTTTATTTTGATTCTCCCCAAATGAGTGGAGTGGAGATTCTGGGCGGAATCGCACCGGAAGATCTCTGAGTGCAAGTATGTATATTATTACTGATGCATCAAACTCATGTGACGGGTTCGAGGCTTTGAACATCGCCCAGAACAAAAGGGAGGCCGCGAAGAACGACGAGAAGATGGAGGGAAGTAGAATATTGATGGTGTATCAAGTCTGTTTCAGCTTATTTCGCCCCACCCCCGGGAGGACCCCATTACGTACGCTGAGGGATCCCCAACAGTACAGTACGTAGTCTAGATACTTAGTACTTTCAATAGCACTGGTAATGCTCCTGCCCTTCAGGTACTGTACTCTTCGGGGACCGGGGTAACGTTACCCCTCAGCTGTCGATATTTGATTCTCAGTACCGAGTACCCGCACAAGCCAGTTGGTGCTCTATTAGGCGGTCACGAAAAGCAGAATAGCAACCATGTCATGTGACCGGTCCTGAGCCTTCCGTTGGTACGGAGTACAGTATTCTCCATTATACAGGTGGATACTACTCTTAAGCAATTCGAAACTTTAGGCGACATACTTTCAGGAATTCTACCTCTACTTCAGGCTGCGATGATAGTAGTGTGCAAGGTTGCTTTTATCCTTGTGTTACTCCGTATGTATGGTAGGTTCGATCTTCCCGTCCGCTGGTTTGGATCACCCCTTGGGCCGGACCCCACCCAATAGCCGCCACCCCAAAGCTCTGCCTCTGGTGAAGGCCCTGCAAAAAAAGATTGTCAAGCTGTTTTGACAAGAAAACATACTCCACAATAAATACATAACCGGCCTGAGAAAGGAGAATCTTCCTCTTAGGCGACTATTGAAAGTGCGAACATAGTTACCCCAGTTTCTCCGCTCTTCCGACGCTGGTTTTCATTGATTTGGCCGCGATTTCTGCGTCACAATGGAGGCTGAAATACAGGCACAAATTCCCGGTATCGACCATGTGATCTCCGAATATTCCGTGGCAAGTATCCTGGATCAGATTGTTGAGATAAGTGGTTCGATTGGAACACTGTCGCTGACTCATTGCAGGGCTATCTTGCTCATGCTTCTAAAGCCTACGTTGAAGATGCCAATGAACCGTCGCCGCTGTCCGAAGCTGCCGATATGGTCACGGCGCTTCTGATTTCTGCCTCGGGAGACTTCTCCCCTGAGAACGAAACGGCCATTAGGAATCTCGTGGAAAAGTTCATCGCTTCTCTTAGCGCGTCTGATGGAGTGAACGCAGAGCGCAGACAGATGCCTTTCACTGCTAAAAAGCTTGATCAGGCGATCAATGTCGGCTCTCAGAAAAACATCTCCTCAACTTTGGGTCTTGCGGGAGGCAACGTTGATCTAGAGTCTGCGAATGCCAGGAAAGTGGAGTCTCGTGTTGACCGCAAGAAGTTAGAGAAGGCAGAACGAAAAATTCGTGCTAAGCAGGAAAAGAAGCAGATGAAGACGGTGCAATACGAATCTTCCCGTCTTCTGAATCAGCCTGATAGCACCATGTCCTACGAGGAATTCTTCATGGCTGTCAATCCTCTTCAACTGGGCTCTGACTCTCAATCAAAGAGTAAGGACATCAAGATTGACAGTATCGACATCTCTGTTGGCGGGCACCGTATCTTGACCGACGCTTCATTGGCTTTGGCTTATGGCCGACGCTATGGTCTCGTGGGTCAGAACGGTATCGGAAAGAGTACTCTTCTGCGCGCGTTGAGTCGGCGTGAAGTGGCAATCCCTAGCCATATCTCGATTCTCCATGTTGAACAAGAAGTATGTTTGGTCACTCGTGCTCAGTATCTCAAACACAACCATGGATTGCTGACTGAATGGCTAGATTACGGGTGATGATACACCTGCTCTTCAAGCAGTTTTGGATGCCGATGTCTGGCGCAAGCGTCTATTGGCCGACCTGGAGGTCAGTATCCTTCTCTGCTTCGATCTGTTTCACCTTCCTGACTTGCTTGCAGAAAATCACTAAACAGCTCGCCGACATCGAAGCAGAGAGATCGTCGATGGCGGACACTTCTAAGGATGCTGCTAGACTTGACCACGAAAGGGAAGGTTTGGATATTACCTTGAATGATATTCACGCAAAGCTTGCAGAAATGGAATCGGACAAGGCCGAGTCTCGCGCGGCTAGTATCCTGGCCGGCCTTGGCTTTTCACCTGAGAGGCAGCAGTTTGCGACGAAAACATTCTCGGGTGGTTGGCGGATGAGATTAGCCTTGGCTCGGGCACTTTTCTGCGAGCCTGATCTGCTTTTGCTGGACGGTATGATCGAGCGACCCTACGCTGGTTATATCTTGACAGAATGCTAACCATATGCAGAGCCGTCCAACATGTTGGATGTGCCTTCGATTACCTTCTTGTCCAACTATCTACAGACCTATCCTAGCACCATCCTTGTGGTTTCTCACGATCGTGCCTTCTTGAACGAAGTAGCCACGGATATCATGCATCAACATTCTGAAAGACTCGACTACTACAAGGGGGCCAACTTTGGTAAGTACCTCGAGGTGCTGGGAAAAAGCATTCAAGCTGATGATATTACAGATTCTTTCTATGCGACCAAGGAAGAGCGGAAGAAAAATGCCAAGCGTGAATATGAGAAACAGATGGCCGAACGCGCACATCTGCAAGGTATATGTCTCTGTTGCACAGAAGTCTTGAATTGGTGCTTACTCATTTGAATAGCATTCATCGATAAGTTCCGGTACAACGCCGCCAAGTCGTCTGAGGCGCAATCTAGGATCAAGAAACTGGAAAGAATGCCAATCTTGGAAGCTCCAGAAAGTGATTATGTCGTTCACTTTAAGTTTCCCGACGTCGAGAAGCTTTCCCCTCCTATTGTACAGATGACGGATGTGTCATTTGGCTATTTGAAAGACAAGCCGCTTCTTAAAAACATTGACCTCGACGTGCAGCTTGATTCACGTATTGGCATCGTTGGACCTAACGGTGCGGGTAAAACAACTGTGCTCAAGCTGTTAACAGCCCAACTTCAGCCGACGTCTGGTTTTATATCGCAACATGCCAGGCTGCGCATCGGATATTTCGCACAGCATCATGTGGATGCCTTGGATTTGACGACTAGTGCCGTGAGCTTCATGGCAAAGACATACCCAGGAAAGACAGACGAGGAATACCGGCGACACCTCGGAGCGTATGTGAAAGTTTCCTTCGCCTTAACATTTCTCTTAGATCTACTAACAACTGCCTCTGCCTGATTATAGTTTCGGTATCACTGGAATGACTGGTCTCCAACGCATGGAGCTCTTGTCTGGAGGTCAAAAGTCTCGTGTCGCTTTCGCCTGCCTGTCTTTGACTAACCCGCACATTCTGGTTCTGGACGAACCTTCTAATCACCTGGATATCGAAGGTATGGATGCGCTGTCCGAGGCTCTGCAAAACTTTGAGGGTGGTGTAGTGATGGTATCTCATGATGTGACGATGCTGCAAAATGTCTGCACCAGCTTGTGGGTTTGCGACAAGGGCACGGTTCACAAGTTCGATGGCACTGTGAATGCTTATAAGAAGTTGATCAGTGCTCAAGCCAATGAGGCCGGAGTAGCTGCTCCGCATTAAGGTGAGGACCTAGGATGATTGAGCCCAGTGAGCTCTATACGAAGGTACTTATGCAATTGGGTTACCATGCGTGTGTGTATCTATGTCTCTAGATGGCGGAACTTTCGATCCAGTTGGTTTTGCTCAGCCCGTCTATTTGTCTATGAAAGTTCGTACATACGTATCACGTAGGTGGTAATTTACAAAGGACTGCGTTGCTTGAGAGGAATCAACAACAAAAAAACCAACAGAGATGGGTTGAGTTCGCTCCTGCTTATGTAAAACACACTAACCTAACTAAGTTAACTACCTGACTAAGTTCCCCCCGGCCCGGTCTGGTCTTCCCCAGATACCCGAGTGCTCGTTTCCATTTCGAACTACGTACGATGGTGTGAGGGAAGAACCGCCTGACACAACTTCTGAACCCCTTATGCACTTACCAGTGCAGATGTCGAACCCTCTAATACGCGCCAGCAAATAAACCACTGAGTTATGAGTCGCAGGGACGAGAATGAGGTGTCGGATTCCAGTGCCCCTTTACTCTCCCCCCCAGCCTCGTTGGCAAATAGAGCGTCACAAGGCGATGATGGGGACACCCGGGTTTCTCGCTTCAGCTTAACACTTACAGGGGACCTTTTCATATGGTCCTTGACATTCTCTGCTGGAATCAGTGGGCTTCTCTTTGGTTACGAGTAGGTGGTGCCTCATTGACCATTCTCAGCCCGGGCATGAGATTCCAAGTCGCCGAGCAGAAACCTTCCTGATAGTTCAAGTGGCTAATTTTTTCGTCTAAAGCACAGGTGTCATTTCATCAACGCTCGTGTCGATCGGCTCGGATCTTTCTAACCGTCCCCTCACTACTATAGATAAGAGTCTTGTAACATCGTGCACAAGCTTGTGTGCTTTAGTCGCAAGCCCATTGGCGGGCATACTGGCGGATAAATTCGGACGCAAGAAGGTTATAATCATTGCGGACGTGCTCTTTACCTTGGGGGCTCTCATACAGGCTTTAGCCACCACTGTGTGGACTATGATAGTAGGGAGAAGTGTTGTCGGCTTGGCTGTTGGTGGAGCGAGCTTGGTCACGCCATTGTATGTCACGTAGCTGACGGATACCTGCTTCTTATCGGAAAAAGACATACGGGGGATCTATCTCGACTGTTTATGCTAACTTTTATTCAGGTATATTTCTGAGTTGGCGCCATCTCATGAGCGCGGAAGATTGGTAACGATCTTGTGTCTGCTCATCACTGGGGGTCAGGTCATAGCTTACACTGTTGGTTGGCTTTTGTCCAATACACCTGGCGGTTGGCGCTACGTTGTCGGCCTTGGGATGTTTCCTGCTATCTTCCAATGCATCGCTGTTGGGACTCTACCCGAAACCCCACGATGGTTGGTGCAGGCAGGTCTCGAGAGCGCAGCCACAAATGTCCTATTACAGGTCTACCAGGCCCACGATGAAAACGTCCAAATTGTTGAAAGCATCTTGCATGATATCCAGCAAGAGGTTGCCGAGGAGGCTGAGATAATCGGTCATACAAACCAAACAAACAAGTCTCTCGAACACTATGAAAACTGGATTGCACATGCCACCCAGCGCACTCGCAATCTCTTTCTTGTTGGCGGTAACCGCAGGGCATTGATAATAGCAGTTATGCTTCAAGGCCTGCAGCAACTATGTGGCTTCAATAGTCTTATGTACTTCGCAAGCACACTTTTTGCCATTCTTTCATTCTCCTCCCCTACCCTTACGGCACTGGCAGTAGCGATGACCAACTTCGTTTTTACACTTTTGGCATTCATATACATTGATAAGATTGGCCGGCGGCGAATTCTGCTTTATTCCATACCTGTCATGGTTCTTTCGCTCGTTGTCTGCGCTATTGCCTTCGGGTCTTTAGCTCTTCCTAGGTCATTGTTCGAACCTGAGGACCCAAACGGAGCCGGTGCTGCGATGGTCCAAGATTCCTTCCTCCCCTTATCAGTCCTTGTCTGTCTCACGGTTTATACAGCGTCATACGCCTTTGGCCTCGGCAATGTTCCTTGGCAACAATCGGAGCTCTTTCCGCTGAATGTCCGCTCGTTAGGTTCGTCTCTTGCTACAGCTACGAATTGGGGATCGAATTTCATCGTGGGTTTGACATTTTTACCTATGATGGAATGGCTATCACCGGCATGGACTTTCGCGACCTATGCGGCTGTATGCGTAGTGGGGTGGTTTGGAGTGTGGGCTATCTACCCTGAGATGAGTGGGCTCAGCCTTGAAGAGGTCAAAGATCTCCTGGCCAATGGTTGGGGGGTGAAAGAGAGTCTGGTACGGGGTTATAGCCGTCCTTAAAGCAGGCGCAAGGCGCTTATCCGATGCCAAGGTGGTCATAAATCTTTCTCTAGTTATGCCTGATGACGGGCACGAGCTTAGCTGGCGTCCCCCATGAGTTAAAAATGAGATGAATTCAGCATAACAATCTGGAGGAGTGAATCATCTGACTATGAGTAATCACGAAGTACGTTAAGTACTAAACCCTATAAGCTACTGGCTAGTAAGTAACTAGCACTTAGCTATATCGTTAAGTCGATTTCATCGATATTAATCAGCACGTTGAATTCAACATAGAAGATATATGATATAAGTTAGCCCTATTTTCGCTGTGATGTACTACTTACCTTGACTACAGAGACTGATTTCCTTGGTTGATCACTTTAGTAGTTTTGCTTTGACTGCTTTAGTCCGATACATAATTCCAATCTGGTATGACTGAGCATAAATCTTTGCTTTAAGGAACTGGTTTACTGGTGTGAACAAGTTCACTCGCGCGGTTCCTTGACTGCATGAATCCTCGTTTACGCTTCTACTTTCTCTTTCTACTTGTCCCCATCGTAGTTCTGGCAAGCTGATGTTGGGTGGAATATTGTGTACAATGACCGGCAGACGCTCGGTATAACTATTACTGCAATAGATGTGAAGCGCATAACAAGACAGTAGAAAAGCACAAGCCCTACTCTTCGATATCCTTGATCTTCTCCCATTGTCCCTTGAGGTTTTCCTTCCACAGACTAACTTTGTTATCCCCGCCACTCACCGCGAGAATGTTGCCGCTAGGACTCCAGCTTACCCTCCACAGGACAGTGTCGAACTCGAGTTGCTGACTAGTCCATTGCCCAGGGTTTGATGCATCGGAGGTCCAGATCCGAACAGTCTTGTCTTGCGAAGCGGATGCGATGTAGGACTTGGAAAGAATGCTGGGCGACCAGGCGACGTCCCGAACCCAGTCGGAGTGGCCTTCTAGTGACTGGTTGAGGTTGTATGACTTAGACTCAGGGCTGTATCATTGTGACGTATCAGTTAGCAAGCTCTGTGCTATGAAGAAGAGCGACAGACTTACTTGTAATCCCAGATCTTGAGCATATTATCACTTCCACCCGTCACAAACCTGCGCTGCTGGCCGAGTCCAGAGCTGGCGCTGATCAAGCTTCCAGGAACTGCAGCGGGCGCCCAACTGATGGAGTTTACACCCATACCGTGCGCATGGAAGATTTGATGAGTCCAGCTGTTGTCGCGAAATTCAAGGACGCTGACATGACCGTCCGAGGAGGCGCAGGCCAAGACACAGCCACTTTCATGAGGAGCCCAGGACACCATGTTCACCGAAGCAGTATGAAGCGAGAAGTCAAAGACTTTAGTCCAGGCGCCACCGCCAACGGGCGACGTTGTGTTCTGATGTTGCTCACGCCAGATGAGCACTTTTCCATCGTAGGAGGAGGAGGCCAGAATCGTGCCGAATTTCGGGTGCGCCTAGATCAATTCAACATCAAGTCATCAATGCACAGCGAGAGACTCGAAAGAGGCTCAACGGAATGGGCATCTTCTATAACGTACCCATGCAACACACCACACTGCGCCTTCATGGCTAGGTCAATGATTTTGAGTCAGAATCACAAATGTACGTATATGTGATTGTGTGCTTGTTGAAACTTCTTACCCTTTCAAAGTCTCAACTAGTCGGTGCGTTTCACCCTCAACCTCGAAGATCTTTATCGTCTTGTCCGAGGAACATGTTGCCAATCTGCGGCCATAGTAGTCCAGACCCGCATCGTGCTACAGCCCAGTCCGGTCAGCGTATGAAAGTGCTGGTTGAAATTACTGTGTTCATGTGATCAAATTGGAACCATCCTTCGCCCGCAGTCAACATACAATCATATCGTCGTGTCCAGAATTGGAGATCACTTGTGCAGCCGCCTATTTGCCCCTCGCGGGGGACCGTGTTAACGAACGCGAACTACTCAGGGATGGAGAAGAAGAACACACCATTTTGGGTGAAGTGCAGCACCAAATATAAACTGCAGTGCCTAGCAATTAAAGTCTTGAAGGTGCCGTAAAGGACGTGGTGCAATTTGTGGGTAGAGGACAGCGAGAGGGTCGAATCGGTAACGTAAGTAGGAGAAACGGCAGCGGCAGCAGTAGCAGCAGCAGCAGCAAAACACCGCCAGCTTGTCCGTTACGCGGTCAGTCAGCCGCAGCCCGATCTTATCTTATCGGCTCAGTCAGCCATCTCTGGTCACGGTTGACCCCAGGCACGTGAGAAGGGCCTCAGTCTATAAGAGAACATATGCAACCAAGTTTTGTTTGCCCAGTTGGTCCATACCAATCCACGCTGAACATCTTCCGACCATCGATTTAGTATTCCCCTAAGGATGACTCTCGGTGGTTCCCAACAAATGTTGCGCTCTTAGTTTCTAGCAATCTGTCCGTTACGTCCTTGCCGGCGACATAGAATTCGTTGGGCCATGTTCTGGCTCCTTTAGTTTCCTAAGATGAAGTAACACCATGGTAACGAGGGTTGCAACAAGTAGCCCCCTTCAAACAACGACATACAGCAGAGGACAGATCTGGATAATCAGAGTTACATGAGCACAGAAGCAAAGTGGGCTGGCGAGCTGTGCTGGGGACATGCGGGTCGAGTTTACTGATCTTCTGAGGACGCCCAAGCTCCGACTATTGTGACTATGTATAGTTCTTGACTGAGCTCTCATACACTTGATATTCTGTCGATTATTGATGAAATACTGATGGATCCACTTGCTCAAAGAGGAAAGCTTGATGCCTTGAGATTCATGGAATTGGTAAGGAAGGAAGAAATCTACACGAATTCGTGGTGTTTATATCATCGCAGTCCTATTTGAAATCATGTAATCTCGCTGGACCGAGGCGTTACACGCACAACGCCGATATATTCACCTCTTTTCTTTTTGCCCATGAATCACATGGATTCCTACCTTCTTGTTTTTGGCCTACCTGTGGGCAGTCCAGTGAGTAAGTAGTAACTATTTTGCTTACTGTACATAATTTCACAGGCAGAATTGCAATATCATGACAGTAGTAACTGAATTGGTTAACCTCAGATTACCAAACTTATGCGCTACAATGTTAGGCTGCAGGCGGTGAGCATGTGCTGTACCGGCACACTCTCCAGGTTCCCTCCCTTTCTTGACATCACCATTGGTGGTGAGTGTCCATGTCAGGAGTCACCCTAGCCTCTGTGAACTCTTTGCTAGCTACTCCGTATTGATCAATGCTATAGTCTTGCAGCACACGAAGACCGGAGAACGCCGAAAGTCCATTGGCTTTATAAACAACAGCCCGTCAAGAGTCGAGCTCCCCCTTCACGCCAATCCCAAACTGAGGAGTGTTTGGCGCCGGTCTATTCAGCTTAGCCACCGATTCAATATACACCAAAGCCTCGTTCAAGGGCGCTACCGGCTCTGAGAGCGATATTACGATGGACTTGATAGGTTCTTGCAAGGATGGTCAATTTTAGTCTTTTTTGTCATTCGCATCAAGACAGTTGTTCACGGAACCATGCATTCCCTGCTAGATTCGCCAATCAAGGCCCGGTTTGTCCAAGGAGATAAGGACAGATGATACATGCAGGAAACGGCTAGGAGATTAGCCGCACTCCCAGCTTGGGTCAGAGAAGCAAGGGCAAGGGGGGTTCCTGATTTTGACGGACTCAAGGGAGCGTGGGGGAAAAGTGAACCAATTCCAAGGTGCCTTGAGCAGCAAGGGCTCATGTCTGTCTATGCCCACAGATGGGGCCAAAAAGGAAATCCCGAAACAAGAGGCTTGAACACGCCCTGGGATACGAGGCGCGGCCAAAACAAAATTGGCACAATTTGGAGATATTTTTGTTGCTCAGGCAATGATGAATAATTAAAGCAGGTGATGCACCTGGAGCAGGGTAACAATGCATGGGATAGTCAAGGGGGGAAGGAGGGGGGGGCGGGGGCGGTATCATGGATTATTCGACTATAATTGTGGTTGGTGTTCATTGTGACCTCAATTCAAGAGCAATGATGTGACATCTTTTTGAAACAATAGCAGGTCCAAGGACGTTGGCCATAGCAGTCAATGGCTCTGGATTTGAAGTAGACTACTCCGGAGCCCGAAATGAGAATTCTCTTTCATAGTGTAGTTAATTGTGAGTTAGGTACAGTACGTAGTACGAGCTGTTCAAAGCTCAACGCTCTATCCCGACCGCCCGACCGACTATCGGCCGGACCAGGAAAAGCGGAGCACCTCGGCTGGGAAGAAACTTGCAGCCCACGTTCCCTCCCGACAAATGTGATCTGTCACTAATCACGCTTGTGATGGATGGATGGTCTTTAGGCCTCCTAACTAAGCTCGGAGCGACGGAGTAGATCAGGTATGTAGATACTGATACTGATAGGCACCGTTGGCCTGTATCTTGACATCTGAGACGTACTAAGCCGGCTGGTATTTTATCAGGTTTACTTTTTCCTTCGCAACCTCCTTCGGTTGTTTGCGTGCTGAGGATTGTAGCTGTATGAATCGGAGGGATAGATAAGAATAATGGCCAAAGCTTGCCGGCTGGTGCTTGTGTATTGTGTAGGTATGCTTGTTTGCGCACTGAATTAGCATGTCCTGGACTAGATGGAGCCGATGACGGATCGGGAGCTACGGAGTACATATTCACTTATCCATCCATCCACCTGCAATCATCCTTCACAGCTACAGTTCTCTTCGGTACGCTTTACATAAAAGTCGACAAACCCCAGCCACTCCCGGAAAAGGCTTGCGCGCTTGGCCGGTATGCAAAGTGTGGACTGTCGTCATTATCCAGGAGCGGGAGCGAATACGTAGCGAGCAATTGGGGCCGAGGAAAGGGCGGCAGAAATTTTCTATCAGCTCGAGCAAGAGCTAGAAAAGGGAAAGGACAAAAAGAATGGAAGTGCGCTGTGGGACTGGAGAAGAGTAAGGTGAAGGCATCATCCATCCCGCTTGTTCCCTTCGATCCCGTGCCTTGGAACGACCCTCGGTAGGTGCTGTACCTGAAAGGCTGACGGGCTACGGAGTACAGTACATATTAAATCTACAATATGAGTTGCCTTGGCTGAAAGCTCGATAAACATTCTCTTCCTTTATCAAGCTAAAGTCTCATAAGCTACTGTATATTTGTAGGTACGGATACGTAGGATATTGGTTTTTAATATCTGTGAGCACCCAATTTAATTCCGATATCTACCTTCTCGCCGGCCCATCCGAAAGCTAACTACGGACTATAGCCTACAGGTGCTAAAGTGGGGATGAGACGGCTTGGTGTCACCAAACGGACCCTCATTCCAAAATCACAGCGTGCCCTCCAGGCTCCGTCCATAAACAGTACCTGACCGGGCGCACTGCAAGCCGAATCCCAGAGAACTCCCCAAGAAATCATTCCATTGCATCATAGGGCAAGTTTTATTTACCGTTGCCCGACCTTCAGCGAACGCATAACGAGGTGGTGTAATTGGCTTGGTTATTCCAGGCCTCATGAACGGCTGACAGAAAACACACAACTAACTAACGGTGTGGATTCGATTCGACTCTACCGCCAGTATTTTCTAGAGTCAAGCTGACCACTGAATTTGTGAGCCGCCATTTGCTAAGATCAGAGGGGGCGGGTAGTTCTTGTCTAGGACTCTTGGACCAAGCGCACAGGGTATCGGATCGTGCACGCTAGAAAACTGGCGGTGCAAGGTTCGCGCACATCGTCATAATTACACCATTATAATTTGAGATTCTGACAAGGAGGGTCAGTTACAAGAGGAGAGTACTGAGTAGTGAGTACTGTACATACACGTACTTACTTCCACTCCACCTTGTCTAGACCTGAACAACACCGTACCTGGGGTATCACTAGCCTCATGGGTGCAAAGCTAGGTCACAAATCAAGATCGAATCTCAAAGTAATCTGAGTGTTGGATCGATGCAAGTTGGCTTCTGTTTCGATTTGAGCTGATCTGTTATTCTTGGGCAACCTATTAACGAGTGAGCGACCGTAAATTCTCTCTCCTTCCTGATTATAGGGGCGCAGAGGGCTCTGATAATATATAAGTAATTGCATCCATCTCAGTTAAGTCAGTGTGCTATGCAACATCGAGTCAAGGTACCTGTCGATAGGGCGGTACCTTTCTCGTACTGTACTGCCTGGAGCATGCTTTGCGCTGGCTACTTCGTGATGGAAGGGTCGCAGGAAATGGCCTGCATATAATCTCCGCTCCATATTTCCCTCCTTCCTCTCCAATCAACATGACTGCGTTCTGCCAGAATTGCGGGTAAGAGCTACGAGTAACTGGAAGTCAGAAGGTGACTGACGATGCTTGCTTGACCTTGCAGATGTTACAAAGCTGGATCCAAAAATCCCCGTAGCTGTTGGCGGCTCTCCGCTGAGATCAGATTGAGTCCAGGATAAGTTACGGAGTACTTCGTAGTAGGTAAGCATTCATGGGAAGCTTCACAAAAAAGAATTTCTTTTTCTTTTTCCATTTCCATTTCTGTTACTTTCACTTCCATTTTGTTCCTTTTCGAAGGGCACATGCAACCACTTGTTACTATTTATGACGGAGATCTCATCCATGATCCATCTCATCTTCGATCCATTGAAATCGCCCTGCAGCGGGTGCTTCGCTGGGGGTGGGAACTCCTAGCGTGATTCATTCCTCTCCAGTCATTAAGTAGTGGTTGAGTTTAGACTAGAACTAGAAGAACCTCGCCCGTGGGAAGGAAAAGCAAGTGGCCGCTGTGTCCCACTGCTGGGGCTTTAAGTGTTGATCGATGACCGGCTCTGGGTTCTGTTGTTATTATTCCTCCATCGTATTATTATTATTATTCTTCTTCTTCTTCTTCTTCTTCTTCCTCTTCTTTTTCGTCTTCCTAACTCTTCTATATTATCCTGCTATCTACCGGTACTGCTAATTACTGCTGTTACTTCCTTTTCCCTTCTCTTCTCTTCTCTTCTACTAATTCACCAAACCCCTTCCTCCCCTCCCCCCAATAATAATAGGCACTGTCGCGCTCACCCTTCCCTCTTCACCTGGACGGGGATTATTGCGATTTGTCCGGGCCACTCAACCTAAGGATTTGGTCGCTGCCGTCAGTTCCCGTCGTGTGTTCTCGCCTCCTCATTCTTTTGCGACATTCCTTTTCAAATCTCGGTTTCCATTCCTTCCTTGAGCTCTTCCCCCGCCTTCAGAGCTGGCTCCAACGCGCTATTGCTCTCACGCCATCTACGCACACAATCATCGCGCCTAGTGTTGCCCTGTAAGAGTAACCTATACAATATCAGTGGTCGTCTCTGTGCCACTTCCCGCATCCGCGCTAGACACCTCAGATCAGACTGTGTCGGCATATCTCTCCTCTCTCTGGATAGGATCTTATCTATCTAGATGTACCAGGCTAGCTGATCCTCCTCGTGCATGATAATGCAGATGGGAGGTCAGGTCACAAGTGATTTCGATGCTGCGAACCTGAGCTTCGTGGTATTTGACGCTGTTCTCTGCGCCCTTTGAGAATGGAGCATGTATCCACAGTAAGTGCCGCGTTCTTGAAAATCAAGAGCTTCGCAGTGACTGCCCGCCTCGCCTGGCATTCATGCTCGCTGCTCAGCGAAAACGTGATCTCTATCACAGCTTTGATCCTCGCTCAGACGCGCATCTGACTAGTCTACGTTCTCTTAGTTATGTGCCATTAGCACCGTCGGTATTGCAGCAACGGGCTTCGCGTTCGGTCGGGTGGATCGAAGCCCCTCCAAGCCCAGCAGGTTCCGTAAGAGGACCCTCCCACTCCATGATCAATGTGCGACGGCGACAGACATACCGGAATCTCCAACCTCGAACTGGGTACACCCAGCTCTGCGCAAGCCGTTCTCAACCGCAGCTGCCGAATCCCCGCTCGAAGCAGAATTCTCCCAAGGCCATGAAGATGGCCATTCTAATACAACCCACCGGGAGGTATCGAAACATTCGAGAAACCCATCATTTGCAGGTGTAAGACTGCGTCGCCGTGGACAAACGTTGGCTGGCCCTCCGCTCTTAGCCAACGATAGCCCTGCCACAGTCTCGCACGTAATCCGGCGACCATCAACCTCCTGGATACGACGACTTTCATTTCAGCCAGAGAAACGTAGCTCATACCAGTCGCCCGTTTCATTGTCACCCAGCGGCCCAGCTGTTCCAGTCAGTCCCCGGACTTCCACGCAGCGCAGGCTTCATAAAATGCTCAAGCGGCCTCTATCGCAACATGCTAACATTCAACCGCCTCTGGACGTCGCCCCACCAAGTCCGTCCACGGTCAATTTCCACAGGCCTGCTACCAGTTATCAGCGATCGGAGAAGTTTGGTCACAAGGCAACACACAGCTTGAATTTCGAACCGAACTTGATGTTGTACTCCCCATCTACCTCTGACAACATTATTGCGCCCTCTGAGGACCATGCATGGCGACCATACATAAGTGCCACCCTGGATGGGCTGTCGGATAGACTTGCTCGCAGATTCTCCGCAGCAACAAAGCCAAGAGATCAAGGACTACGACGAATCGTCCCGAATAGTGGCTCTGTCCCAGCACTTCTTCTGGCTACCTCCATCACGACAAAGCAACCTGCAACGACTAGCGGCCTAGTTGGCTCGAATTCCGACTCACTAGTCCAGTTCCGCGACCCATTTACTTCTGGTGACAAGACTTCGCAACCGCCTGATGATCACATACCACCGGAAAGGGCTGGTTGTGAAGCAGCATCTCGTGCTGAAGACGCAGATCCTCGAAGCCTCTCGACACCTTTCATGCTCACCTCGAGTACGCATAGCTCTGAGCACAGCCCACGGGTATTCCCAAAGAGACGGGCGATTTCGACGCCCCTTCCGTTCGGTATGAGCACGGAAGGAACTATCCTAGCGTCATCCAGACGCCGTGAAAGGCGTAATATAACGGACCCAACATTTTTCACCCGCCCGTCATCCACCTTACAAGTGGGAATCCCTATGTCATTGATGATGGATGTTCTCGGTTCACGACACAGGGCCTTACCTTTCCATCTTCATAATCCTGGATCAGACATGGCCAACTTCCATGATATTGGCGCACGCCCTTTCACGTCAGATGCGGTTCCTCTATCCAGACGCCAAACTTCAATTCGCCAGCGGCCCAAACGTCATTCACTAGCTGCATCAGAACTTGCGTCCACGGTGATCGGATCCGATGAGACAAATATTTTCACGTCTGGCGATGAGGACGAAACAGACTTCCTGAGTGATACTGCCTTTGATTCAATTCGTACCCATGTGACCACCAGTAGCAACCCGGGTCTCTATGCGCCTCGAATCGAAAGCATCTTTGGTGCTCCTCGAGTACCTGGCGGGGAGACGAACCTCTCGAAGAGTGAAGGGTCGAATATGTGTGGTTCCAACACCTTGCCCTCGCTGTCCGGGGTTCACTGTGACTTGGACGCTCCCCAAGCGCCCAGCCATATGCCATCCCTCTTTTCTGCGGTGCCAACAGACCTGCACGAAGGTGAAAGCAGTATATCATTTCCATCTGATCTCACAGATGACGAAGATGCGCGCAGTTTGTTAGCTGCGCTGCCCAGTGAATCCATTGCAACCGCCTCCCCAACGAGAATAAGCTCGAACCGACCGTATCCTCTGAATGATTTTTTTCTCCAAGGGGCTTCGAGTAGCATGGTCCACGCGCAGCCGCCGGTGATATCTGATTCCCGCAGCCTCAATATTGACGTGCTTGATACTTCACCTAAGATGAATATTTTTGACTGGTCTGAGCAGCCCAGAAGCGACCGTGAGGGTTCCGGACCGGACGGGCGGCCCCGGACTGTCCATGGGAAACATACGCCTGACTCCCGCGGCAGCCGTGCACCCGGAAGAAAAGCTCCCAGCACTTTGCATCTTCGGAGCCAGAGCGTTCCAGTGACTAGAGATCCCACAACCATTATCGAACAGCGCCAGACATCAGGTAGCAAGTTCGGGACGTGGGGCCTGGGAAGCAAAGGTGTTAGTGAAGACTGGGACAGCGATTTCGAATTTGAAGATACTGAGGAGGGTCCAGCTACCGAGGCCAGGAAGCCGAACAAGAACCTTCCACGCCGCGGCATGGTTGTTCCCCCGGCCATCCTGGAGCGTCAAGCTAGTCTTCATGGGCAGTTCGGACAGGTTCAGGAGCTGACATTGCTGGTTGAAGAACTTAAGCGCCTTCGGCACCAGGGAAGTTTTCTCAATCTTGTTCGGGGCTCCTCCAATGAGCTATGGAAAGAGGCAGAAGGTATCGTCAATCTAGCCACGCTGGATGATGACGACCACAACGATTCCCCGCCTGGATCACCGTCGTCGCTCAGCTTCAGTTTTGATGAATCAGAAGGCGATTCTTCAAATTCGCATGATCCATGGAAACGAGTCAGCGGAGGCTCTTGGGGGCAATCGTTCTCGGACAACTCGAATTCTCGACCTACCACTGCTCCCAGTCAGGATTACAGAGAGGCCGCAACAAAGCCAAATTGTGTGCTGGATCTGATCTATCAACAGCGCAACGTAGACGGTTCACCAGTCCCCAACTCGCATCTTCCCCGCTCGAAGAAACTACCCTTCGATACACAGTCTCTTCGGGATCTTGTTGTACGCGCTAGCGTTGTGACTCGCGCACTGAAAGAAGAAATCCGCAGAGCCGAGGGTGTTGCCACGGAACCTAGTGACTTACACCCGTCAGATCCCCCATTTAGTCGGATTTTCGTTCGGGCCCATAATGATGATGCAACCTCGCAGACCCCGCCTGGATGAGACATGTCAGTTTGGCTGGTTTATTTCACACCGCCAGCCTTTCCACGCAGTCATACTTTCTATCAGACTTACGAATTCTTCGGCATGTCTGATAGAGTGAGACAGGATATCTGGCATATATATTATCCTTCTCACTACCTGGGTAGCTCCTGCTCTTTCTCGCATCAAATGATTGAGCCTCCCCAAGGACCTTCCGCCCGACAGACTCTCCAAGCGTTCAGTCGGTGTGCCGGTCATCGGCACATCTCCTTTTGCACTTCTATAATTTCAGTGGCTCACTCCTGTACAATCGTGGAAGGTGTTTGTTTGTGGGTATTTTCTTCGATTCTATGATGTGCTATTGTTTTGGAAGAGGACTTCAAGCTTCCAGACAGAATTTTCATGACCCTGTCTCGCCTTCATTCTCTGTTCCAAGTCTTCCATTGTGCAGGAGTACGGGATCCGGTTTTGAGCGGCTTATATTCCCACGTTAGAAAAGTAGTAGGAAGGTTGGTGTATGGCATCTAGAAGAAGGCATAATTACCATTCATCATGTCTCATAATGGAGACCACAATTACATTACTTAACAACTTGGATAAACTGCTAAGAATGGCCGTACTTTGCGCCGCTGCGCCTTTGATATCAGGAGGCACATTTCAGACGGCCAATCAATACTGAAGCCAGGTATCAAAGTGCGGGTAGAAAGATCACGGGGCTCGGAAAAGCGGACGAAAGGATTGCAACTACGGTACTGTGGAGTAGCTAATAGTCATTTGAATTCTACGATGTACCAAGAAA
Source organism: Aspergillus uvarum CBS 121591 (assembly GCF_003184745.1). NCBI lineage: Eukaryota > Fungi > Ascomycota > Eurotiomycetes > Eurotiales > Aspergillaceae > Aspergillus > Aspergillus uvarum. The sequence goes on from NW_020291313.1 coordinate 339,671, forward strand.
CCATGATATAAACAGATAAGAGCGTCTTGGTACGCTTCTTACATTCATATTTCTGAGCGATTGCGACGATTGTGCTACAAAAGAGCAGCCTTCCAATCCCAAGTAACGCTGCACCAGCTACTCTCTACACAAGGTTTGAAGTTTGTCTAGAAAATAGCAGGTACAATCAATTTTCAGGGGAAACTAAGTTTTTTTCTCTATTACATCATTATCGCAGTGCCTCACCTGCCCATCATGCCCTAAATGCTTGAATCGTCTTAAAAATAGATAATCGCTTCCATAGTCAAGTATCATGGCCTTTCCATGCCTATATACCAAGGGCAAAATCAATACAACCAGGAAGGGGGAAACATGGGCTGTGTATTAGGAGTTTAGGCCACCGACTGATAGATTACTAGCATGTATCTAACACGTGATTCTTGTTAAAGCTACTGTACCGTACAATCAAAGTATGATACAGATGGCCTGGAATTCTATATCATAGAGCTAGATCCATACCAATTTTAGGTACTCAGTAGCTTGTTCATGAATTTACAGTCTAAATTGTTAGTCAGTCCGCTGGTTATTTTCGCAGTTGTTGTTGTTGTTGAATATTATAGCTGGATCTAGCACATGCTTGTCTGTACAGCTTACTCCATATTCTAGGCGTCCTAATGGTTGCTCTTGGCCTCCTATCCACATGGAGTAATTAGTAGAGGCAGAGACCAGGAGTCACTTTCACTGAACAGGAGCCACGAACCTGGCCGAGTCCAACCCTGAAGCGAGAGGATAAGGTACCGGTATAATTACCTATACGCATGTGTAGCTTAATTAGTAGTACGAAGTAAGCATGGATGCTCAACCTACAGGGATTGTCCTTGGTAGAAATATATCTAGAATAGGTAGGTACCATCTAGTACTTACCCAGTACCTTACCTACGGGAGGTTCAAGGTTACAGACAGCAAGCATCTGGGTGGGTGGATGGAGGTGGATCCATTGAAATCTGTCAAATCCCCGTCGACCAACGCGGTCTGGCTTTCATGGCGGGTGGAGGCCAATCTCCTCAGGGAGGTGGGGGGAAATCCTTCCACGGTTGATGATTGGGCTCAACTGAGGGCGGGTTCCTGGCACTAAACCAATATTAGATTAGCTACCCCACCGACCGCCCGGTTCTGCCTGCAAGTTGCGCAACTGCAATTGTTCAGTTTGTTGTTATTGTTGGCTGAATGCCGCCCCCCTCCCCCCCCTTCTCTTCCCGGCACCACCGCCGCACTCATGAGGAAACCGGTCTATTCACGGAGTACGTACATACATAGTACGTACTGTACAGTACAGACATACTTGGCTGTATGGTGCCTTTTCCAGATCTGTATCTAAATAGCCTTGCTTTTAATTTTATCCTCCGAGACTAGATGCGAGGGGAAGTGTTATGAAACCATGCCTGAATGAACATGCAATCAAGATAAAACATTATCAAATAAGGGTCAAGGGCTCGCGCAACGCTACTGATACTGATGGATCTCGCATTATGTTCGAGCAAGAATGACAAGATGAAGCAGATAATGTTGCCTTAGGGGTGGGGGTGGGTAATAGAAGGAAATTTGCCCCATGACATGGATATGGGTGAGCAACTGCTCAAAGTTCTAGCCCCGAGCTCTGCTCCGTACTTATCTACCAACTACCAAGGACCAAGGCAACCTACTTTTTGACACTAAGGCGACCTAAGTGGTACCGGGCAAACATGCCTTGAAATTTAGATAGGAGAGGTTGAATTAGCCCACAACTTGCGCAGCAGTGACAATGCCTCTGAGCTAGTGATGGCCATTCAGCAGGAGCCTAGATATGACTCGATAAGAAACCTCCCTCCTCCCCATGATTGTACTGAAGAAACAAAACAAACACGGTGAAGCGATCCTGTCCCATGCCCGACTGGATTTGAGCTCGGCATGGTACGATACATGGCTGCGATGATCTCCCCACAGCCCCCCCCCCCACAACTGGTTATTACCTGACAAATGGACTTGGAAAATAATGAAACGGGTCATCTAGACCGCTAGCAACGCACCTAGTAGAGTCTCTAGTCGTAGTCTAGTCTAATAGGTACCTAGACTAAAAAGTCTCCATACATGATACGACAATCGGTTTGCTCACGCACTGGGCTACTCGAGCCTCTGCCCTTTTCTTTTCTCCCTCCCTCGTCTTTCCAATCCCGTTTTTTCTTTCTTTCTTTTTTTCTTTTTCGGTTGGGTGCTTCATGTCATTCCTTTTCTACATTTAGCTCCCTCCCTCCCCCTCTCCCTCCTCACCTCCCCTTTCCCCTCTCCCCAAGTACCGTCCCGGGGACTGTACTGTCGTTCTTTTGCTGGTGCTTGGGCACCTGGCTGTCGTTCATTACTGGGAGCTTATCTTAGTTCCTGTCCACTCCTTGTTCAACACTTGTCCTTCGCCATTGTCCTCACTGATTCTGCACCGAATACGACCCTCTTTGCTCTACGGCTTCCAAGTCCATCGATCTTCAATTATTATCCAGGGTGCTACGTGACCGGCGGTTGTATATTGTCCGAAGCCCATGTACTATCGGATCATTTAGCTAGGGACATCTCTCGCTCTTGTCTCACTGCAACGTTAGCACGCCGCATTCTAGACAACAATCTCTTGACCTTCGGGGTGTCAATTCTCGGGATCGCTGCCCGCTAGTGTCGGGTTGACCCATGTATCACCATACTCATCAACATCAGCACAGGGCCTTCCGGGGCACGCATCATGGGAGAGATGTGTTGTCACGACGGCCGGATATTGTGCCTCGCGACCGTCTTCGCTTCCTTGCTGCGTCTCCCGCGCCAACTCTGCTGAGAAGAGACCCTGCACCGTCTGTCGCTACTGCCACGGCGACCTCAACTTGCGGTGGTAACAGCTGTGAGAAAAGCACGAGCACAATGATGACCACAACCTTGCCGGTTGTCCTCGGTGTAGTGTATGTCTTGAAATTGATTCTTCTTCCTGAACCCGATGCGATGAACTCAAAGCACTAATTCTATTCGGTGTGTCGTACGCTTGGTGTATTTATGGCTAATGATTGTTCAGGATTCCCGTCGTGTGTGCCATTGCAGTCCTGCTTTACTTCCACCGCAAGAATGTGAAAAAGCTTCGAAACGAGGATGCCAATGACAAGCATAAATCCCTCGATTTCGGCTTAGATCTGACACCCACTGGGACGAAACCCATGCAACAAGCCGAGAAGACTAATGGTGCTCATGCCAAGGGAGTGTCTCTAGACATAGGGCCAAGTCCATACCTCCTCCCGCCTGGACTACACAACTCACGAGAATCATTGCAATCCTTATCGAGATCTATGATCGGCGATGACGACAAGTATCGACACGCAACTTCATTTCTAGGGGACAATGCATCCTTGAGGTCTCATTCCCGGGGCCCTCAGGACGATGCGTCCAGTTTTGCAGGATCAACTCGACGGGGACCCCTGGGCGACGATATGAACCAAGGACTGCTTCGCAATGCTCAACGAATGTCTCGCTCTTCCCCGCCACTCTACGATCATCCTGAAAGCGACCGTGACGCCGAACATCCGTCGAGTCCGATTCAGAAACCACACGCCGAATTCCATGTAGATCTCTCAAGAAGTCCGAATCCTGCTCATGTGCCAGATGTCGCTGTTGATGAACCGGTCTCCAGTAATGGTCATGTCAAACTCAGTGCACCGGGTCGCAGCCCGGAGAATGGCCCTCCTTCGCTAACCTTGTCCCCCGCGCCTTCGGAGCAGTCACAAGATCCGGAATTGTTTCTGCCTAGCAGTAGTGTTGCCCAGCAAGATGGGACGAACTCTGCTCAGGATGCGCCTGCCCCGCTGCACGCTCCGATTCCAACTATAACAACTCCGCACGTCGCGCAGGCACCGACTCCAATGCCTAGAATATCACTCCCAGTGAGCGATGCGGCTAGTGACTACGGAGATGCAGAGTCCAGTCATGCGATCCCGTCAGTCAATGTGCATAGCGTGACAGAACAGGGTGGTCACGGCACCCCCGAGGATGTGCCTTATCCTTTCCAGGGTCATGAAGCGTCGGATCGAGTCCAGAATGCTAGTCTTGACCACCACCGTGACACGCGACGGCTGACTTTCGGTCTTCGACCTTTGCCGCCCGAGGATCCTTCTGATAACCCTGAACAGCGTGCCAATCGTATTCGGTCATTCTACAAGGAGTACTTCGATGAAAGTCGTCCTGGACGCGACACTTACTACGGAGGAGCCGGCTCTGAAGCCTTTGCTGAAGGCGGCTATGTCTATGATCCTTCCACCGGAGAGCATTTCAGTCCTGTCCCTGCACCATTCGCGGAGCCAGTCACCCGCCGTGCCATGACACCGCCACCCCGTGCGCCTCCGCGCTTTCAAGGTGCCGCTCGTCACATGGCCACTGGCTCAGACGGTGGCTTCGGTGATAGATTTGACTCTCCTGGCCTCCGTGCATTTTCATCCGCTTCTGGTCGCTTACCAGGTCCTCCCAAGCCCCGAAAGCCGGCGCCGCCACCATCGCCCCTTCAGATCCTCCCCACGCCCCATATGCTGAAAGATGAATCTATAATGACGGCGATTGACTATGCCCCCAGCAAGAACTACAAGGATGTAAGGGAAGGCCGACCAGAAACGCCTTTGGGTGGCCTTCAGCCCTTCAGTCCGCTGACCCCAGCTCGTTCCCCTCTCGCCTCGGCCTTTGACGATCTATCGCCCTTACCTAGCGCGTAAGTGTCTATGCTTTACCTGTCGTGCTTCGATGCGTGAGTTTTATTGGTACTAATTATGGTCCAGACACGCTTTGCGAAAGTCTGGTGCTTACGACGCTCTGGACTTTGCACCTCCGCCGCGATTCAAGAACACCGATGCCGGCAGCGATGCCGGCAGCATCCGCAGCAACCATACCGGAATCTCGTCAACCCATCTCCACAATATCCGCAATGGCGCATATCGCGTCAGCCGCCTACCCCCAGGCACCGTGGGCACTAAGGATGATTTGATATCGAACCTTCGCCCTAAATGGGATATGCAGCAATAGTTGGAGTGCCAACTCTTCTGCGACACATCAAGCTTCCCCTCGCTGTAACGATCTCCAGTATTTTGCACTCATCTGGGTATCTCGCCTACCTTGTCACGACCTATTTCCCATTTCCTTAACTACGGTATCTCTTCGTGAGGGATCCCAGTCAACATGCGATCTTTAACGTCAGTGGCGTAAAGAATATATGAAGGATGCCCTTTCATTTCAGATTTCGCTTCTCTTGGGCGTTCGGTCTCACTAACCTTGTTTTATCATCTACTACTTGCACATATGCTGTATTTTAGACGCGGGTTGCTAACCTGCAGGTATCCAATATGAGTATTTTAACTGGAATGTATTTTACTCATGACATTGAAGGTTTGAGATAATTGTTCCCCTGAAACATTTTCGTCGTTGTTGTATTGTGAAAATTGGCTGTAGACTATCAAGTCAAGCCCGCTGATGAAGTAACTATGTGTCAAGTGGTTATGGTGACTAAGCCGCAACATATTTTGACGAGACTGTCAATCCTAGTCCATACACAGGGATTCGTGGTTACTCTGAAGTACATATCTACAACTGCAGATCTGGCCCAGATTGATGATGTATAGTGAAAGGTGGCGTAGTGAAGCAGGCTCGGCGGGCAATTTTTGCGTACGGCTGCTTTCCTCGCCGATCGATAAGGGAGATTTCTGTCAAAGTCAAGCCCCATCCCTATCGTAAGCTCTGACCTTATTGATCCGTGAATACTTCGCATATGACAGGCATTGTGACGGCCAGTCATAGTTCGAATCTGAGTCTGACTGGTGTACTATACGACGCGAACCGTTGTTCGCCGAGAAAGGTTCGAGGGTTGCTTACTGCAAATGAAAAATACTTTTGTCTATTGTTCAAGAACACGGTTTGGTTGGGCCAGCAGATGTGCCAACCAAGGTACCATATAATCGAGATCTGGATCGATGTTAGGGCATGGTATAATTCCAGCGAGAAAGGTTGGGTGAGCTTACCTAGGCACAGTACCAGGTAGTCTACAGCGACACAGACAACAAAGTTCACCGTCACAGTCTTAAGCTCGACCTAAATTATATTGATCTTGTTGATGGGTCCAGAAGCATCTACCAACCTCTTGGTGTGAATGACAGAATGTACTGACACCATAGTTTGGATCGGATCTGGTCGGGTTTGACTGGTTGACATCAATGTTGCTAAATTTATCAACTTCCCTATCGGATGTATGTACACATACATACTGTAGTTACTGAGAGGTAGTTATATCTTGGTGTGCGTACGGGTTTACATGTATGTACATACATGGTGACCAAAATACTTCTTGTTCTCGGTTCTCCGAACTACTACAACAGAGTATGTAACTACTTTCGCCCCTATACTTTGTGAATTTCAAATCTCGATTTACTAAGGGGGCAATAGTTCGACCATCACAGGTAAGTACCTGTCTTCTGGAATCTTACCAATGGTAAGAGAAGAGTGTCAGGTCCGGTACCGGGCATAACGTTGAAGGTGCAGCACTGTACTGTAGGTACATGTACATATCCTACATAGTAGGGTACCAGTAGTTTGTTTTGGCCACCGTAGTTACCTCTTACCGGTACATTATCAATGGTGGTCTCAATGGGCTTCGATTCATGACACAGACAAAGAATGTAGCTGAAAGTACCAAACGGTACGGAACCGGTACCTGGCAGGATGGCCACGGGTGCTGCGCCTGCGGTACTGATTCCACCTTACCGAAAATAGTTATGATTGTTATTCAGTGGTACCGAATTCAGATCTCTTCACCCGTTCCTGGCTCACCACCTCAAGTACTGGGTAGTATTTGCACCTCTTCCATGGTGCTGTGCTTTTCCCGAATTCTCTTTCTCTCCTAATTGCCAATGAAGCTGCTGGTTGCAGGACTCCAGTCTCCCCGCTTCCTTCTACTCTCCCCCTCTCGCGCTCTCTTGCTCGCTCGTTTGTTCGCCTGCTCTTTCTGTCACTCCTTTCTTCTTCTTCTTTTGATTTTGCCTCGTCGTACTGTATCTTCCTTCTCGCGTCACTCGTTCATCTTTCTCCAATTGTCTCAAGTTGGTGGCAATGCACCTAGCATTCTTGGTCTAATATGAGACTTTTCTCAGCTGTCTCATGGCACCCAGTTTAATATCGGTAAGTCGCCATTTTGATTGGTTCAGTTCACTCTTATCCGTTGCTCCCGGGGTAATTCGACCCTTTCTCTTGACGCTCTCACTTCTCTCGTCTTTCCGGGCCGTCCTTGGTTAGCACCGCGGTGGACCTTTTACCTTACGTAGTCTACTTACTTGACTCGGGCTCTTCCCCTGACCATTGACTAGGTCGTCTTTCGTCAACTTTTCCTACTCACGCGCTGGTCTCACTGTGTCTGCCGACGACTTTTCTAAATTTCCATTGGGCGCACGTCCGCTGCAATCCGACTTCTGCTATCCACTCTTTCGCTCTCGATCGCCCACCATACCATTACCTTTTTTCTTCGATTTGTTTTGAGACGATTCCCTCGCCAACCTTGGCTGCAAGTGTCCTTCAGCCTCAATTTTCTTTCGAACGGCTACACTCGATAATTCTCCGATCGCATAACCACCCCCCTCGCCCCTGTGAAGGCGCCTGCTCTGTCGTCATCGCCTGGCTTTCTTGGTGACCGACGCTTTGCTACTCTTCTCATATTCTGGCCTACTCCACGTTCATCCCGCGTCGGAGGCCCTTTCTGTTCAGGCTGACTGGACGATGTCGTCCTCCGGTATGAAGCCACCCATCCTGCTCCTCGCCTATCGTGTTTGGCACTGTTCCTCTTTCCTTCCGCCCCCTCACGAAGTTACTGACTCACGGCAATAGCTGCTGCGGTCGCACCTGCGCCGGTAGCAACTTCCGCCAATACTGCCGGTGCCGCTACATCGGCCGATACTCAAGCGGAAACGCCCACACAGACCTCAGTCCTAACATCTTCAACGTCGGAAGCACCCACAACTCAAGTGCCAACCACTACCGAGTCTTCGACATCAGTTTCAACCTCTTCAACGTCATCGTCATCGTCGACCACAACAGCCCCGGCAGAACCTACAACGACGAGCACCTCATCACACACAACATCAATATCGACAACGACAACGTCGTCGTCATCTTCAACGACAACGTCGTCGTCATCGTCAACGACAACAGATCCTGTTCCTACCAGCAGTTCCGCGTCAGAAACCAGCCGCACGGTCGATGTCGTCACAACAGTTGTAACACAAACACCTACCAATGGCTCTACGGGAGTAGAAACTCTCACTATAACCTCGACAGACACATCGATCCCAACAGCCACTGCGGGTACGGCAGCGGACGGGGCTTCTATCACTGGAAGCGGCTCGTCGGCTACTGGGACTTCAAAGAGTACCAACAGCGGTAGCTCTTCCGGACTTTCAGCAGCTGGCACGATAGCAGTCGCAGTAGTTGTGCCTGTCGCATCTGTGGCTCTTATCGTCTTGGCTGCCCTCTATTTCTGGAGGAAATGGAAAGCGAAAAAGGCGGCGGAGGAGGAAAGACGAAAAGAGGTAGAGGAATATGGCTTTAACCCGAATAACGATCCATCCCTTCCACCTATCATGGGCGGAAGTGCGTTTGAGCCCAAGGATGATACTTCTGGGTATCGCGGGTGGGGTACCACATCTGCAGGCCGGAAAGCATCGACCAACCTTTCAAGCAGCGCTGGGGTCGGGCTAGCCATGTCTGAGGCTGGAAGCGCGCCTGGATATCACCATGCCACTACTCCAAGTGACGGAACTATTCAGTACTCCGAGGGCCAGGGTACTTTAGGGGAGACTGAACCGATCGGTGTCCTTGGTGCTGCTCCAGCAGCCGCGACAAACACCCGGAACGTCGATATCCATCGTGGTCCATCAAACGCCTCATCTGCATACTCTGCAGCCAACCGATCGGAGGCCTCGGACGAAAGCCATATGTCCACTACACACCCTGCCGGTGGCTTCTACGATGATAATCCATATTATAGCGATATTCAACCGCAGTATGGGGCTTATGGTGACGGTCCGTATGGCGGTGCCCCTCCCGTCATTCGAGATGTTCAAGCACGGCGTAACACCCGCATTGAAAACCCCGCTGTGTTTCCCCGCCAAGGAAATGCCGGTATTGCCCAGAATTTCTAGGTTCAGACATTGTACCTTTGCTTTTTCACCTGGCTGCACACGTTTCCGGCCTGTATAAGGTGCTTTCCAAACGGATACGGTCCCTATGGGTAGGCTAAGTTCCATGCCAAGAAAGTGAGAGAATCAAGCATCAAGCATCGCCTTGCCTCTTGGTCAAAATGCACACTCATTTCTCGGAGATGCCATTTCTGACAACCTACAAGGGACGACGTCATTCTTTGAAATCCCAAATCCCTGCCATTCTGCATAAGTTGTCAACGTGTTACCATCAGGCTGGCTTGTCTTGCCTTTTTCTTTCAATCATATTTTTACACTCTTTATGTTGGAATTATATTGGCCATATTTTTGCTTACTATTACTGTTCTCTGTGGTGCTCACTTGATTCCCCTTGTCGATTTGATATCTGAAAATCCTTCTTAGTTGACACTTGCAACATGTACATTCATGACATTTTTACAGCCACTCCCTTTCACACTGGGCTTCAGAAGGGCTGCTGTGATTCTTTTTTTTCTTTTATCTCCCGCTCAACATATTCTGTTTCTATGGTTGTTCCTCTTGCTTTTCCTAGGTAAATTTTGCTTAATATGGTCTGGAATTCGATTGGCTTAATCAAAACTTGTGACCTGTGTGCGTCAACTGCACACTCACTATGTGATAAGACTGTAGCTTTCAACACTGTGTAAGTAGGGGTAGTTATTATTTGTGGGGAGGCTTCCATTGCCATGAATAAATAAGTTTCTCATACTGCCCATCATCCTCGGCATCCGTACTGTCGAAGCGGCCTGAAGATGTGGCTTCATAAGTCTGGAACATGTTGTTTTCACCTTAACCTCGATGATTGATGTATCCTGGTAGGCACCAGTGTATAGATTATCCCTGAAATATAGCATTTCAGGGTCTCCATTGAATGGTCGACCAAGGAAAGAGCAATAAGCCGCAATTCAGCATGCAACCGTAATCGCGACCAGAACCAGGCATTGTTCTCGGGGAGCTGTAGGAAGTGTGGTTGATTCAATTGCTTGCGAGACTCCGAGTTAGTGCTCCATCAGGCCGAAGGCGACCAAGTTTCTTTTCATCTTAAGGATCGGGGGGGAAGAACTGAAAAGGAAAAGGAACAAGAAAACTGGGTGAGACAAAAATAGACTAGTATTAGAGCATTAGAGCTTCTGCTGTGCTCTTTCTTCACACTTCCATCTCATGTTATCATTTGGCTTCTTGAAGGGTATGTTTACTATGTACTCCATACTCCGTACATCCTTGGTAGGAAGAGAATGAAATACTTTACGCACGGAATAATTATATGTAACGTTCGCTTGGCAGACGAAGTGGCAGAAAGCAGTTACTGTACAGTGCACGTGTCACCGCCTGGGAACAGGAGGCAAATGGCTATTACGTACGGAGTACGTAGTATAGTACTTTACCTAGTGGTTGATTACTTGGTCCTACGTACCGTACTTGTACTGTACTGGCTCACTCTGAAGGTGCACATTGTTGTACTCCGAGGTCGACTTACTGCACTGCGTGCCATGCGTAGTAGGTTCAGTAAGGTAGCTAACTGTATGATCGTTCAAGGTTGATGGGCACTGCATCCGCGACGGGAGTCCGAAAGAACGTGGGCATCTTGGAAGCGGTGATTGGTCCGGGAACAGCTACCCAGAGCTCCCCACATCTCCTCCAGGCTACCTGATCGATTAATGCAGAGATGGGTCATTGATTGACTTCAACCCTTCACTTTGACCGTTGACTTGACATTGGCTGGTCAACAACGCTCCGCCCACGCGCCCTCCTCCCCCCGGCACGAGTCCTTTCTGATCTTCTCATTCGCAAGTGCCGATTGACTTAGTAGTCCCTACTAAGCACCGTGCTAACACCTCGGGGCTCAGACTTACCTGGTAAACTCTATACGGTAGTAGCTACCTACTGTTGCTGATTGAGGAAGCAACAACGATTCGCTTTCGTGGGCCCTTCCTTCTTCTACCATTTTCTTCTCTCATATCTCAGCTCTCGTTACCCATCTCTCCCCTCTCTCTCTATCTTTACTGCCCCTCTCTCTCTTCTCTTCTTTTTCGCTTTCCCCGTGCCCCCTTCCGGGGTCAGGTGTGTGTGCCCCTCGCTTTGGTATCAGTACTTCCGGCCTTCCTCGCCGTCGCGCGGATGGACACGGCCTAATTCTTGAGCTTCAGACGTACTCTTTCTACCCAAGTTGGTAGTAAAAGGCCATTAGCACGGAGCACAGCTGCTACTGCCACTGCTTCTGCAACGGTCATTCGGTGGTCTGTCATTCTTTGAGACTAGACAATCGTCCGCTTGAAACAAGCGCCGCTTATAAGGTTGACTCTCTCTCTCTCTCTGTGTCTCTGTTCCCCATCATCATTGACCGTCGCTCCTCCCCCTCCCCCTCTTTTCCCTTTCTTCACTTTCTCTTCCTTCTCCGTCTATCCCGTTGCCGTTCCTTCGAGTAGCGGGGGTTCCCTGAACTCGTCTCCATCAGCTACTGCTCCTCGAGCCCGGAGTGACTGACATATTTGTGCTTGCCTCCTACTTCACCTATCTCTTGACTTACGAATATTGTTATAGCTTGTGTTGTGCCGCTGAGTTCAGCATCGCGTGGTACCTCAGTGCATCAAAGGCCCTCACAAGCCATCGTTACGTCCTGCCCAGCGCAGCGCAGCGCCTTCCAAGATGTAAGGATCCACCTACGAGTCTGATGCCCTTTCCTTTGCCCCGTGCCCTTCCCTGTGCCGGCCCTGATGATTCGAGAAAAGGAAGTTCGGCAAACAAATTCAGCGCAGACAGCTCGATCTCCCTGAATATGCTGCAAGCTTCGTGAACTATAAAGCGTTAAAGAAGGTCAGTCAAGCCTCCCCGCTTGCTTCGCACAATCCGATTCCCACTCTGCGTGCTGCTCCGAAAACTAGATTGACCGAAGCACCTGTGATAGCTTATCAAACAATTGAGCGCCACACCCACCATCCCAGCACAGAGTGTCGCAGGTGCAGCGCAAGATGTTCCTGAGGCGCAAGCTGCCCTGCGGGCGAACAAAGAGGTGTTCTTCTTTCGACTGGTAGGGATACATATCGGAATCGGCTGTGAAGACATTCTGATTGACCGCACAATCCAGGAACGAGAGATTGAAAAAGTCAATGCCTTCTATCTACAGAAGGAAGCTGAGGTACGTTGATGTCATGTAGTATTTCTAGGTGACAATTATGGGAGACTGAAGGCAGCGCATAGTTCTCACTCCGGCTAAAAACCCTAGTCGACAAGAAACGGGTCATCCAATCGCGAGCAGTGACGAATTCCAAAGCGCCCGCAAATTATGTCTCGCTGTTTGAAGGATTTCAGCAATTCGACGGTGATCTCAATAAACTACAAGTGAGCTTTGAATTGGCATCGCAGCTGCACTTGATGTATTCTGACATATCGTCAATCTTTCAAAGCAATTTGTTGAGATCAATGAGACGGCAATGTCGAAGATTCTGAAGAAGGTGCGTCTATTAACCGGAATCGCACTCCTTTGCGATCGAATTAGCTAACAATGTGGTCGTAGTGGGATAAAACTTCCAAGGTCTGAATAACCTGATCTTTCCTGTGTTCCTTTTTCTGTTGTGCCCCAGTCGTTGCATTGAGACTTGTACTATCATGCTTTTGCTTACACGTGCGGCATTTCTAGTCTCGCATGAAAGAACTATATCTTCACCGAGCTGTTGAAGTACAGCCATGCTTCAATAGAGACGTTTTGCGAGACCTGTCGGATCGAGCAACAACAGCACGGCTGGAGCTAGAAGCATGGGCGGAAGGCGAGAATATTCATTTTGATACCATCCGTCCAGTGGATAGGAGTGCAGTCTCGCAATCGTTCGGGCCAGATGAGGAAGATCTCGATCTACAAATTCTGCAATCTGCCAGTTCAGGAAACCTTCAGACGCTACGCGAATGGACAGCAAAGTTACAATCATCCCCGGACGCTTCAATTCGTGCGACTCGCACCTTCCTCGCGGCCATCAATGAATTCTCTGACGAAGTGCTTGCGGTGCTCTTGGAAAGTGGCCTGGTTGACATAAATGCTGAAGATGATATCAATGAACGCAACTGCCTGCACGAAGCAGCCATTTCCGGTCGGGAATTTGTTCTCAAGGCTGGGCTAACAGCAGGGGTCGAGATTTCCAGGTGTGATGTCTACGGTAGATTGCCTCTACACTACGCCTGTATGCATGGTCGGGTAGAGATGGTGCGGGAACTGTTGAAGGCCGGACCTCATACCATTGATGTGATGGACCATGACAACTTCACGCCCTTGATTCACAGCATTGTCAAGGATCAGTTGGCCTGCGCGGAACAACTGCTTTGCAACAATGCCCGTATCGACCCAACATCCGAGTCAGACCATATCCCGCTGAATCTAGCCTGTCAGTATGGATCAATTCCAATAGTCCAAATGCTGTTGGAACGCGATGCGAGGCTGCTTCCAGATGCTGAGGGCTTGTACCCCCAACACATGGTGGCACGGGCTTCACAGTCACCGCAATTGCTCCTTCTTCTCAAACAGCACGGAGCTAACATGGATCAACGTGATAAACTGTACCAATGGACCCCTCTTTTTCATGCAGCCAGCGAGGGCTGTGTGGGATGTCTACGTACGCTTTTGGAACTGGGCGTTGATGCCGGTGCTGTGGACGAGAAAGGTCTCGCCGCAATGTACTACGCAGCGTGGGAGGGCCATCTGGAGTGCATGCTTCTACTTTGGTCCCATAGCATAACTTTGCAGTCTCCGCAAAAACCTCTTGGTTTTCTGAACGGCTTGAAGCTGCAGGACTCGGGTCATGATCATGCTTCTGGTATGGATGATTTGACAGATGCAGATAACATGGATACGGTGGATGGCATCCCTGACCTGTCCCTCCCGCCACCAATCATACCCCTGAGACGGTACGGTCACAACTTCCTGGATAAAAAGGTATTCGTTCAGATTTTGTTTGACCCAGGAAGCACTGGTTCGATTTTGTTCGATCAAGCAGGTCGGCATCCTGCTGCACGCCTGACCATATCCTCCAAGCTCTCCGATTTGATTCCACGTACCATAATGCTCCCTATACAGGAAGACTCGAGAATGATATCCTTCCATGTTGACAACCTTGACACATTCGCCGTTGATTTCGAAATTTTCCCTACTTTCGGGTCTAAAGTGATTGCGAAGACGGTAGCTCTTCCCAATATGTTCAAAGCCGAAAGCTCCAGCACTGGTACATGTTCCCTACCACTATTTGATCCCAGGCTACGATCTATTGGTCAACTGCGGTTCAACTTTCAAGTAATCAAACCCTACCACGGCGATCCGCTAGAGATTACCCACTTCGCGACATATTGGAAGGCGACTAGTGCTGTTGACCATGAACACAATGGTCTCGTCACAGGCTCTAGTTTGTCCGGTGATCACATTCAGCTCTTTGTGCAGTTGACCAGAGACCGAGTTCCTGTTCTTTACCCCCAGTTTGCGATCGAGTATCATGGCATTGAGATACCAATCTGTCAGCTTACCTACATCCAGTTCCGAGCAGTTGGTGTCGAACGCGGCGTAGATCTTCTCGAAATGCTAAGGTTCCTACAGCTGTTCGCTTTGAACGACTTGGCACAAGCCCATCGTCAGCTGGCTTCGTCATTTCTGTCTTTGCGAGACGTTTTCCATCATTTACCACTCAGTGTCGGCGTCAATATATCCGTGCTATACCCGTCGGCGGTGGAGGAGCGAGCATCACATATGACTTCCCTGCCGGACGTTAACACCTTTGCGGATGCTATTCTTACAGAAGTCTTTGACCACGCTCGAATTGCGCGCGACCAGAATCCTGATATCATGCGTTCTGTGGTCTTCACCTCCTACAACCCTAATATTTGCATTGCTTTGAACTGGAAGCAGCCCAATTGTGAGTCAGGCTCTCAACCCCTTGTCAAATTCTCCTGAGAAATACGCTGATGTAGCTCGCCTTTTGAGACCCCGTTCTACTTTGCAATGACCTTGGTCAGATTCGGGACTTAGCCCGTGATGTCAATGCACTCCCTGATGTTAACAGCAGCGGACGAGCTTCGATGTCCATTAAGGATTCCGCCCGAATAGCGCAGAGCAACAACTTCATGGGATTAATATGTCGCTCTAGTCTGCTGGTATGTATTTGTCTTGTCATATATGCTTTCCTTCCTAGCCACTTGAGTCGGTTTTTCATGCTGGGGACTAACACTCCTTGCTTGTAGAACGTTGTGCCCGCCCTGGTGGATACAGTAAAGGAACTTGGCCTCGTGTTGGTGGCAGATACTTCGGACGATGCCAACCAATCCGACAGAATGGACGTCTTACAGACTACCGATCCTGTGGGTGTGGCTGATTGGGCATATCGTATGCCAGACGGCGTCAACGGTGTCATGAAAGCCAACGGCATCTTAAGGTTCAATGATACGATTGATATGTGAATTGGCAATCGACTCTTTGGCAATCTTGGCCACCGTTTCCATGCAACCTGACATTCACTTATCGTCGTTTGGGATGAACCCATTCCGGGCCAACAGCGACAGACTATGATTTCCTTGCCATCTTCATGTCTTCATGTATTCGGAGCCCCCGATCCACTCCACCTTCTGCGTGATGCGGCTTTTTATGATTTTGTACACTTTTGACATATCTTTCTATGTCTCACTTGTTGTGGTTGTCTTCATGAGACCCATCGCATATGGTGCCTTCCCAGTTGCACTTATGAATTGACCTTAATTGGTGGCTATATTCTGATGTGAATGTTGATAGCTCGATGTTTGAAGTGGGGAATCTTCTGATTAAATATACCAGATAGTGTACAAATATCTATCATATGATATCTAGCATGACCAAACACTGTGAAGCAGAGGAAACGACGTGGTCTTGTGTATTCGCCAGTCCGACTGACGTCCACAAGAAACCACAGGATCTTACATACCCCTCGGTCTGCCTTTGACAATATTATAGCCCCAATGTCGCAGAGTTTTGACAACTTTGGGGGTAATGGCTGCTGTCAAGGGTACTCGGATGAAGATGAGACTCTTGTGAATCGCGTAGGCAAGTGCAAGTTGAGTCCATAGACCTGAAAAGCCATGGAAATTAGTCATTGCAAGGTCTGAATGAGTGAAGTGCTCAACATTAAGACACTTACTGGCATTTTCGCCGTTACCTTGCGCCTGTGCCGCACTCTCCTGAGAGCCCGTGTCGGTTGTCAAGCTCTTGTTCTGTTCCGAGTCTGCGTTGGCACCCTGCTTGGTCGGCCAGACAGCATCCACCGCCCCCTTGACAGACTCGAAAATGACGTGCTCATAGTATCCGATTCGCTCTACACCCAGCAGGCGAACAGCGGCAAAACAAATCGGAAAGTCCATGGCTGACAATAGCAGATATACCCACAAGGCGGACCAGCCATACTCCTTCGAGAGGTTGCGCAACCGCTGCGACAATGAAGTGCCTGATTTTGGTGATTGCGCCGCGTGTCTTGCGCGGGACGACTGGAAGAACCGGCGGAATGGTTTTTGAGGTCGGTAAGGATTATAAAGTATAGTGCCGCTCCTAGTACCGTGAGCCTGCTTCCATTGAGGAAAGGTCACCCGTCGCTGGAGAATCGGCGTGTGCGGTGCGGAGGATCTAAAGGCGCGATTGAAGGCAAGAGAGTTCGTTGCAGACGGTGTTTTCGGTACAGCCAAATTTCCTCTGGCTGTGCCGCGAAGCTGAAAGAGCAAAGCCGACAGGAAAGGATGGCGTGGCTGCATTTTCAGATTAATGTAATTGGGTGCGCAGCAGGCTAGGCGTCTACAAAACAAAAAAAAATGCCGAATTGAAAATTGCTGGCTGATGACGCTTCGGGCGCAGACAGTGAGAAACAATCGAGGTACGTAGTTGATATTTATTCGCTACTACAAGCAATCTATTCCGGTTTATCGGCGTGCCGGTGCATCCGCCTCCGATCAGGTGTTATCCTACTCGCCGCCAGGAATTTTACGTGAAGAGGTTCTGTATGTATGGTAATTTGAATGTATGCCCAAGTACGTAATTACTTCGACAAACTGGCGAGAGTTGTGTTGTGTAGTAGTTACCGGAGCATCTCTCTGCCTGGCGCCGCCGGGGGTTACACCGCCTTCAAGGTGTCTCCGCAAGCCCTCCAGAAATCTCGGCTGGGAAAAAGGACTACGGCCTCCTCCATATCACGCCTTCGCGATACCATCACAAGTATCTTCTCCCGCTCTTCCTGTTGGCTGGCTACACTTCGCCATGTCGCCTCGTCTTTCCGAGCAGTTGGCTCATATTCCCTTTCGCTCCAACTGGAGCCCTCGTTCCGCCGTCCATGGCCAGGTCCCCATTCGCACTTTCGGTATCCGCTCATTGAACCCCCCGAAGACCTCCCGCTTCGATGTCGGTCCGGGTCTACCTGTTTTGAAGTCGACTCCCACAGCAGCCTTGGAGCGCAAGGCTAATACGCTTCCCCTGCGCACTGGTGCGATCGCTACCAAGAAAGGAATGACCGGTCTGTACGACGCGACGTCCGGGAAACGTATCGCTTGCACCGTCCTCCAACTAGATAGACTCGAGGTTATATCGCACAAGACGTTGCAGAAGCATGGATACTTTGCCGTCCAGATGGGCGCTGGCTGGAGGCGGCCTGCCAACCTGACCAAATCGCTATTGGGTCACTTCTCGGCCAACGGGATCTCGCCGAAGCGTCATATATACGAATTCCGGGTGAAGGACGAGAGAGGCCTCTTGCCTGTCGGAGAACCGGTCAACGCCGACTGGTTCAAGGTGGGCCAGTATGTTGATGCGCGATCAAACTCCAAGGGAAAGGGATTTGCCGGTGTGATGAAGAGACATGGTTTTGGAGGTCAAGATCGCAGTCACGGTGTCAGTCTGACGCACCGTTCGCTTGGTTCTGCAGGTCCCAGTCAGGGTGGTGGCTCCCGTGTTTACCCTGGCAAGAAGATGGCTGGAAATATGGGAAATGAGCAGAACACAGTGCAGAATCTCAAGATACTTCAGGTGGATCAAAAGAACGGAATTGTCGTGGTTAATGGTAAGTTACATACCAGCCGTCCCCAACAGGCCTCTCGACCTGCACTCATGTGAGTGAAGGGGCGACATCGAATACTGATCATTGTGTATTTCTCTACTCTAGGTTCCATCAGTGGCCCCAAAGGTTGCGTCGTCAGGATACAGGATGCTTTGAAGAAGCCTTGGCCGAAAGTCAAGTTGGTCTCGAAATCATCTTGATAACCGATTCGAAAGCATTTTCCCTCCGCCCATTTTCAGATCTCCCTCACCGTTTTTCCATCCCGTGAGATGTACTATAACACCATACTATTTTGCCTCCATAGAGCGACATTTTTATTTGACATGTAAATGATATCCATATCAGATCAGATCTCTTTCATCCACTCAAACCTGCTGCTTTCATATCGTTGCTGTCGTGCTATGAACCTCGATGTCAAAGTCTGAAAGAGTGGCGAGGGAAAGAACAAAGAAGCCCTCCAATGACCGAACGCCCTAGCATAATGCACATGGATCTCAAAATATTTACAAATACAGATTCCCAGACACTGTGCACCACATATAAAATACAATGTACGCCGTCACAATTTCAGCATTGTTTCCCTAGTTGCTTTGCCGAAACGGGTCGCTATCACTGTCGAGGAGTTGCACCACTGTTCCGTCTTCTGTTTCCAGGCTCCATTCTTCTGTGCAGAACTGATGTGATTGCTGGTTAGCTTGAGTTACCTTTGCCGTTCGAGGGGAAGAGCCCATAGCTGGGAACGCACATAACTCATGCGGTTGAGTCTAATACTCCGGAACCTCATCTTGCCTTGCCCTTTAGTTCCCTTGACCCAAAATGAGATGTCGATGCGGCCATGTAGCTGATTCATTTCACCACTGATCCATGGGATTTTCTGGGCGAAGTAGATCTCATCCCCTAGAATCTCACGGGCTCTCGGCGAAGTCCTCAGAGCATACAGTGTGCTGCTGACCACGCTTGAAGATGACTTCTGGTAGTTGAATATACCCAGCATAGCCGCGCCCACAACAACAGCGAAGAGTGGCAATGTGCGGAGCCAGCGGCTCTCGCTGTTGACAGACGGCAATTCTCGGTCTGATCGACGCTCCATGAGAGGGCCCGAATTGGAGCGCGGGGCGGGGATCAAGCTGCGACGATGAGGAAGAGCTCGGCGACGAGCGCCAGGCAGTTGTGGGACGCCAATGCGCCGTCTTGCAGCAGATAACAGCATTTTCTGGACAATAGAATTCCCTCCAGATAAACGGGCTCTTTTATATCATCGACAGGGCTAAGTTTTGGGAGGCGTAAAGAGTTCTAAGATAACTGCGAAAGGTTGTTTGGCCTCGGGAGTTTTGGACAGCGGGCCCAAAAGTGCAAGACAAGCAAGCTTAGCAAACGAAGCAAACCAGATCTGGAATAGAAGGGTTTACACCGTACTGGTAGGTAAGGTACTGTACCAAAACACTGAACCGGTTGTGTCATGTATTTTAAGCAAAACGCTCACCGAGTCGCTGGATTACTCTGCAGCCCATTGAAAGTGTCTCGAGTCTCCCGCCCAGAACTGAGTCCTTCTGGACTCTGAGAAACGATGGCGTCTGCAAGACTTCGGCGCGCATTCCGCTATCCAGATGATCTGGAAGATGATGAGTATGCTCGCGAAGAGTTGGATGAAGAAGGTCTGTGTGATCGATTAGCCACCGAGGAAGGTTGGCTTACAGCTTGCGACGCTTGAATTTCACTAATAGACCTGCAGAGCAAGAGCGCGTAATCCAAGCCCTCAAACTCTTCAACGATAGACGAAATTCTGAATATAGTGTAATGAGACTCCCTTTATAAGCATGACAAATTGAAGCATGGCGAACACCGCTAAACATCATGGCTATTCATGGTTTAGATTATCTTCGCCGCCATCCCCCTCTTGTCCGCGGCCATCTATCTTCCCCCAATGCTGTCCAGTTCATCTGCCACTATCGACCGGTGCGTAGCCCTTGTGAGTGTACTGTCTCTGTTGGCAACCGCCCACAGCATGAGGTATCTACCGCATCGACGTCGCGACAACAAGAGCAAAGGACACATGATGGACTCGAATGGCCACACCCAAGCCCAGCAACTTCTTCCACTCATCAATGCAGCGAGCTGCATACTATTGGTGCTAATTCGCTTGAAATTCTCTTCCAAAGAATCTTGGTTCAGCACCGAGCTGATTACATCCTCGGTTCCTGGAGGTTAGTATACACGCCAGATTTCCCATATTTGATTCAAGACTGGTGTCGCTCATTCTACCTAGCAATGTTAGCAACTGTGTGGGTCGCGCGCAGGGTCATGTTGTCCGTTGATATCAAGGATCTTGAAACTCTTCGATACAATTATAAAGGAGCCTAACGCCTCCCTCTAAACCCATTCTAAACCCATTGGTTCGAGGCCGAGGAAGGATTCCTGGCTAACCGAAGAAGAGACAACACCTACCAGTGCATCTACTAGGCAAGCATGACAGTGACGTCTGGTTGTTATTGCAACCTTCAAAAGCATAAGGATTGTCTTTTTCGTTTTATCGGCAAATCGGCTTGAAAGGAACGAATACCGCCCGCTTGAATGACCAATATGAGAACAAACTTGCATCCAATATATTCGACATGTGAAAATACTCATGTCCGCTCATAAGTTCATATTAACTAATTGCCGGACGGTGTAGATATTGCACCCTGGGGTAACAGCAATCTCTCCAGAGCAGGATCTACCGGAATGCCTTGATATTCTGTCGAAAATTCTGGGACTGTAGAGGACTCCTCTACTTGGATGCCCTGCCTAGGTGCCAGCTGATTATGCTCTTCATCCTCGTTCTGGTGATGCTGACGATGATGCTCCTTCGATCCATTGGTCTCATCTTCCGCAGCCTTCTTCAACCAGCGCAAATTCGAATGCCGGAAGTCTACAAGACTTTCCACGCTGCGCGGATCCGCAATTTTCCGGGTGTCATGGCCGAGTAGCATGCATGTGGGCTCGAAAGGGCGCATCGTCGGATCCCGGCGACAGGCAGCGCAACTGCAAATATTATTGCATTTAGGACATTTCCAATCCAGAACCTCCATTGTCTGTTGCGGAAGCATATTGAAAGCCCTATAGAGACTTCCATAACAATAGTACTTGCAACAATTTGTGCATGAGGCAAGTTTCCAGAGCGGTTCGAGATATCTGCAAATGTGACAGCGACCGACCTTCTCTGTTTGATCTCCCCGAGAAATTTTTCGTCTTTTGCGTGCAGAGGCGATCTCATCCGTGTCACTATCCTTCCCTTCCATAGGTTCAGACTGGACGATTGGTTTGCTGATATCGACCCAAGGCCGTCTACTTAGCTCTATTTGGCAAATCTCAGCCAGTGTCCTTTTGTTCAGTCGCTCTCTTTGTGTAATCAAAGGCAAGTATGTCTGCTCAAGATCCGACTTGGCCTTAAGGAGCTGTTGCCTCCAAGCCTCATGCTTCGCTTCGAGTTCGTTCCAGTCGAATTGCTCAACCCATTTGAGAGCTGATATGCAAAGACAGCTTCGGCCCATCGCATAACATTCCATGCAGATGTCGTACGCATCATCCTCGTCTGAAAAAGAGGGAGTAACGCAGTTCGGGCAAGTGAGGAACCTGTTGAAGATATTTCCCCTACAGTAGGAGCATGTGATATTGCTATCATAAGGAATAAGCTCGACATCTTGTTCGGGCAAATTGCTGCCGAAGCATTCAGAAAGAAGTACCTCATTGTACAAACCGAAGAGCTGCTGGAAATCCTTTATCAACTTCTTGTAGGTTGTGCGATCCATGTCAGATTTCTGGGCTTTTTTAAGGACAGCAGAGTAGTGTTCGAGCGAGTAGAACACGATAGACTTGTTTTTATATTGTTCATCCCGGCAAACCATTCTTGCGTGAGGTAAAGCTTCATGCAAGGCCTTGTCCAGAGTTTCCACTGTGGTCCGATTCCAAGCTACTTTCATTGTCCTCGTTCCGCGGTTCCACACCTGATGTGCTGCTAGAGGCGGTATGAGAATAAAATCTCCTGGTTTCTGCTCGACGACGTATGTCTTGAATGGAGCCGCTTTCCAAGCATTTATCTGTGCGAAATGGTCCTCGATATCAATGTCATGACCAAGCGTAGACATCCAGTAATCGGAAACAGCACGGCGGTCCTTGCTCTCCGTCATAAACCAGATGGAAGATCCTGGCTTGATATCTTTTCCATATTCAACTGAACCATCCGATGCTTCGACCATGATATTCTGGCCGAGGCTGCCGCACATCTCTTGATGGGCTGGTGTATAGGTTCCTTCATGACCGATGTAGCACATAAGATTCTCTGCACGTGCATTTGGAGGAAGACAGCTCATCAAATCACCAGCCCTGGCAACCGGGGCGTTCGAGTGGGCCTTGTTAAGATAGAAGACCGGCGACGGTATGACTTTTTTCAATTCATCATGCCATTCAAGGGGGCAATCAATATCTTTGAGATATATGCGCTGCCGATCAGGGTCTTTGTAGTTGGACGGTGTCCATTGATCAGTAAGAAGCGGCATATTTTTAAGATAATGTCCTATCGTGAGAGGCAAGTCGGTCTTTGTACTTAAGTTCCGCGCATATTCCGCTTTACACGACACATATTATCAGCTGGGATTTCAAGATTCCTGAGCCAGCACGCTTACTCACTCTTTGCAGAATAATGGCCCCTGAGCCACTTCTCGGAGAAAAGGGTATGATTCAGCCTTTTATCAAAACCCTCAATGACCAATGGTCTGCCCAATCGAACAACTTGAAGTGCAACAAGTTTCTCAAAATCATCCAAGTCATTCTGATCGACAGCATCGCAGTGAATCCTGGTCACAAATTCGAAGTTCGGTGTCGATTCAACTAGAGCCTCTAAATCCAGGTCTGGGGAAAGTGGTTCAAAAGCCGCGCGAGGGCGCTGAGCGGGCATTCTGACAGACAATCGGAATAGATTGATGTGATTCAACTATCCAGGGAGGGCGGAGGGAGAAATTGGACATGAAGATGTTGGTGACATAGGTAGACAAGTCGCATATTCACCAAGTGCTTAAAGCATGTTTGTAAATAGCAAAGATGCAAGGTCTGGTGTTACGGACGAGAAGTATGGTCAATAACAAGACTTCGGTACAAATAATCAGAGCTCGAGAGGTTCTAGCTCTTTGATCACACGTGGACGCAACTGCAGAAGTGGTCCCTCTTCGCCTACTTATATGAGAATGGGAATAGAAGGCTGCTGGATATGGCGAAGAGAAAAAAAGGATAACAAGCGCCTCGTACTGCACGCGAGGGAGGATGTGATGTGATGTACGGAGCGGACCGAGCGGAATGGACTTTTTCGGGGCTTTGCCTGAACTTGTTGCCAGAAATATCAACTTACTCACCCAGGCGATGAACTCAGGAACGAGGACTCAACCAGCCGATCTCGTTTTCCCTTCCGTCTCCCTCCCCTGGCATCTCTTAGTTTTCGCATCTTGATGGGATGGATTTGTGCTAGACTCAAATTCCTGTTATGATTGACTGACAACAGCCATCTTGTTCTCGATTTTCCCGATAATGACTGCAATCGCAAATATGCCATTGTCTTGCTTACCCCTGCGCTACCAGATTCGAATGCGTCGATGCTTCGCAGGGCGAGCCACCTCTCTTCAACAACCGCTTTCATCCGCTTTCTACTGTGGCTCTCGCGCTTTCTCGTTGCCCCAGAATAGTCCAGCAGCGATCAATGGCTTTCCGGCATCCCGTCAAAGATCAAATTATTACCCGTGCAGGCTCAAAGACTCAGGCGTTTCTACCTCGCAGAATCACCCAAGTTCGAGCTCGGTCCACTATTACAGACCACCAGAAAAGGGATTCATAGCCTCTCTTCCACGGTCATGGATTCCATACGCGGAGTTGTTGCGCCTTGATAAACCTACAGGCACATACTATCTTTTCTTCCCTTGTCTATATTCCACCCTTCTTGCTGCATCCATGACGACTTCCAGCGGCCCATTCGAAGTTGCCGGAACCGCCGGTCTGTTTCTCGCTGGTGCCTTGATCATGCGAGGTGCTGGGTGTGCGATCAACGATCTATGGGACCGGAATCTGGACCCGTATGTTGCAAGAACCAAGTTTCGTCCTATCGCGAGAGGGGCAATCTCCCCTAGCAAAGCAGTCGCTTTTACTGGCGTCCAATTACTGGCAGGGCTGGGCGTCTTGCTTCAGTTCCCAACCCAATGCCTTTGGTATGGTATACCTAGCCTGCTTTTGGTGGCCACCTATCCCCTCGCTAAGCGTGTCACATACTACCCGCAAGCTGTGCTTGGCCTTACATTCTCGTGGGGTGCGATTATGGGTTTCCCAGCACTGGGTATTGACCTGCTTCACAATACTCCTGCCCTGGAAGCGGCTGCTGCTCTTTATTCTAGTTGTGTCGCCTGGACAATTCTATACGATATGATATATGCACACATGGACATAAAAGATGATGTAGCGGCCGGCATCAAGTCAATTGCTCTTCGTCACGAGAAAAATACAAAATTTGTCCTTAGTGCATTGGCAGGAGTCCAAATATCGCTGCTTGCTGCAGCTGGTGTCGCAGCCGGTAGCGGACCTGTTTTCTTTGTCGGCAGCTGCGGCAGCGCAGCTCTTTCCCTTGCCGCGATGATTTGGAAAGTTCAGCTAAAAAATGTACAGGACTGCTGGTGGTGGTTCAAAAATGGCTGTCTCTTTACTGGCGGTGGTATCACTGTGGGGTTACTCCTGGAATATATCGCGCAATTGACTGGTTTTTATGATGAAGCCACAGAGTCGCATTGCTAAGGAATTCAGAGAACGGGCCGTACCTTTGCAGGCTTCTTTGACCAATTCACCCTGTTATGCTAGAACGCCTCCGTGGTTGAGCACCGATATACTGCTCCACAATACAGACTATAGCCTCCCAATCCATCATGGCACCATTGCCAGTGTCGCCGCAGGCAAGGTGCTTCTCCATGGGCCGGAGCACGGAAACCCAGCCATCCTTGCTAGAATTATTCACACCCCATTCCTTCTCTAGAATCTCAATCTGTTTACCAGTGATTGGATGATTCCACATTGCCGTGTTCATTGCTGGAGCAACGAAGATAAGCGGCTTCTTAATTTTGCTTTTGCCATCCACCAACCCAGTCGTATCCCAGGCTCTTATCACCGAGAGAAGAAGGTTATCGGCTATCCCCATGCTCATCTTAGCCATGGTGTTAGCCGAGAGGGGCGCAACAAGTAATAAATGCGCCCACTTCCTGAGTTCTATGTGCAGTATCGGGTCGCCACGCGTCCAGGGAGTCTTCCACTCATCTTCATCTCTGTAAATAGCCTCAACACCTGGGACTGCTCGCAGAGCTTCTAATGAAGGCTGTTCCAAGCTTTGTCCGTCTAAAAAGCGCTCCGCTGACTTGGTGACGATGATACGAATAGAAACATTGTGGTGACGACTAAGCGCTCTAGCGATATTCGGCAATTTGATTGTAGCGACCGATCCGCTGGCCGCGAGAATTATGTGTACTTTCTCATCGTGGAAGTGTGTTTGAGCGCTCAGTGGTGGCGGAGAATATTCCATGAGATGGGAATCCAGTGATTTCTTGGTCGGTAAAATGCGAGATTGGAGATAGACTTGAGCCGTATCAAATGACCTTGCATTTACGGCACTGAGGACAGTGGATCTGTCACATCACATGACCTTAATCATGTACTTATCCTGATGAACAAGGCAGTCATCTACTCAAATTTGATTGGCCCGATTAGCCTAACTACGGCAAGTTAGTTCGTGAGCTTAGTGAGCATGCTTAGTTAACTGACCGGGGCAGGAGTTCTCCGCAAAATTCGTAGACTTATCTTCAATCTATACTCGACTACAGCAAGTGTGCAGGTAATATAAACTATTATCTAGAAAACACCATGTTCTCTCGCATTCTACCTTCGTCGGTGGGTCCCCAACAATGCTCGGACCTCTTATCACCTCACCAGGCTCACAGCAAGATCGCATCTTTAGGCGTCCCGGCTTCTCTCCCGGCCATCTTTAATCCAACCTCGCTCGCCAGGCTCACCCTTGTCGTTGATTCTCAATGCCCGTCTCTTGTCATCTGAAACTCGGACAGCGATTGATAAGGCTGTCGCATCTGCCCCAGTTGTTCTCTTTATGAAGGGTACTCCTGAGACTCCTCAGTGCGGGTTTTCCCGGGCCAGCATACAAATTCTGGGATTACAAGGCGTTGATCCCAAGAAGTTTGTTGCCTTTAATGTTCTAGAGGACCCAGAGTTGCGTCAGGGTATGTTCTGAAGACTGGCTAGGCGATTGTCTGCTCGACGGTTAGTGCGGTCAGCTAATTTCATTCCGATTTCAACTCTGCAGGCATCAAGGAATATTCCGATTGGCCCACGATCCCCCAACTATACCTCGAAAAGGAATTTATTGGTGGCTGCGATATTCTGATGTCGATGCATCAGAATGGGGAGCTTGCCAAAATGCTTGAAGAAAAGGGGGTACTGGTGGCAGCCGACTAATCATGAAGAAATTCTCATTCATATTGTATGTACATTTGTCTTGCGCTCTGGCTTAGCTCCCCAATTCAACCCTGCGGATTGTTCGCCTACCTCGTCTCACCGGAAAGAATATCGAAATCCTAAATCTGATGTTCTATTTCTGTAACATCACATTCTCTTTAGGAAGTTGAAACCCCCAGGGGCGAGGCACCTTCGAGATTTTTTCAAGATATGTGCATAAACATCACAACAAATCAACAAGTCTAAGTTGGAGCCTCAAAGCTACGCCCAACATTGTTCTCATCTCTAACTGCTTATCGTCCGACTATCAACACTGATCCATCATCCTGGATGACCCTTGGTGGATGCCACCCGCGGTTCACACATTACTTGCCTCTCTCGACTTCGCTAAATCCTCAACAATGCCTTTCTCAACTTTGGCACGTTGTCTGGCCTCGTACGCCTCTCTGCTCTTCAAAATTCTGTCGACAATTTCCCCAGCATTGACGTGCTGGTAGGGATGACTGGGAGATTCCTTGAATATACCCATCTTCTTTGGAGCGACATAAGGATCGTAGGTGAGGGGTATGAACGTGGTAGGACCATGATAAACTGCATCTGGCGCACCCAGAGGCATTGCTTCCAAATATGGCTGGCTTGGGGAAAAGGGAGCAGAGAAGACAACGGCATGGACGTACTTAAGGAGAATTAGCAACAAAATTCTCGGGTTATGGACCATGCGGAGTATGTAATCTTCAAACTCACTCGACACTGAAGGACACATAGTCCACGCTCAAAGATGTTCATGATGGGGTAGTTGAGCCCTTTCCAATGGTTTATGACGTCATCATCATGAATGCCGGCAACAACAAATGCCGGCTCATAATCTTCACCATATTCCTTTATTCTCTTCTCCCTAATCTCAGGATCATACCAATGCTGTTGGTGGCCCTGAAATCTTTCTGACTCAATGACCTGGCGCAAGAATTCAATATGACCAGAAGAAAATAGATCAAAGCCTCCGTCAACATACACAATACGTTGCCCCGGCTTGGGTAGCTTTCCTGTGACGATCTGCTTAAATGATCCCGACTCTTCACTCGTGTTTCCAAGCTTCGCTGAGGTGGAACCATTCCAGATCCAGACACATGATCCTGGCTGTAGACCGCTCTCATCGGTTGCGTAGTCATGAATTCTCTGGAGCAGATTCTCGCCGGATTGTTCGCGTTCCTCCTCGCTACCGGAGCCTTCTTTCCCAGTAATTGTCTCCTTCACACTTTTAACGAAATGCCCTTTGGTACAGAGAAGCATGCGTCCTACAAGGTCAGTTGTAGATATTCCTGGTGTTCGCTTGACCACTCGGAAACGGCCTGCAGCCTTCACGTAACGATAACAGTCATCGCCATTGCTGTCGGAGGTTATGTCATCGCCATGCACGACATACTTGCATCCATAATGTGACACCCAGGGCAGAAAAGTCACGTAGGGAGCTGAGGGCACGCAGCGAGTTACCCATCGGCATGCTTCCACCGCAGCTACTCTTGGGTCATGGTCAGTCAAATTCGATACAATGAACTATTGCAAGAATCAACTTACCTCTCCTCCAACTTCATCACTGTTGGACCCTTATTCTCTAGGATAGCCTCATCGGAATGTACACCAACATAAAGTTCTCTGCCTAGTCTACGGGCCTGTAGCATGGCACCGGCGTGTCCTACGAAACTCAGCTTTCGGGAACACGGTGCCAAGGAAACGTTGCAGCCTCTCACCGTGATGACTGAAGTCAAAACAGCCATCCACCCATATACGGTCTTCAGAAATGGGGAGATCATCCTGGGGATCAGCCGGCCATTTGCCTTTTGGCGGAACTATGTCCTCGGACATTGGACTCGTATTAAGGCGATTTCGTGAGTGTTTTTTGGGGGACGCAGATGACTAGAGAGATTGGTTACGGCTGGGTCAACGAAAATAGAGGTAAATTGTTAGACTTTCAATGCTAGTGATATGGGATCGTTCGCCACACACTACCAACATGTGAAAGGCAACAATATTAGGGGACAGAAGGTAGCCGCTTAGAGGGATACCGTGCGGAAGTGGTTATGTGGCGTACCTGGGCAAGTAAGTACCTTACATAATCCGGCACCAGGTTTAGTGTCATTATATTCGCCATGATCCCAGGATTGCCCCAGAACACGAAGCGCAGCATCAAATACAGGAGACATGATGTGGCCCGCGAAGCTTATGGTCAGATTAAGGTTCATATAGATGTATCTTGAGAGGTCGAATCCCTGTAACAGATAAGGAGTAATCAAGACCATTCCTGCTTACTACAAATCATTCCTAGTCCTCTACACGACTATAAGTATGCTCTATGCCAGGCTTTCCGTTGCCCCATCACTGTATTTCAGTGATAGCTATGGCTCCAGTTGCGAATGTATCGACAGGATAAGCAGGCTCCCCCGGTGTGTATATTGAAACATACGAAATGTGCGTGGGAAGACGCTGGTGTCTCCCATCAGCCATTAATTCTCGAACTCGAATAACTCCGCACACTATGTAGCCATGTCAGAGGTCATGCCGGTGTACAGACAAGAAGGTCATCTGCAAAGGTTATGCGAAGGTAAGCTTGCTTCACATTATAGTGCTGTCATATCACGCACCGGACTTTGATAAATCTATGATGAACCTGCATATATGATACATAGGTATGCGCTTTCTGACGGACAAGTAATTTTAGAAGCACAAAAAATGTGGAGCTAGAGTAATCTATTGCTTTTGTTGTGGATGGAAGAGGTCATGCATGCATCATCAAGCCATATATGCTGCTCACTTTGCAGAAGCGTGGGCCATTCGAGTCCAAGCACTAACACTGCTGGGACACCGGTCTGGGAATGCAGGGCTGGTAAGTGAAATCGCAAGAATGGAGCTGAAATATTCCCTAAAATCGAGACGCTGCAAAGAACTCAAAGGGACGCCATATATATGCAACGCTTAAAAAAGATAATGGTTGGCTGTGTCCAAAGACTGTGCGTCAAGCCGAGAAGAACCTCAGGATCAGAGTTGGCTCTTGTCATGCTCGCGTTGTTCACTGAAAACTCGTCGACTCATTTCCAAAACAGCTTCAAATCCTTCTCGACCTCGCTTGGCGTTCTGACTAAAGCGTTCAACACTGGCCTCCTCGACTTTGTTTTTGATTTTCTGCCATCCCCCACATAGAGCGGTGATCTTCGCTTCTTGGCTGAACTGTGTACTTGAAGATGGATCCAGCAGTGATGGTTGGTAGACAACGGTTTCCCTGACACTGAGGACATTTGACCACGTGAGATTTGTCGAGCTCATCGTGACTATTTTGGAAATCGGATCAACGTATGATATTTCGTACACATGAGACGTAGCGCTGCCTCCAAATAGTGAGAGTACCCATTGTGGGACGGACTGGTTACAGGTGATCAAACGTTCGGTGCGCAGCTGAGATGAGACCAAGGCAGGCATTAGTGATACTAGCACCGTCTGAAGCCGGATCAAAAGGACCAGAACACATACTATACCGGTTTGCAAATCCACGCTTCGAGAAAGAGTGTCTACTGCCACGACATGTGTGGACTTGTCATTCCAAGGGCAGTACTTGCGCCAATTTGCGGTCGATACCTCCTCCCACGAGTAATCGAATGTGCATGATGAAGCAAAGACCTTCATGACGAAAAGGAGATGGCGGCACAGGACTTTGGCTCCAGTTCTCAGATGAACAAAGATGTGCCGCTTTTCGAGATCGAGTGCACAAGAGCGTGAGGTAGGACACAGCGGCGATGACAGCAGTCAAATAGAGAGAAGGGCGGGTGAGATACTAATGAACACCACAACCACTACGAAGAGGTGGCAAATGTTAAAAACTACAAAGGCCAATCAATCAAGATGAAAATAAAAAAAAAAAAAAAAAAAGAAACCCCCCTTCCGATAATGAGGTACAGTGGAGGCACTGGACAAGAGCTTGTGGCGACAGCTTTGTAATGACTGAAGGGTTAGTTCTATGAGTTTAGAGAGTTGGAAATTTTTGCATTTGTAGACTGGTAGCCCCGAGTGGCGCCAAGGATCGGGCTTTCCCGGCATAACCAAAGAAGTGAGCGAACTACGGCGAAGAATGGCAGCCCACAAGTGCTCTGGGCAGAATCTACTAGGTTAATACCAGTAGTACAAAAATGTCACAGCCATTCACGATCCTTCCTGATCACTCACCAAAACAAATTTGTATGGCCAAGTAACTCATATGGACATCGCCAGTGTTTCTGCTGGCAGAATATTGTGGCTAGTATTAATTGGCAAATAGGACAAACTCTTGGGGGTGCATCTCGTTGACCAGGAAATACATACTTAGTACTGTGGCGGAGATGGGAAGGAGGCAGCTTGCTCCTTCCTAAAATGGCAAGCGGTGGTGGGCGGCCCTCTTACTTCTCTTCTCCCTCCTTTCCCAGGGAGTCGCACTTCTCGTCGTTACGAATAGTCTCATCAAGCAAGCTTAGTTCAATCAATCATCTTAGTCTTTATCATTCCGAGTCATATTCCCGGTTATCTGTCCTTAGTACTTAGTAAGTGCTAAGTACTGGTGAAGATATACCTGCCTCCAAGAATCACTCTACGATATTGGTGATGTCCTGTGACTGCCACAAGCAGCGGGGGCTTGAATCTAAGATATGTATACTTCTTCCACTTCGATACTTCTCATCCACTTCCGATTATCCAGAGACTTTGAGAGCTCACTTCGGAGTGTGTACCGCATGGACAAACAGTTCTGGTGCAGTTCTTGCAGGGCCGCCGCATTAAGGGCAGCAGCGGAATGCACTGCAGACACTGTTGTATTTAGTAAATCATTCATCCACTTTTCACCGGATGCTCTTCTTATATAGTCTATTTTCAACATACATATACGATATACATGTGTGAGCCTCTAGAACATAAGTCATCCTACAGGCTGTAGAACCGGCAGGATCATCATTTAGACCCAAATCTCAGGTCGTGTAGACATCTTCTATAGCTCAATCATAGCCCAGAGGAGGTCATTTACTCTACGAGGTGGGGGGATACACCACTATATTTTGACTTCGTGGCTTGTAGTTGCAGAGTAACCTTGACCTTTGCAGTTAGTTCATAGCAAGGCCGTCGTCAACCTGATAAGTCTGTCCACAATTTTCTGCACAGGCAACTTGTTAGCAACAAGTCTTCGTGAGAGAGAGCACGAATACAGGTATAGAAGCAAGTCGCAGTAAGTCCCGTGACCAATAATCGAATATAGCCAGACGCCATAACTGCAACGCTTGCAGCCTCAGTGGCCCCGTATTTCGGTGTCGTAGTACCATAACGAATGTATAGCCTACAGTTCTTTGGTGTCGATCCAAACTGTGAAGGTGACGAGAAAGGAGATGGTGCTGAGCATAGGAGAAATGTTGATGAATTTTTCAGGCTAGGACTTTGCATTGTTATCTTTTAGAATTCGAATTATATTCCTCCGTCTGGAATACCTATACTCATTCAGATTCAAACACGAGGATTGCCTATTTAGCATGATTCCAATTTGTTTCCAAGACCCCGTTGACATCATTCTCATGCAGCTGCAGCGGATTTCTTCAAGAGGTCCTCTACAAGGTACAGCGCTTGCATTCGAGGGCCTGACCTGCGGGTTCCTCCCTTGGCCAGAGGCTTGCCAAGGCGCTCTTAGCGGGCCCAACAGGGCCGTACTTGCATCTTTTTAGTCACCTAGTTTAAGTAGCCGAGGGCCTATTTAAGCACCTGTTTATATAGTAGCTGTCTGAGGGCCTATCTCACAGACTTATAAAAAAAAGCTGGATAAGGATGTTTATACAACCTTTAAGGGCCTTGCATCTTCGTCACCCTTGCTCAGGCCCTCATAGAGTTGCAAACTAACTTAACTTCCATGTGCCACGAGTGCCCGAGCAGGCACTGCTGGTGCTACAGTAGCTCATCCATCAAATAAACAAAACTCTGAACGCACAGTACAGCTTGTTCTCCATCAGCTTTTGCGACTAGCTACACTTCACCGGTACAATAAGCACTGTTTGAGCATGACACAAAGCGCATACAATAATGGCTTCAATAAAATATATATATCAGATTAGGAGCCGAAGCAGGGGTCATAGCCCAGGAAAATCCAGGTTTACATCAAGATAAGTAGGTATTTTATTTCGAGTATGATTCTTACCTTCGGCGAACATTGGGTAGTGTCTCCGCGATGTCAGCCTACGAGTCCAATTTCTAGATGTGATGCCTTTCCGGTTGAGCTGTCTATGCTGATGACTTCCTCGACTACAGTCCAGAGCGAAGTGGCAAGAACCTGTATTCTGATCTTTCTAGTTATATCATCACTTGTCCAGATCATCACAACTTCTGAAAAGGTGATCATTCACTAGTTGTTGGGGCTGATCACACTTACCCGGTAGGGCTTAGCGAAGTGACAGCACTCAGGACAAGGATGAATGTCCGCCGAAGTCTCACCTACCGGTTGATTACTGTGTTGTGCGAAAGTGCAACTGCGCCACCAGACTACCGCCTCCAAAGTATTTCGGCTCACCTCTGCTCGTTCGCGCCATCGCATTTGAAGTATTTGAGTTGAGAAGTGACATTTTCGCAATGGTCGAGTTGAGGAAGCGTAAAGCGCCAGCGCAACCCCTCGAAACGGAACAGAAGAGCAAGCGCATCCTCGAGCTCGGCTCAGCGTCGAAGAGAGGGCCTAAAGAAGTCAAGGCTGGCGACTCTCTTGCCGACGCATCTGGCAATGCTCACCATGAAACCCCGAAAGCTGGAGAGACGCTCGATCTGAACAAAGTTGGTGGTGAATTCGAAAATCATGATGGGATGAAACTCAGATTGAAGGATCTCGTCGACATTAGCAAGTCCGGTGTTGTGTTATTCACGTATCCCAGAGCGTCTACCCCTGGATGTAGGTTGAACCGAGACCCAACTTTGTTCTCCCGGCTGCTTTGGCTTGCCCCAATTCTTACATGATGCAATCATGCACGGTACCATTTATCTTCATCATTCTGTTTCCTTTTTCCTTCTTGGTTACCCACGGCATAAAAAACCTGTTCTTCCCATCGACTCACTCTGCTATAGGTACCAAGCAAGTCTGTCTTTTCCGCGACAATTATGAATCCCTAACTTCAAGTGGGTTGTCAATATACGGTCTTTCAGCGGATTCGCCCAGAGCAAATACCACTTTCAAGACTAAGCAGAAGTTGCCTTTTCCTCTCCTGTGTGATCCCTCCTATACACTTATAGCTGCTCTTGGATTCAAGAAAATGCCAAAAGGAACAACAAGGGGGGTTTTCGCTATAAACAAGCAGGGTAAAGTCCTTCTACGTCAAATGGGTGGTCCTGATGCAACATTCGAGGCTGCGCGACAAGTCGCTATTGCCTCGAAAGAAGAGAAACAGGAAAGTCCTTAGAGCTGCACATTCTCTCGCGGATCTGCCACAACAGAAGGAGAGAGAAATGGATTTATTACTCAATACCAGCAAGTGATGATTAGCTGGCAATCAATGTGGAGGATTCACGCGATGTTCCTTGGTAGATGTGAATGTACTCTTGTCCCTTGACAAGCCTAGTGGTACTCCATTTCTCACCGGCTACTGACTAGAGTTGGAAGGTAGAAAGTACTGTACAAAGGAGCTTTGATCATGCTTTGACGGGGAATGAATATGTAATCAAATAAATGGAAGTCACCATGATCCCGAAGATCTTGAACCACTGACCCCCTCGAGTGTTATTCCAAGAAATTAGCTTCAGTTTGTTCAGGATGCATATGCTTACAATTAGATCAATGCTATTCAGTCATTGCTCTCGGAAATACTGTTGTTCCGCACGTAACGACTCGACCTCCCGGGAAGGCCTCCGTCGGACAGTTCGATTGCTACCGACAGCGGACCAGCGATTTCAGAGGATCAATTCTTTGCGAAAACATAGGATTCAAAAGGTGAGGTATGACAGACCACCTGCTGCGCTTCATGGCATCTTGCTGTGAAGGCTTTTCTCAATCGAAGTTTCAAATACTCATAATCAATAGAAACCATCATGGCTCGTGACATAGTTAAAGCGGCCAAGTCAGCAGCAAATGTGATCGCTGTCCACAAGGTTGGTCGTCGAAGAATAACAATATAGTATCATATTTACTAATGTATTTCTCAGAAATATACTGTTCAGTCGACTGGTGTATGGGAGCGTATCCGTCGCCTTCTGTCCATCGATCCTAATCGCTCTACTGGCGTTCCATTGAACTCCCAATTCCGCCTGCCGGCTCCAGGATCTCTTCCACCTTTGTCCTATGATGACCCGATAACGGTTCCCGCGGGTGATATCGCCGATAACCCTTACTGGAAGCGCGATGCTCGGAGAAATTACCCTAGACTCAGTACGGTTAATCAGGCCGACGTTGTTGGTCTCCTTAGCGTAGGCAGTCAGGCAGCACCAAAGGAGGTTTTGAAGCTTGGTGAAGCGGGTGAAAGACAGCTGGTATCGGTCAAGCAACAGGGAGAGGAGCGCGGCCTTGCCGGCCTTTTCGAGAAAGACAAGGAAGGGGCTAGAGGTGTCTTGAATGCAAATGGTTTGCCGCCCTTGCCTTGCAGCTTGAATTCTTCGGCGTCCAAATACCAGCTGGATCATCAACATGGCTATCCTGGCGTGTAAGTTGTACCTCTCTCTATATTATTTCCAACCACTGACATTCTGCAAGGTATCCCTGCCGCACTTTCGTTTGATTATATAGGGGTAGACTTACAATTACTATTCAACAGAATTTCTCTCCGTCTACGCCCTCGGTACACCTCATACAGCCTTACCTCAACAGTTCTAACCAATGTAAGCCTTTGATGTGAGCAAGCTTGTTGCATATTCTCAAGGCTTGCATAGCTCGGAGTATAAATGAGAAAGCACGCATAAAAGTCACAGGTAGCTGAACTTCGAACCATTAGCTACTTGCCGCACGGAGCAAATGGCTCTCCCAACCGTAGATTTCGATTCGGTCAGATAGTTACCCCCGATGCCGTTGGAATGGGTTGATATCCTCGGTGAAAATAAGGCCATGATCTGGAACTAGGGTCACATAATCCCGTTGCCTTATTTGCCCAGATCAGCAAACATTACGCTGGGCCATCCCAGCTTTTCAATCACAATATAAAACACAATATACTACATGTTCCAAAGATTCAATTTCGTCGAGCAACTTTTATGATTACGAAGACTTGATTATTCTTGAGGCTAGAACAACATCGTATCTTATTCAATTGCACATAACGCATAAACATAATGTTCAAATGTGGTACTGAGTCTGATTCTCATCATTCCTCAGGCGAAAGGGTTGGTGCGCGTACCCCACCAGGTAAGGAAAAGACTGAGTCCTACTGTCTCAAAGACCCTGCCGACAGCGCCTACTGCCACTGTGTCGAGGGGCCGTTTCTCTGTGAAGATCTGGCTGATGACCTGGAATGATCACAATCAATTAAACCAAAGTCGTACCATGCGATATCATTCATAGACTTACACTTGGAGCTGCACTGGCCATGAAGATCAAACTTCCCAGATAGGCTGCACCCTTGTAACTCAGGGTTCCCGTTGCATTGATCAACGCCGCCACGCCGTAAGTCTGTACAGCACTTCCAACCAGAGAGCTACCCCATGCAGCTGCAGCACCAGCGGCCTCCTTAGACTTGAAGAACTCTTCCTTTGAATTGGCAGCTTGGGCACGATGGTAGGTATCACCAAAGACCGGGGCAAGAATGCCAAGTGAGGCAGTGTGCGTGAAAATAGCGCCGACTGCGATTGCGGACGGCTTCACGGATGGCAAGTCTAATGGCTCTAGGTCAGTATAAAGCTCGAGTAACAAGTCTATCTGAAGTTGCCGGGGTGGGGTGGGGTGTGTAGAGGTGTGGCTCCCGGGAAAAACTCACAATTGAGGGTCGTCATTTCGCTGGTTGTGATAGGTTTCTGGATTGTCTTCAGATTGCAAATATCCGTAGTTCTTGGGGCTGATGGTAAATTGTTCTAACAGAAGGGCAGAGTGAAGAGGAACAACGTCGCTTTATGAAGCTCCTCAAATCCGAGGGGTCACATGCCGTTGCCGTCATTCTGGTAAGAGACCAGTGACGAGGTGAGCAATGACGTCGTCATGAGCAAAAGACATGGACACTTGAGAGAGGGATCGAGCCTAGTCAGAGATGATAGGTTAGCACCACCTCGGGCATAGTGGATAAGATTACTCCGTAGCTGGGAAGGTAACTGAGCGACCAATTCATATTATGACGTCATCTAAGATTATAAGTTAACAGAGCTGGAGTAAATTGACATGGTGGTATGGGGTACTACGCGTAACTACAGCATCCATTACTGACTACTAGTGACTGAGCTGATAGCTGCTATCGATCAGTCGAGGTTTTCTATATAGCGTTGAGGGTTAGCTAGACGCTCTGCCATTCGACTTGGTCACTCATAGGTGACTAACTTGTATGGTGGCCAACCAAAGGTAGAAAGAGAGAATAGCCTCCGAAGGGCACATGCCCTGATCCTCAATGTACATTACATGGACTACTGTTAGTGCGGTATTGAAGCATGGCATTTCCGCATCTCAACATGACAATGCCACTTACGAGTTTAGGAACCTATACAGCTCGCTTGCGGCCGACTCAGAACACGCATTGCACAGTACATATGCCAACGATTCAGGGGTGGGGCCCACTGACCGTCAGCGATGTACTCTGAGTACAGTGGTGAAGATGATTAGTGAGCTAAGGAGGCCCGACCTAAGCATAGTGTGACTCGAAAATGCAACCTCAAACATCTCCAGACTTTAGTGCTGCGTATCTAGTACATATTCCGTATTCTCTGCCACCTTCTAGCAACCTACCAGGCTACTGACACTTGTGTTTGACATAGAGTAAATCCAATTGTCGTGATGGCTAGTAATAATAAGCTCATAAAAGGACCAATTAGCGGAAGTGACTCGACACTACTGTACCTGCCTAGCCTGGCGATATAACAAACCAATAATTGAGACAGCCCCTTTGATGCTCGTTATGTTTATTAAGATATTTGTTAGATCAATTAGGTGTAAAAGGCCTTTCACGTGATTTTGACCGCTAGGAATTATACTGACTCAGCAGAAATATTCAAATTCTTAAAGATTCTCTCAAAAATACCCTATCTAAGTAATTCTGCCCCATCGATATCAAAAAATATTATCTATGGGGGGAAACATCCTTGTACGAATCTTGCTATAAGGCGATCCTACGATTTTTGTATGGTAAAACCAATCTGGTGGTTGTTGGATTTTGTTATATAGCAATTATTCGTCTAATAGGATTCGTTATAGCGTGAGGCTATACGGAGTAGTAATGGCCCTTTTCTCCCCCCACACAGATCCATGATACGTACGTACGTACGAATACCTGTATTTTCTTTGTTTTTTTCCCAGCAGTTTTTCTCCAGCCGAGCCTCTGAGGTCCTCTGATTGAAGCACATCTTCATCAAGAGTGCAAATACCTATTCGATTGTTATTCTACTTGTTTCGCATCTCTCTGTATCTATTACTTCTTCCGCCCCTCGTGTTCGTTGATCATTTATCAAAGATTCTTCCCACTCCGGTACACCAGCAACACTTTGGAGACCATGAATGCGATTGAGATCAGCCCAGTCGATCTGACTAATGCGATTGATGTCGATGAATCTCTGGTTCCCGTTAGGGACACCAAAAAAGCCAGTCAAAGCAGTGTAGATTTTGACGGTCTACTGGCGACTCCTCTTCTCCTCCAGGAAGATCTCAAAGAGGGCTGTGGAGGCCAGCTTTGGCCAGCCGGCATGGTTCTTGCCAAGTATTTGTTACGTCAGCATCGCTTTAGCCTTGCCAATAAATCAATGTTTGTCACCTTGTGAACTTGACCTTTGTTGTCTTCCTCGTTTCCTATCCTGTACAGCCAGTCGGACGTGGCATTACTGATACTTCGCTAGTATTGAGCTGGGTTCTGGTGGCGGCTTGGTTGGGCTGGCAATTGCACGGGGTTGTCACGTTGGCCCCTCGCCTGTGTTCATCACAGATCAAGCGCCGATGTTACCCTTGATGGAAACAAATATCAAACTTAACAATCTCTCGGACCTTGTTACAGCCAATATACTAAAC
Organism: Aspergillus uvarum CBS 121591; assembly: GCF_003184745.1. Taxonomy (NCBI): domain Eukaryota; kingdom Fungi; phylum Ascomycota; class Eurotiomycetes; order Eurotiales; family Aspergillaceae; genus Aspergillus; species Aspergillus uvarum. Next base: position 378,619 of record NW_020291313.1, read on the forward strand.
TGGGGAGAACCAATCTCGGACTGCATTCCACAAAAGCCTACGATCATACTCGCAGCCGATTGCGTTTACTTCGAACCAGCATTTCCTCTGCTGATATCGACCCTGAGAGATCTTCTCGGTCCAGAGTCCATATGTTATTTCTGCTTCAGAAAACGTAGACGCGCTGATCTCCGGTTCATGAAGATGGCGAAGAAGCTGTTCATTGTTGACGAGATTCAAGATGACCCTGATGCGAAAACATACCGGAGAGAGAACATTTTCCTCTACACCATACGCCCGAAACCTAGTCAGAGTACTATACAAACTTTAGCAGCGGACCAGGACTGCTGACTTGGGAAAAAAATTTTTTGTCAATTGGCCACTGCCTCAACTCTCCCAAATTGATAGGGCCACTGTATCGAGCATATACTACAATTTCAATCCATAGCTTTTGTCCTTCGCACCCTCCCCGATTTTATTGCCTTGAATATCAGTAACTTCACCTTGTTTCCCGATAATCTTGACTCCACCTCTCTTGAGATCAGACATGAGTTTCTGGGCCTCTGCCGCCTTTCCAGGTTGTTGCTTGCTCATTGTGGATGCGTGATTCAGCTTTCTGCGCTCACGCCTTAGTCTGGCCTTCTGTTCGCGGGTCATCTCTTCCCTGGCAATTGATACCCCGTTTCTCAGATTCACCTCCCCAGACACTTTGCCATCATCTCCAGGGGCATAAATCTCCTGTGGAGCAAGTGCTACCGGCCCGTTGACCGCACTGCTGGTTGTCGGCTGAGCGTCTTCCATGGTGATAGTCGCGACATCAGTAACCACGTTGATAGTTGCGTGTGGGGCCTTAGGCTTATAATGCCAATTAGAGAGTGTATCCAATTGAGAGCTTATACTCTCCCAAAGGGTGGTAACGTTGGAATGCTCGCGCAACAACTTCTGATTCTTGGGGTCGACATAGTTGGGATCGGTTGATCGTAGATGATCGGCCTCGTAAAGTTCAGCGAGACTCTGTTGTGGCTTAGTATCCTCAAGCTCAAGCCTCGATCGTTCTGCGGGCGTCTTTTCAACAAGTCCAGGACGGCGGCGTATTACTTCATCAAATTGTTTTGCAAGAATTCGTTGCTTGACCAAATCCTCAATACTACTTGTCAACTCAGCCGTGACAACGGGAACAGGCTTGCCTATGCGCTCAAAGTCGAGGTCCTCTTCAATGAGAGAATTGACAGGTCTTTCGATCGCTCGAGCTTCACCACTAATCATCCACTCCTTCTTGGCGACATTGGCTGCCTCCAAGCGGCGGATCTCATCCGCGATTCGGGCACGTTGTTTTTCGTGGCTAGAATAGTGGCTTTGGGATGGGAGATCATCCCCAGAAATGTCTCCGTCGTCTTCTGAGATCTCATCTTCAAACAGATCTCGGCGAACATCGGCCATGGCTCGGTCAATATCACCATCGGAAACATTATCGAAAGGCTGCGTTTTAGGGAGTAAACGCGACTTCTTCTTTGAAGCTTTCCTTGGAGGTGGCGCAAAGAAATCTTCATACTTGATGTCGCTGGTGTTGACCCAACTTGTTGCTCCTGGAGCAACATGTATTTCGTCTTCCTCGGAATCTGAACCACCATCTATATCCATATTATCAAAAGTCGGCCCCTCATCATCGCTGTCATCCATGCTATCATTTCCGTCATGGGTAGGCGCTGCTGTTGCCGAGCTTCTCTTCCGGTCCAACGCAGGATCAGCGAAATCAAATGGATTTGTATGCCAGTCGATTTCTTCTTCGTCACTATCCGCACCGTCATCAGGTTCACCCCTGGCGTCTTGTCTTTCGAGTTGTTCGGATTGCTTGTTGAATTCGTCAATAGAGAAAAAACCGTCATTCAGGCCAAAGGCATCTTCGACATAGATCCCTCCATTGCTCTGATCATCTTGGCCTTCGCGTGGCATAGAATCTTCGCCTGACTGTCCATCGTCATTTTCTTCAACCTCAGAGCCATACTTTGAGGGCGAGTGAGAACTCGCCGTCGCCGAATCAGTGCCGTCTAAACTCAAGTCCCCACTGTCACTTTGCGACAGGTCAACAGAGTCAATAGAGTCTGGCAAAGCATACTGGGAAGCGAGATTGGAGAATAGTACTGGTGAGATTTTCCGTTCGGCAGAGCGTTGTTCTGCGACCTCTAGATAGCAGGTGCGATCACGCTCGATTTCACTGAAAGTGGAATCGAAAATTCGAGCGGCCTGTTGCCACACTTGATCATGAGTAAATCCCTTAACGTATAACTGCCGCAACTGCAGGGCATGGCCCGCGATGCTCTGATCATTACTGGCCCGTTTCCTCTTCCTATCTTTTCGCTGTCGGGCACATTGGGAGCTGCTGATCGAGAGCGCCAGAGGATCCAGATAAAGAGAGACTGAAGCTTGGGCGGTATTTTCAAGATCTACCGTGGGTTGGAGGAAAGTCCAGGGAGCCTTAAGCGCCGACTCTAGAGGCAAGGCAGCCAGATCGAAACGCGCCGACTCATCGCGAGTCAACTTAGAAGGCTGAACGATATTGCGTACCATGGTGTGACATTAGCATCACTGATTTCCAGTGTATGAGTAACTTGATGTTGGAAAATGACCAGAGGATTTTGAGTGGACAGCTGCGCTAGTAGACTGCTTCGTGGAAGAACCTACGCCGGCGGAGAAAAAAAGTTAAAAGTGCAAATTGCACGGGCCATCATCTTCCGTGTATGGCTAGGATTATGTATTACAGCAACAATACAAGTTGAATAAAACGCAGTGTAGGTTATCAATCTACTGGTATAGTCAGCAGCGGGCAAGTTTCACCCTAGCGCGTAATGATACATGCATTTCACTCTTCTTATGAGTAATTGTGTATTTACTTAACTCAGAAGGTTCTGGATCGTTGCTATTCGCACTCACCGCATGCCCTATAATACTCATTATTTTTAATAGGCACAGTACGTACAGTGAGGTTCGACGACCTGGGATTTCCATTATTAGACCCCTAGAAAGAATGTTTGGTAGGTAGATAGTCATGCACAAAGTAGTGATCGAAATTTATTCGGTCGACTCCATCCTTTGATGTGTAGGGGGGGAAAGTCTGTCATGTTCGCGCCGCCCGAATAACTGGCTCCTGGCTTAATAGAGGATACGTTCAATTTTGACATTATACCCACCAGGATCCATAATACGCGCAGTAAACCCCAAGTCGGCCCTTCGCTATTGCCAAGCTCTCAGTAGATCCCTTCAGGCAGTTATCATTAATACTCAGTAACTATGTCCGGTACCATTTATGTTGAGTGGTATGCGTAGAGATGGTATCTACGAGTAGGCTCCTACAACTTACTATTTGTTATACTTGGAGTTGTAATTAGAGAGCCTGGGTAGAAGAAGACGGTAGTACAAGGTATTCCCTAAATAAAGAACCTCAATACTGATTCCCTCAGACATTGTTCAATGAAACTAAAAAATCCCAGCGTTAATGTCAAGGAGTTATGAGGCAGCCATTTAATGATACCTAACTGTATGCAAAGCCTTCATTATTAGCTTCCCCGCATAATGCGTAACATGAGTGGGATCAAAGAGAATATTGGGGTCAATGAATGACAACTGCTTTCTTCTGATTACTTGGCTTTTCTAGTCCTCCTTATCTTACTCGTAAACGAAGGATTTATCTGCGCTTGGCCACAGTAGCTATTATCGCGAACACTTCGATATTTACAGACTCCCTCGTTTTATCATAGTTAGCCCACAAATGATTGGGTATTATTTCTGATGGGCTGAAGCAGTGCATCTGGAGGCGATACGTCATTCAACCACCTTGCCACAGCCAAATAAGATGGTAACGTCACTTTGACGAAGAGGCAATGCGCTAAAACGAACTCTTTTCTCCTATATAAGTCATCTCATTTAGTCGCAAGTGGTCACCGGTTGCAGATAAGTCTCCAGATTCATCACCTTTGTGGTACTGCTGATCTTATAATTGAAGCTTCCAGCGGCCGTCTATCTAGGGTTCTTCGATATGCAAGAATACACCGAGAAATCATCGCGGGGAAACCTTCCCCAGTTCAAGCCCGGTAAACTCCAGCTTAATCATTGTTTCCGGTGGGAAGCTGACTGATACTGCAGGTCACGAGATACCGATTCAGCACCAAAAGAAGCCAGGCTTGCAGGCTGATCTCGAAGAACCGAAACCAGCATCCAGCTACATACCCGATGAGGATGGGGGTTATCAGAGCTACAAAGCAGCAGGGAAGTTGATCGGTAAACGCGCTATAATCACTGGCGGCGACTCAGGAATTGGACGTGCCATAGCCATATTATTTGCAATGGAAGGAGCAACAAGTCTGATAGTCCATTTGCCAGAAGAGGAAAAGGACGCACAAGAAACAAAAATGAGGGTGCAAGAGGCTGGACAGGAATGTCACAGCCTCGCCACCGACCTACGCGAAAGAGAGAACTGCCGCAAGGTGATTGATACCGCACTAGAAAAACTAGGTGGCATCGACATTCTAGTGAACAATGCCGGGACGCAGAATATGATCGAGGACCTTAAGGATTTAGAAGAGTAAGCTCCAAATGACGCTCCCCATGCTCTGCCAATAAGTATTCGAGTCCCGATGGTTATCCCAACGGCAGTGTCAGAAAACCGTCGGATCTCGTGTTCAGTACGGTGCATTAATTGACAAGAGCACAATAGGAGCCAATGGGTAAAGACGTTTGATACCAACATCCACCCCCTCTATTACCTTTCCAAGTACGCTCTCCCTCACTTGAAGCGCGGCTCGACCATAATCAATTGCGCATCCGTCAATGCTTACATCGGCCGGCCTGATCTTCTCGACTATACATCGACAAAGGGAGCCATTGTTGCGTTCACGCGAGGTCTATCTAACCAGCAACTCAAGAATGGCATTCGTGTTAATTGTGTTTGTCCAGGGCCAGGTAAGTTTTGACCGGAGAGACTTGACTTACATGAACGGGATATACACTAATATAGTTATATGTAGTCTGGACCCCGCTTATCCCTGCCACCATGACGACCACTGCGATGGAGCAATTCAGCTCCGTACCAATGGGTCGTCCAGGGCAGCCTAGTGAAATAGCGACTTGTTTTGTTTTTCTTGCGAGTGCGGATAGTAGCTATATCTCAGGACAGTGCTTACATCCGAATGGGGGCGTAGTTGTGAACGGGTGACTGATGTATCCATGGGAGAGCAGACACCTAACAAAAGTACACACATGAATCAAGTTTTATATGAAAATCATGTAAGTATAAAAAGTAAATAATGTGATTTCAAAACTGCGCCAGCAAAACGTAGTTCAAACATTTATTTATGGGGAGAGAATGCTGGTGGGTTAGATCTTGCTGCCACTTGAAATTACCCAGCGCAGTGCGCGACCTAGAAATCGCGAAACTAACGACGGTACCACATGCGCGTGATCCTGGTGTGTCTCATCTTCTTTTGAAGTTGGAAGATTCCGTACATCAGTGCCTCGGATGTAGGCGGACCTATGATTTTTGGGAGTTAGTGAATGATGCCATAATGAGGTGGGCAAGGCAGAACGAACATCCAGGGACATAAACATCCACGGGTACAATTCTGTCGCACCCACGAACGACAGAGTAGCTATAGTGATAATATCCTCCACCATTCGCACAACTTCCCATACTGATAACCCATCTCGGATCAGGCATTTGGTCATAAACCTGTCTAAGAGCGGGTGCCATCTTATTTGTCAAAGTACCCGCAACAATCATTACATCGGATTGTCGAGGAGAGGCTCTGAAAATGATTCCCAGGCGATCTTGATCGTATCTTGGTGTCGAAAGATGCATCATCTCCACGGCGCAGCAAGCAAGACCAAACGTCATGGGCCAAAGTGAGCTCTGGCGTGCCCAATTGGCAACTTGGTCAAGGGTGGTTCTGTAAAGTGTTATTCAATCACCCATATATGGCAGAATAGTTGATGTACGGACAGCACATATTGCATTGCGCCCTCCTTTTTCTCCTGACTGGGCAATGGTACCTCCTTTCGTACCTTGCCAGAAGCAGTGAGATGTTGACCAGGCTGCCCTTGCCGCTCGAGAGCTGTCGCCGATTTGATAGCTGATGTTGAAAGGCGAGACATATTCTGCGGTCGGAATAAATGTGACGACGGCTGCGGTCGCACTGCCTGATTGTCAATTGATGGCCAGCAAAAGATCGACTAGAGACCTACCATGCAAAGCGACTGAGACAGCGCGCCCGGTGAGAGGAAGCATAGTGATCAAGACCTCGTGGTGTGCTTGTAAAAGTTTCCGGAATCCCTGGACGGATTGTGCGAGCAGCAACTCTGAGAGTAGAGTGTAAGTGCACCTTGGAGAATCACAGTGGCGATTGAAATAACGTCAAGACGCAAGGGTCAATTTGGATGGTTGTTCTGCGCTGATGGTACCAATGGATTACCCATTAGCTGTATTACTGTATTGATACATTGATCAGTGGAAAGATAAAGTCCCTAATGCAATGAGAGGTGTAATATAGAGTAATATGTAACCTTAGTCATATCACGTGACAGCATAAGGTTAATTCAGGCATCGTTCATTGGCCGAGCTTCGGATGCACATACTCTTTTAAATAATGCATCTGCCTTCCGGGGTCAAGTACAAGACAGGACTTGATGCCGATCCCATGGGGTGATTTATCATCGACCAGAGTCGACGTAGTTCATCCTTCAAGCCAACTCTCACCGTTCAAGGCCATCTTGCTGATCAGGCTGATAGCAAGGAGCTGAGAGCTAATCCGGCCTCATCACCTAACTTGGGTCACCTAACTTAGGTATGCTTATATCTTTTATCGATATGATCCAGCCTGGTACTAAGGTAGGGGCCTGTTTCGCCATGCACTTATTTATAGACAGCTGGAAACGCCAATACCCACTTCGTCTGAGTCCCCGTCAAACTTGAAGGTCTATGACATCGATCTATACAAGAACACTTGAGATGCAAAAGTGAGAAGTGATCACTATGATGCCTAAAATCGCCTGTATCGGTGTAATCGGGAAAGCCGTATGTATGCCATTACACCTGGAGCAGCTCTGATACTAATGCTGCCTAGGACAATCCAATACATATGACATTATTTCCTCCATATCGCAACTCGGCTATCGAGTTCTCCTTTCTAGTGAACTCTTGCTTGGATATCATTGAAATAAGGCGCAGACAAACGTCCATTGACCAGGACCTCGGCCTTTTGCACGCGGTAGATGAAAGCTTGGCGGCGTACGGATGGCTCACCACGACAGGAGTGAAGCTGCTAGTTATAGTTGATCTAGTCGGCCAAACAATTAGTTCAGAGGGGTTCGGGGCATCATCTAGGACTATTCTCAAGGGGCCTGACCTTAGGCCGGTATGTTATGCATTAGTGGCGCGATCACTCAGCCAGCATTTGATATACCACTGACGATCCACTGTTATAGGTCTTCCGTTCTCTGCAGGACGCTTATGTTCAACTATTGCAGAATCCATTTTATACCCCGAGTGAGCGCTCTGATACCGTCAAGCGTCCTGCCCGAGTATCTAGCTTTCCTCAAGTCGCAGACAAAAGATTCGTCAAGGAGATTTTACGAATTGGTGAATCATGGGCACCACATTAGAAAGGTTCCGCTAGCTCCAGGCGATGGTGATGGTGATTTCGAGTGAGTAGTCTGGTACAACGGACTTCTGATCTCAGATACTGCCGCTGAGTCGTGGTCAGAGCAAAGGCGGATAAACTCCCCTAGCACCTGTGCTACTAGATTCTTAATTTGGGATATTCTCGTCACAGAGGACCGAATGCCTCGTTCTCACCACACCCAGATCAATCCCAGTATCAATTGTTGTTTTCCAATGGAGGGAAAGGGAGTGCTACTGCGCATGGCTCAAGGTTAAGTTCGGATTCCACGGGAACATATCTACGCTATGACAATTGTGAGAACTTTGGTATTAGGCATCGGTACCCGATCTTTCCAAATCACCTAGAATATCCTCCAGCTCCCGAGGATCGCAGATGGACCAGACACCGCCACCCTTGACCATGATCTTGCCAACTTCCTTGCCCACTAAATTTCTGCCAACTTTCCCTGGCCCTATTCCAATCCAGCGTGTCACACCGTAAATCTGATCTAGATATCGAATGCTATCCCACCACCTAACAGTTTCAACGCATTGCCGAGAGAGCAGAGCCTTCAATTCCTCTCTTGAACTAATCGGCAGACCTGAAACATTTGATACGAATTGCATATGTGTGGGAAATCTGACGTTAATATTCTCCAGGGCATGCCTCATGTAGTCAGCAGCTGGTGCCATAATAGGGTTGTGGAACGGACTCTCGCATTTTAATTTCACCGCGCGAGGATCATGGCCCCCAAATTGACGGAGCTGGACTATCAGAGTCCTGATTCTTGCAACACTGCCGCTAAGTACGATTTGGTTATTAGAGTTTATATTTGCAATCATGACATCCTGGAACACTGAAGCCCCATGATCAATGTCGTCTTTCAATGCTGGCTTCGCGAGCCCAAGAAAGTCATGAATGGCTTCCAGCAATTCCGGGAAATGATCAGGCTCGCAGACAAGAGCCACCATGCCATATTCATCTCCCGTTGTTTCGAAGGCCTTCTTCGTGCATTGGGACATGATCTCGGCACGTCGTCTGATTAATCTTAGCGCATCCCCAAAATCAAGGTAATTCCCGGCAACCAGAGCAGTGAACTCGCCCAAGCTGTGGCCGAGGGTAACGTCTACTAGCGTATCTGCATTGAAGCCGAACTCGTGTTCTAGTATCCGGAGTATCAGCACCGATGTAGCCATGATCGCAGGTTGCGAGTTTTCGGTCTTATTGAGCTCCGAGTTGGGGCCCTGGGATATGATCCGAGACAATGGGAAACCCAGGGTGGAGTCCACCTCGCTCATGACTTTGTTGGATATTTTGGGAAACATCTCAAGCCATGGACTTGCCATTCCTATGCGCTGAACCCCATGGCCTGTGAGCAGAAGCGGTTAGAAGGTAAGGTGAAGTTAAGGGTGAGGGCACCCAAACCGGGGAAGAAGAGAGCCGTGCGTAGTGGTGTTTTGGCCGGAGATATAACGGAGCATCGACTTCGGGGATATCTGTGGGGCTGCAGATAGTGGTGGCCATGGCACCCTCTATGTGGCCTCGGTATCGAAAGGGAGGTGGGCATATTTCTTAGTAACTCGTGAATCTAGCAGCCCGTGATGCTTGTGCAGTTGCATGTCGCGGTAGATAAATGGGCATCGTGACCTGTTGCCAGGAGGCTAGGTGAAGTTCTTCTTGCTGTGGAGTGCAGGGCGGCTGATACGAACAGCGATAAATAAAGGAGTAAATGATACGATCACGTGAGATGATGCTACAATCCGGACAAGGGTGAACAACGCGGACTAGCACACCTGATAACTCAAGATTGCTGTTGCGCAGACCGCACATCGGACTGCGCACCACGGGAGATTGTGTGTCCAATTCTGATTAGAGTGATTTTCCGCAAAGTGGTTTGGATTCTACATCCATCCTTAAAAAGCAAGGTACAGAGTATATTTTTTTTGCAATTGGCAGTGAATGTCGGCTCATGCAAAATTAAGAGAGCCTATCATTATCATGTCTTTAGGATTAGCTGCCTATGAATGTCTTCTATAATACTCGGCAAGATGCCTTGAGAATGTGAAAGTGTAACTGGATTGGATAATCTCAGATCTGCCGGTTTTATCACAACTCATGATACTATAGAGGAAGCAGTCGTGTAACTTAAGGCGGTCATAAAAAGCTGCCTCTGAAGACACCCGGGTGTTACACTTGGCCTCTGGTTTTGTTCTTAACTCTTTTTCAATCCCGCATAAAACTATAGGCAGATGTGAATGGTCGAGTACGAATAAAGGATGCCCTAGGCCGACGTCTAGAGCAATTGTGCCTGACCGCCTTCGGGTAGGCAGCATTTTAATTGCGCGCAGCCGACACATAACGAGTGTTGTTATTGACCATAATGAGCGCGGCCAGGAGTTCAAAGTTTGCGCGTTAGTACCACTATCTCATATATCTATCTGATAGAACATTCATGATTCAATCACCCTGGAAGCGATCTTATTCGCACTGCTTCCGTATCAAGGCTCAACAATGTTCGTACCAAAAGCAGCACTTGGGCCAGCAGCCGCCTTGCGCAACCCCCGAAGACGACAGCGTACGAACTCTGATGAGACTACACAACAGCCTAGTGCGAAACGTCAGCGCTCTGCTCTACGTCAAGATAGCGTCGAATCATCCATAGAACTTGCTACCGGAGACCAATCCAAAACACCATCTCTGGGTGCTGAAAACTTAGGTTCTTCAAGCATCGGACTCACTCCCGCCGACGCGGCGAAGGAAATCCCCATTAGAGCCGGCAAAAGACCTGGAAGCTTTAAGGAAGAACCTGTCAAAGCAGTCATCCTTGTCTGTCACTCATGCTACGTTCCTCCAGTCAATCTAACTAACGCTCGATCTTTTAGTCACAAACAGATTTCTACATTGTTAAACAGCTGGCAGCTTTTCCAGATCAAATCGCCGGCTTACAATCAGGTCAGTACAAACGTGGATACGCTTCTACTACATTTATTGACAGGATATGCAGAACCTTACAGAGTTGTCTTTGGAAGGGGCAATGGTTTGGCACTGGCTTTGACAAGGTCTCATGCAATAATTTGGCCATATTCTGAAGATGCTCAGCTACAGAATACAGAGGTTCTCACTCTGCTCCTCCCGGAATCATGCAGGGGTTCCAATGATGCAGCGCCTCTAGGACAGCTTCTATCGACGGCAACAGGCGGCTTGCCAGGACTGGTCATTGTTACACCAAGCAGTGGCCATATATTGTATTGGGAGACCATAACGAGCGCCACATCACTCGGATATACCAGGCAGAAACAGTGTCGCCTGCAGGGAAGCATCAATGGCCTCCTCTCTGGTGAATACGCTACTGACGTCATCAATTGTGAGCCATCTGGGGTTATCGTGATATTCTCCACCGGTAGAGTAGCTCACGTTACTGTGAGGGACCCCCAAGGCAAGCCGGCTGTAACGGCTACCTTCCTTAAAAACCCCTCTGGTGGTGGTAAAATAGGCTTTCTGGGGGGATTAAGAAATGCTCTTAGCGGAGGGTATTGGAGGAAAGACATTGCAGCAGTCCAAGCAGGTCAATCGCATCAGCGGGGACAGAGAGAAGTCATCATAGCCACTACCACGGGCTCCTTCGAAATCTGGGACACTCACTGGAATAACGGAAGCTTGCTTAAGAAGCAGTTCGATGTTAGGGATATCATTGCGGACGCTCTGGGCCAAACCTCATATCAGCATGACGAAGGCAATATTGAAATTCTTGATTTCATGTTTGCCGCCGCAGACCACAACACTCATATTCCAAGTAGCGATTCCAACATGTGGGATGTCTTGGTCGTCGTGGCTACGACTGCAGCAAGCTCACAAGAACTATACCTTCTCAAACTCAGGCTCTCCGAGGAGTCTCAGATACTGTCCAGTACTGCTATTAAGCATCGTGGTTCTTTGCCACATCTCGGAGCGACGCAAATCAGGCTTTCTATTCCTAGCTCAGGTAATATGGGCTTTCTCGTGGTCGGACAGTCAATCATCTTGCTGTCACTTCCAAATGGAAATGAACACCCGAATGGGACTACACCTAGCAGCAATCGGGGAGCAGGAGCATTCCATGATATCATCAATCTGCGGTCTGGGCAAGAGTATGATATCCTGGGTAGCGGGTGTGAAGATCGGACTATCGAAAGGACAGAGCCTGCATGTTTGGTTATGGTTCGGGGCTTCGGTATCCTCCGAATCAGTGCCTTGGCTAGCAATAAAGAGGCGACAGGTGCTGCGACTAATTACATCACTGCAAAGCATAGGATTGAGCAAGCGATCTTTTATGGAACCATTGTGGAAAATCCATTGGACCTGACGAACAAGGAGGGTCTTGGGTTTCCCCTAGCGGAGGTTGAAGAGGCTGCCCTAGAGGTGACCAATGAAATACTGAATTCAACTTCGCGATACATACCGACAACGTCTATTACTGTGGATCAGAATCTAAGACTGCGGGCAAAGGCTCTTGATGATCTTTCATCTTTGTTAATGCAACAGCACAAGGCATTGAGTCGCTTGGTCTGGTGGGAAATGCTTTGGGGCGCGGAAAAAATCGCAGCTCAAAGAGCTATCTGGAAGCTTGAAGAGTGTTGGCGGAAGCAGAATGGTAAAGGTCAAACGCTGCTGGCTGACATACTAGAATCAATGAGTGAGAGGTTCAAGACGCAACGAAACAGTGATAGTGACCCGGTCCGTCATTGGTTCCTCTACGATACATTTCAACTGGAAAATATTGTGCCCTGGATCTACCACTCAGCCAAACCACAAAAAGGCAGTAACCTGAAGCAGAGTTGGAGGACGGCAGAAAAGCTCTTAGCCGCTAGCGAGCTGTCACTAGCCGTTCTAGAAACAGCGTATCACTTTAGAGACGAGCATGCTAGTCGCTACGGAATCATCGATGGCTATGTGGAGGACGGGGTACTGACTGGGGATTACAAGGGTCTCCAAGAGTTCTGGACTTCCCGAAGTATTGGATATGTCCAGAGCGTACGCCTGTTGGATCTCGAGCTCGACACCTGCAGAGTCTGGCTCCAGCAGAGAGCAGCCTCGGCCGATGTACCAGGAAATGAAATCCTGACGAGAATAGCGACAAATGGTGCCAGACAGTTTCATATTCTCGGTCAAATACACCGGGAGCGGATTCGTTGGCTTGCTGCCCAAGAGGACCCGAAATTGGTCGATGAGGGCATGGCAGTCGAGCACACACACGTCAAGCAGCGCAAATGGCAGCTTTTCAAACTCGCTGGAATCGGTCACCTGGAGAAAGCAATCAAGTTAGCAGAAGATTTCCGGGACATGGGAGCGCTAGTGGAGTTGATAATTGAGCTTCAAGACCAAAATAGGGGTCAGAACCTCCCGCCTCATTCTCCGAGCAGCACGACCAGGGGTTTAGCGAATACTTCTGATCAACTAAGCAAGAAAATATCAGGTTATTTCGAGAGATTTGGACAGTCATGGGCTGAGGCATTCTTTTCGCGGCAGATATCCCTGGGACAGGCAGGAGTCCTCTTTGCAATGAAGAAGTTCCAGCCTTATGTCACCCAATTCTTACGGACTCACTCAACATACTCTCGGCTCTCTTGGATCAACGATGTGGTTGGTGAGGATGACTACGACAGGGTTGCTGGTTCTTTAGAAAAGCTGGCCCTTGAACAAGAATCAGACTTATGGGGTCATCGAGTAGAGTTATCCTTGGCTAAACTCGTGAGACTGGCATCCTGTGAGCATTCATCCCGGCCTAGCAACGTGGTGGCCCAAGGAGATATCAAGCGTCTAGAGGACCTTGCAGAAATAGACGCTGTGCAAGAGCTTATATTCGTCTCCATTGCACCCACCTTAGAAGGTGCGATTGACGAAAAAGCCAAGGTTGAAATAGCTGTTTCAAACATGGAGCGGAGCATCTTGAAAGACACGCCGTCGCTTTATGAGATCATGAAAGAGGCTGTTGCCAAAGTGGTGCTCCGACAAGTGATGACCGTTGATGAGATGGTGGATTTGTTGACTCTAGCTAGAATCCCTGGGACTCCGAGCAACGACCAGGAACAAATCGTGGGGAAGGAGGACTATCTGGCTTTGCGTGTCTTGCGTTTGAGTTATTATGCCCAACAGGATCCGCAGTTATATGCCATCTTGCAGAAATTGGTATGGAAGAGATGCATGATCAAGGATGACTGGATTGCAACTGGGAAGGCTGCCGAAGAATCGGGAAGCGAATTCGAACATGTTCTGCATGGTACCTCGCTTGCTCGAACTCTCGGCTGGTGCCATAATGATAGTAGGTGTACTCCATGAGGCATGTGTTTATGTATTGGCTCACTTGCTGACTATGCTATTAGGACTGAGCGAGGATCTTTCCCAGCCCATACTTTATATCCCTCGGGCTCCGGAAGATGTTATTCTAAGCGAGTCAGAGTTGGACCTTCTCACAGCTCGTTTAAGTCCAGAAAGGCGAGCTCACATCCATCGGGATCTTGAGAAAGAAAACCTGTTGGTGTCACATTATATCGAGAGTGGGAAGCTTGATTTTTGGTTCAAGACGCTTTTCGAGTTTGTACAAGCATCGCAGAGGGGAGCTGCTGGAGAGGTACAAAGTCTGGATGCTGATGGTCAGTCAAATGGACCACCTGGAAAATCAAACACCAAGGCACAGCTTAACTGGCTTTGAGCGTATGTTACGTGTTGTTGGTTAATATGAGCTTTATCATCTCCTTTTCTTATCAGACTCAAATGTCAGAAATTATTCACAAGATGTCTGGTTGTTAGGAACTACTTAACGCAGTAAATATATTAATCAAACAAAACAAAAGCAGTTAAAATAGTTTTTTATTAATTATAAAACTAATTTTGAAAATTCCTAATCCTTTTAAGATTTAAAGTACTAATATATATTTTTCTAAAAAAAAAGGCTTTATACTAATATAAAAAACTAATATAAAAATATAGATTGAAAGCCTAATAAATTAGTATTTATTGGCTGCAACCCCAAACAGATACTCTACTACCAGTAACCGCCGCCCTTCTTACTGCTAGCAACTGTCTACCTTCCACCTCTAATAAGATCTCTATATATATATTATATATAGCTAAAAGAAATTAATTAAACATCTATTTATAAATCCTTTTTTTATTAATAGGAATAAATTACTATTATTAATATTAATAGTATATTTTATTAACAATTCTTAGTTTATCTAAAAGTCTAATATTAATTACAATCATTAATAAAAATATTTTTAAATTAGTTAATTTGTTTAAACTGGTATTTTATTTAAGAAAATACCTATAATATTACTAAGCAGCTTTTTTTAATATTATACAATATCTGTGGTATGCAGCCGCCAGCTTCTATTCCAACACTAATTTTATTACTAATTTATTGGGGTCCTAATCCGGATTCTTATATTACTATAAAGCTAACTTCTTTTTTCTAAATTATATATTAGTACTTAAAATTTCTAAAGGGATTAAATTTTTCTAAAAATTAGTTTTATAATTAAGAAAAAACTATTTTAAATTGCTTTTATCTTATCTAACTAAAATATCTACTGTATTAAACAATTCCTAACAGTTTCCATTTTTTAATTATTTTAAAAAAGTAGTATATTTTCTACTAAATTTTTTAAAAAAGTTTTTTAAAGTACTTTATCTGCTTTAGAAGAGAATAATCTTATATAAATAAATATTTAAAAAATAAAAACTACTGTGTATTAAGTAAAATAGTTAAAATATTTAGAAAAAAAAACAGATGTAAACTTTATAAATTAGATATAAAGATATTAAACCTTTAGCAGAAATAGGTTAATATTATATAAATTTCATTTTAACTTTTAGAAAAAAATAAATTAAAAAGATTCATATATTTTTCTTTAATCTAGTCCATAATAAAATACTAAATAGATTTACAACCTATAATATACTTTTAAAACTACTTTTTAAAATTACTAAATTAAAATTAAAAAGTTTTAGCTATAGTTAGCTATTTAGACTCTACCTGTTAGCAGTAATAGTATTAATATATTAGGAAAACATTATTAAAAAATATAAAAAAAACTAAAAACCTATAAGATTATTTTATTTAATTATTTTTTTTATTTCAAATACTGCTATTTTATAGTCTAATATTATAAAACAGCTTAAATAATTTTATTAATAGAAAGATTAAAAATAAAACATTTTTATCCTTATTCAAATATTTTAGAATAATACTTTATAGTAAAATAAAAAAATAAATATACTTTATTGTTTTTTCTAAGTTAGTACCGGAGCTTAGTCAATATATATAAAAATATATTAAAACTACAGGAAATTTAAAGTAAAATAGTATTTATTACTACTTATTATTAAAATATACTTACCTAAAATAATAATAATTAAATATTTAAAATTATTTAAATAAGGTCTTTAAAGAACTAAGATTTTGATAATAAAACTATAAGTATTTTTTTATTAAACTTTAATTGAAATAAAAAAACTATAAAAGGGAAATACTCTAGTAACTCTACTGCTATATATATAATAATAAATATTATTTTTTAATTATTTATCTTTTAGAAAGCTAAAGCAGAACTAAAGAAGAACTAATTGTTAAGGGAAAATGGGTCAGTTAGGTATAGAATAGTAGCAGTCTATTAATTTTAAGACTAATCCTTACTATCCCCAAAGATATAGTAAGATTCTAATAGTTGAATATTAGAGGAAGTTTTTAAGTTATTAATATTACAACTTTTCTATTAGAAATATATAGATAAGCTGTTAGTAGTTTACTATATTTTTAAAAATTATTTATAATAATTAGATTTTTTTATATACAGCTGTTCTCAGCAGTATAATAGTAGTATAATAATATTATTTTAATAAATAAGCTAATTTATTTAGTAAATATAGTAGCAGTAGGCAGAACTTTTTTAAAGCTAGTTTTAATTAAATATAGTTATTATAATTTAATATTATTTTACTTTAAAGATATTATTATTTTTTAATTATATTATTAATAATATAAATATACTTCTACATATTTTTTTAATATTATTAATATTCTTATTATTATTTGTTTTATATTAGAAAGCCTGTGTAGAGTGGCTAACGGCCAGGTCAGGTCAGGTTAATTGGAATTTTTATACCTAACCGCCAGGTTATAGCCAGGTTAAGGAAATTTTTATACCTAACCGCAGTATAGCCAAAAATCAGGCAGTTAACTGTTTTAACTGTTTTTAGTACTAAGCCATACCTGCTATATTTTTTTTAGCTTTAGTATAATTAAAGTATATTTAGATTAACAGATTATTAATCTAACTATTTTAACTGTTGTCTAAAAGTATATAAAAAAAAGCTTTTTAAATTAATTAAAAGTAATTAAGTAAAGTATTACTATCTTCTTTATCTTTATCTTTAAAAAAGAATAAGAAATTCCTAGTAGTACTGATAAATTCCAGCTTTTTATAAAATTATTATTTTTATAGTAAAAAATATATATAAAAATATATAATTATAATGCTGTTTAGGCTGTATATAATATAATTATATAAATCTCTATATCTGATTTAATTAATTTTTTTAATTTTAATAATCTTAATTATCCTGCTAATCTAATTAATCTTTTTAATAGTAATAATTTTAATTATTTTATTAATCTAATTAAATTTTTTAACTCTTTTAATTTTAATAATCCTAAATATTCTGTTAATCTAAATCTATTTAAGATCCTATGCTATACTATCTATTTAATTTTTTTTAGTAAATATACTTTCTAATAACTATCTAGTTTAATATTAGGTACTATATTTTTTATAGTAGATTCTATAAAAGCCTTTTTTAGATATAAAAATAAGATTTTTAATTTATTTAATCTAGTTGGCCCTAAGTATTTATAATTCTAGACTTTAAATATAATTTTCTACTTACTAGGCCTATTAAAATATATAAAATACAGTAGGTACTTTAGCTGTATATTAAAATATAATAAATTAAATTTATATAAAAATATATTTTAAAGTAAAATAAACTGTTTTTATAAAGTTTTCTATTTTTATTTTTTTATATCTATTACTTATAAAGTAGTCTTAGAATTATAAATTAATTACAGTTATTTAGCTTATTTTTAAAAAATACTATTAAGCTTTTTTTTTATTTCTTAGATTTTTATAAACTATAATAATACTTAAACTAAAATAAGCTTTTTAAGCCAGATCTTTTCTTTCCTTTTAAATCTTAAGATTATATATATTATAAAAAATTAAAAGATTATCCCATACCCAACTCTCTAAAAAAAAGTTCCTATTTTTTAGGATTAGTAGTAGAAGATAATTTTTTTTAAAATCTGTATATAAGCTTAAAAACCGCTATTTTACTTTAGTTAGAAGAAGTTATTAATAATATAAAATAACTTTTAAAAAAATATATTATTTTCTAATAAAATCTTTTATATTTATTATACTATATGCCTTTATATCTTATAATATTTAAAATTTAAAAATTTAAAAACTAGTTCTATAAGCTATTATTTTTATAAGGATTGTAAAAAGAAAATACTATTAGTTATATCTAAACAAATAATTAGTTAGATACTGAATAAAAAACTATTATAAATATTTACTTATTTTTTTATTTTTTAAAAATAAATACTTTTTTAATTATTACTTTTTCTAGGCCTCTACAGCCTATAATAAACATAATTTCTAAAATTAAGTTTTATACTTTATAAGGACTATTGCCTACTGTTCCAAACTATTAAATATATTTAATTTAAATAGATAATTAATTTTACTGCTTTATTTTTCTACTAAAAACCAAGTTCTTTTAATTAAGTATAGATTAAAAAATATTTTTTAAAGTTATTAGAAAATATATATATACAGTTGTTATTAAAGTTTTTAGATAATAAATAGATATTAATTATAGTAGACTGCTGGATCAGCCCTAATTAGAAAATATTTCTTACTTTAACTAAATATTTTTTAATAGAAGATATAGATTATTATAAAGTTCTACTAGGCTTTTAACTGGTATTTAGATCTTATACTAATAAAAATCTAGCTATAATTATTTTATTAGTCTTATATAAATATAATCTAGCCTATTAGTTATTAGATATAATAACTAATAATACTAATAATAATAGTTTAATATTTAATATAATTTTATCTAAATTTTAAGTCTAGCTTAGTTAGAGTATCCAGCTTTATAATACTTTAATTAATCCTAATCTTTTAAAGATTATTTAAAGCTAGTATTATATATTCTGTTTTACTTATATAATTCAGCTTATAGTTAATATTCTTTTATAAAAACTTTAGATTAAAACCTTAAATAGTACTGTTAAATATATATAAAAAAATTATAATAAAAGTCTTAAAACCTCTTCTAATATTTTAAAAACTTTTAAAAAGATATATTTTAAAAGCTATTTGTAAAAGGCTAATACAGACAGCCTTTACTATTTATATTAAAGGCTGTTTATAATAGCCTTTTATAAATAGCTTTTAAAAGTCTTCTTTTAGTAATAGCTTATTATACTAATTTTTAATTATAGATTTAAAAGATTATATAATTTATAAATATAAGTTTTAATACTATAAAAAGTTCCAGCTTATTTAATAACTTAAATCTAAATTAGTTTACTATTTTTTTAGACTGTAAAACCTGCTGGAACTTAATCTATTTTATAATTTATTAAATATTTAATTTTTATTAAATAATCAAAAGTTTTATTTAGTACTGTAAGTATAGTAATATTAATTATTTTTATCCTACTATAATTAAATAGAAATAAATAAAGTATTTTTTTAAGCTTTTATACCTTTTTTTTCTTTTTATATTTTATTTATCTAAAAACAGTGGGCCTACTGTTTATAAAATCTATAATATTTATAATAATCTTTTTAATTATCTGGATTACTTAATTAATTAACTAGTAAAAAAGCGGGCGCTCTAAAAGAAAAAGATTTTTAAGGGCTTATAAAATATATATTAAAAGCTTTAAAAGTACTATTATTATATCTACTAAACAGAAAACTATATTTATATAATTATAATTATTCTAAATCTAATATTAAAGCTTAAAAAGTTTAAAAAGGATGTATAGCTCAATAATAATATTAACTAGTATAATAAATACTAAACTATTTTTAAAAAGATCTTTTATTTTTATTATAGTTAGAATCTAATAATTAATATACTATTATCTGGCTCTGTATTATTATCTGATTTAAATAAAGCTTTTTATAATATTTTTAAATACTGGAGGCTCTTACCTACAGCAGAAATATTTAAAAAACTTAAGATATATCTAAATATTAAAAATATATAATTTAAAAAAATATTTTTAATTAAACTAATACTATTTTAGATATTATAGGGTATACTAATATTTTTACTTACTAAAAGTCCTACTATAATTAGTTTTTTATTTTTTACTAAATAACTAAAGATTTTCTTTTAATTATAATTAATAGTATTAGTATTAAATATTTATTTAATAGTTTTTAAAATATCTGCTACTATTACCGGAGCTGTCTTTATTCTAATATAATTAAAGTAGTTATACTTTAAATATATACTAATTATTTTACGATTAGTAAGAAGTACTAGAATATTTTTAATAATTTTAATTTAGACTTGATTATCTTTATATCTAAAGAGTAAAAGAAGAATAAGATAATTACTACTTTTTATATTAATAAAAATAAAAATATAAATAATTTTAGAAATAATTTTAAAAATAGATTATTATTAGTAATAGGGGAACCAGCCTTACCTAAATCTTTAAATATTATATATATTTAGATAAAGATAAAAACCCGGTTTTTATAATTTCTATACTATTATAATTACTGTTCTGAATAGTATAAAAAGTAGTATAATATTATTAGTATATTTAATAATAAATACTATTTTTTTTATACTAGGCTTTATAAAAGTCTTTCACAAAGTACAGTATATTTTTTAGATGGAATATATAGTATAGATTAATTAGATAGAACAGATAGAGCAGGTAAAGCAGATTAATTAAATTAATTAAATTAATTAAATAAAGTAGATTAATTAGGTAGAATAGGTTAATCAGATAAAGCAGATAAAGTAGATAAAGTAAATAAGCTAAAACTAGAAAATATTATTATACTATAATTAAAAATATATTATACTTTATATATTATTTATATAAAAAGAATATATATATTATAAATTAACCTATAGTTATTAATCTACCTACTACACCTGATCTTTCTAACCTGTAGGTATAAACAGTTAAAGTAATAGTTATATCTTAATCTAACTATAACTGTACGGTTAAAAATTTTTTATATTTTAATCTAACTGCCAGGTTATGGCTAGGTTAAGGTTAAGGTATAACAGTCAGGTTAAGCCACTCTAAGCCTGTGTTTTTCTGTTGTTTTTATTTTTATCTGTTTATTTTAAGGTATATATATAATATCTATATTTTATATTTTTTTAGTATTACTAAAATACTAATAAATTACTATAGATTTATTAGTAAATTAAAATATTTATACTATTAGTTTTCTGTTTTCTAAGATCTTTTTTTATATAAATATTTCTTTTACTTAAAATATCTGTAAACTTTAGTAAAAAAATATATACTAGATTTAAAAAACTAGTTTAAACCAAACTGTATTTTTAATATAGTATTATTTATAAAGTACTATTGATATATAGTATAAAAAGCCAACTATTTTTTATAAATAATCCTATTCTTTTTTTATTTTTACTTTTAGAATATATCTAAATATTAGGTAGATGGCTATAGGAATGCTGGGTAATATAAAGAATTTTACTATAATTTTATATTAAATAACTAGATTTTAAATACTAATTTAAAAAAATATAGAACTTTTATTTTTACAGTTTTTTTAATAATTTTATATATATATTAGCAGCTAAGTTTGCAGATATTAAAAAAGCTTACTATATTAAATACTATATTTTAGCTACTATAAAAAAATAATAATTATAAATAGACTTATTAATTTAATAGGACTATACTAATAATTTAATAAAAGTATACTACTAAATATTATAATTTTATTATAAAGTACTATATATTAGCTGTTTATATTAATGAAAATTACTAATACCTATATTTGTTATCTAATAATATAAAATATATACTATAAAAGCTTACTATTTCAACCTTTTTAAATAATATTATTTAAAAAATAACTAATATAATATCTAATAGACAGAAATCTAAAAATATTCTTATTTAAAATATTTTATTATTATTTTCTATTACAGTTATTTATAGATTATAATCTTTTTAGTAGTTTAAAATTATTTTACTTTTATTTTAATACTTTTATAATAGTATTTTTATTATTTTTAGTCCTATTAAATATATATAATCTAGGTTTTTTTATATTATTTTTTTATAGTTTATATATATAGTTGTAAATAAAATAAATATATAATATAATAGATTTATATTTTTTTATTATAATTTATATATATATTATATATACTTTATAGTTATTTTATTATTTTATTATATATTAATTTTATTTTATATTTTGTAGAGTGGGCAACTATAATCTAATTATTAAATTTTTATATTTTTTACTAAATATTTATTAAATTCTCTGCCGGTAACTATTAGTTGTATTTTAAAAACTATTTTTATTATTTTATTAAATATAACTAGTTTTTTTAATAGTATAAACTATTTAGTACCTACTCTACCTTCTACTTCTTATTTTTATCTAGATCTGGTATTAGTAAAATTTTAGAAATATCTTTGCAACTTTTTAAAATTCCAGTAAAAAAATATAAAAGATATTATACAACTAAATATATTTATTAAAAAATATAAGGAAAATACTTATTTTTTTACAGCCTTTAAAATTCTAAAAGGCCCTATAAGTTTTAAAATTAATTTTTAAAAAGTTTTTTTAAACTTAATATTTACTGTAGATAATTTAATTAAATTTTTTTATTTAGAGATATAAATTATTTTATTAATTTTTTAAAAAAATAGTTTACTGTAATAGCTATTATAGTAAGTTAATTAAATTTTACTTACTTTTTACTAGTTTTTTTAATTTTTTTATAGACTATTTAATTTTTTTAGTTTTTCTAATATTAATAGTACCCCTACTTTTATAAGATTATTTTTAATTTAAAGTCTAAATTTAGAAAAGTAACCTATTAGAGCTTTAAAAAATATTATTTTTATAAATATATTTAAATAGTTATTATAAATAAACTCAGCTTTACTAAATAGATTTATCTAATAATTTTAATTTTTAGTTATAATAAATTTTAAATAGTATTTAAATATCTGGTTTACTTTTTCTGTTTAGCTATTAGTTTAAAAGTAAAATACTATTAATAACTATTATTTAATTTTAATTTAATAATAAAAATTAGATTAGAATTAACTAGTAAATATAAAGTTTTTATTAGTAATAATACTATAAAAAACTTTATATTTAAATTTAATTTTTTAATAGAACAGTTTAGCTAGTTTTTTTATTTAAATTATATATAATATTAAAATAAAATAGTATATTTTCATAAACTAGTTAACTACTATTAAAATAAAATTTATTTAGAAATTTTAGTAATATGGTTTAGATAGTTCTGTAATAAAGTCTATAGTAATTTTAATTTATAGTTTTAATAAAATTAATACACTTTTAAGCTTTTTATATAGTTAATATCTAAATATAGTTTAATATTAGTAGATAGAATATATTACTATATAATTTTTTATATTATTTTAAAAGCTAATTTAGTAAAGTTTTTTTTTTAAAAAGTTACTTAGTTTTATTTTATTTGAGATATTTTATTAATAGATTATTATAGTATTGCTGTAGTAGCTTTTAATATAGGCTTTTTATTTTTAATATATAAAATTTATTTTTAAAATATAATAATCTGTTGGATATAGTTTCCCAATTTTTAAATAATTAATTTTTTTTAAATCTTAGGATCTTTATTCTAAAGAGCTTTAATTAAGTTTTTTAAATTATTATTATAATTTAATTTATAAATCTTTTTAGCTTTACTTACTTTTTTTATAACTATAATACTAGTAATTTAATTATAGTTTATTATATAAATTATAATCTAGTCAGGTAATTCTATACCAGCAGTATTTATAAATTTATTTAATATTATATAAATATTAGATTTAGATCTTTTTTATAAAAATATTTTATTATATCTAAATTAAGATTTTTTAATTTTAGATACTACTAAAATTTTAGATACTGCTAAAATAAATACTAACTAATTACAGAGTATTTATATAATATTTTTATTATATAAGTCTTTTATTAGTTTAAACAGTCTAAATAGGATGTTAGTAGAATTACTTTTATCTAATCTATATTTAATTATAAAATTAAAAAAAGCTAAAATTATATACTAGTATATTTAGCACATATTAAATTATAGTTAATTTATAAAAAACAAAATATTTATATAGTTAAATAAAACTTTAATAAGATATTAAGTTCTATTAAGATATTAGTACCAATATTTAAATAAATAGATAATAATAAAAAGTTTTTAATTTAAAGTTTTTTAATTTAGTTCTATATTAGAGAACTTTTTAGATTAAATAACTACTATATAGTATTATTTTATTAGTTTAGATTAGATAAAAATACCTACTATTTTTTTATTATAAATATTAGTTTTAATCTAAATCGGCTGTATAAAATTAAAAAAGTAAAAAAAGTAGTTTAAAAAATATAAATAAGCCAGCAGAATACTAGTTTTTTATTTAGAATTAAATAATATATACTAGGTTTTTTACTGTTTTAGCTTTTTTTCAGCAGATTAGTTAAAGGCAATATTATTAAAAAAATTATAAATAAATCTTTAATAAAAATTATAAAATCCTAAAAAGATTTGGATATTATAGTAGATAGTAGGTAACAGCTATAAAATAATAGTATTAACTTAACTAAAATCTATTATAATTTTTATAAAAAATTTAACATAATCTAAAAATTTAATATATAATCTAATTTATTATAGTTATACTAGCATCTATTTAATATATTTAGTATATTTAGATTTTATTATAAAAAATATAAAAATATTATTTAAATATATAATATAAATAATATTTAAAATATTATATAGTACAGCGTATATATAGTTTTAAAAAAACCAGATATAATAGTTAAGCTAAATAGTATTATTATATATTCAAAATAGCTATAATATATATATAACACAGTTTTTTTTAATATAGATATAATAATAAGTATTTTAAATATTAATCTTACTAAAGTATTTATATTCTGTAAAATAATCTAGAATTTTAGAAACTAAAAATAGTAGATATTAATTTTTGACTATAATCTTATTAAGTTGATAGTAGTCTATATATAGTTGTAAATTTTTATTTTTCTAAATATAAAAAAATAGGGGCCTTTATAGAACTTTTAAAAAAATATATTCTTTTATTTACAGTATTTTTATTAATATAATTTTTAAATATAAAAAGTTTTTATTTTAATAAAGGGTAAATAGATTTAAACAGCAGTAATTTACTTTTAAAAATATTAATAGTATAGTTTTTATTATAATATTTTAAAAAAACATTAGATTAATTAATTAAAAAATATTAAAAAATTTAACTAGTTCTGCTGGAATAGAATTATTTTAGTAGTATTTTTATAAATAATTATTATTAGAAAGCTACAGCTTTTCTAAAGCTTTAATAATAGTATAAATATAAATATAGTTTTAATAAGTCTTGGTAAATTTTTTAGAATTTAGCTTTTAGATTTTATTAAATTTAAACTACTATTACTTACTTTATAAAAATAGATAAATTTTATAGTTAAATAAAATAGTTATAAAAAATAATATTAAAGTATTTTAAACAGTAGTAATATATAGTTTAGTAAAATAGTATTATATTTTTTTTTAAATTAGTAATATTTAATAAAATATTTTATATTTTATAGCTAGTAATAGTAGTATAGTTAATAGCTTTTAGCTAAAACAGTTATTTTAAAAATTTTAAAAAAGTATTACTGTATAAATTTAATACTAACTAGATTATATACTATATAACTATTAATATCTGTATAAATTTTTTTAATATAAGAAATTTATATTAATATTAATATCTTATTAGCTGTTTTTATTTTATAATATAAAACTAAAATAGAGAAGTTAGCCTCAGCCTATTTTATTTTTTTATATTAATTCTTTTAGCTTACAGTTTTTAAATTTAAACTAATTTTTTTTAAAGGTATTAACTTGTAAGATGCTTAGTACTATTATATAAAAAATATTATAATAGTTTTCTAATTATATTAATATAGTTAAGTCTAGAAATTAAAAATTAAATATTTTTATAAAATTATAAAATTTTTAGAATATATTAAATATATCAGGTTTCTATTTATATTTTTACTGTTATATATATAGATTTTAGTAATAAATAGTAAAAAATATTATTTTATTTTATTTTTTAGACAGCTGATATATATATTTTTTAATATAGCAACTAAAATTAGAAAGTAATTTTATAAAAAAAGTATAGCTGTATTTTTTTTAGTAGCTCTAAAAAAATATTACTTTAAAATAATAAAATAGATATAAAATTTATAAGAATTTTATTTATTTTACTACTATACTTATTCTAGCTGGCTTATTATATTAGTTTTAAAAATAACAGTATTTTAAATAAAAAAATATTTATATAAAAAAAGCAGACTATAAATAACTAATATTTTTTTATATTTTAATAGTAATTTATTAAAATAATAGTACTATTTCTACTAATAAATTATATTTATATAACTTAAAGCTATAAAAATCTTATAATAATTATTATAAAACTTAAATAATACTTTTTAAAAGTTATAATTTAGATTATAAAACCACTTTTAATACTTTTAAATATTAGAAAAAGTTTAAATTGCAGAATATTCTTGATTTTAATATTTATTTTAGATTTATTTAAAAGTAAAAAAGTTTTCTGTTACTGGATTAGTTATAATTTAATATTATTATATTAAATTTTCTATTATAGTTTAGCAACTTATTTTTATAACTATTAATAATTTTATAATTAACTAATAGTATTTCTAACTGTAGTAAGATCCTTTACTAAAAGATTTAATAGTAAAAATAATAAACTATTAGCAGTAGAAAAGTTTCTGACTTTAAACTACTGTTTAAATATAATAATTACTGTAATATACTATATTTTATAAATAACTAAAAGAAAATTAGAATTGTTAAGAAAAAATAGATTAGTTAGATATAAAATAGTAGCAGTCTATTAATTTTAAAAACTAGTTTTTACTATTCTAAAAATATAGTAAGATTTTAGTAGTTAAATACTAAAGAGAGTTTTTAAGTTGTTGATGTTATAACTCTTCTGTTAGGAATATATAGGCAAGCTGTTGGTGGTTCACCATACCCTTAAGAATTACCCATGACACTAATAAGAAAATTCCAATTAAAAAAAGCCCCTATATTTTTAATTTAATAGTCTAAATTACGAACTATTACTTATTTTACTATATCTATTTTCTTTAAAAATACTCTTAAAACTTATATAGTGTTGTGGGACCAAGGCCCTGATATAGAGCTCCGCTTCAGGCACCAGTTGGCGCCTGAGGCCTCGCACACTACACACTAAACTAGCGCTAGCTCAGCACGCATATCAAAGAATTTTATACAAACAGATGAAATAGCGCTCCAGCTATTTTTTCTTATTCTAAGGTATATTTTGATTGGTATAATCTGTCTATCCCGTAATATATAGACTTAGATTTATATACTAAAATTAATTTAATCAGCTACTAATTTATTTTAAAGGTTTATTTAAATACAGCTTATTTTACAGCTTGATTAATTATCACTATTAATTATTTTGTTTTATTTATTTATAATATATAAAAAAAATTTATTACTACTATCAATTTAAAAGGGACTACACAGTTTTTTATAAAACTTTATATAGTTATTAATTAAAATATAAAGCTTTTTAAAAGCTTTATTCCATTTTTAATCACTATTTTAAAAAATCTATATATTTATTTATCTATATGACATTTTTAATAGTAATATAAGATTCAAATAACAAAAGAATTAGTTTTTTTATAAATTTATGTAAGTCTATCAGAACGTTACCTATATTTATATTATAATAAAACTTTTTAAAAATATCTAATTATTTAATAATAAAAATTCCGTATAAGGTCCAGAAGAATGTATTAAAATAATACTTTTTTTAAATTTTTTAAATATATTTAAAGCTGTTTATAACAGCTTTTTTTATTTTGTAACTACATTATTATCAATTTAAAAAAGAATAAAACCCTACTATATAAACCTTTTTATTTTTGTTAAAAAAAATTTACTTTTTCTATTATTATATTAATAAAAAACTTTAATTAAAATAAATTTAATATTTAGAAAGCCTGCCTTACAGAGGCTTTTATTTTTTTAGTATAAAAAAATAAAAATCTTTAATTATATATAGACTATAGAAAATTTAATAAGATTTTAATCAAAAATTTTAAATAAATTTAGAGAAGTCCAGTCCTTTTTAAAACTAAATAATTACAATACTTATGATTAAATTTATATTAAGTAAAAGAATAAATATAAAACAGCTTTTTAAACTTATTATAAATATTTCGAATATTTAATTATACTATTTGGCTTAATTAATACCTTAGCTATATCTTAATACTATATTTATTCAACTTTTTATAATATTCTAAATCCTTTTTATATTATTTATTTAGATAAATATTCATATTTTTTTTAGAAATTAACAGGCTTTAATTATTAACTAATAAATAGTGTATAAGAAGTTTGTTTTATATTATTATTATTTAGTTTGATTTATTAAAGATTTTTCTAATTCGTCTAATAATCTTATCTGCTATAATCAAATACTAGTTATATTTTTTATTAAAAAATAATAATAAAATTAAATATTCTAATATAACATAAAATAAAGAGTAAGATAATTAGCTGCAGATTACTATAAAAATAATAATAATAACTTTTAGTAATAAAATATAAAAAATAATACTTTATATATTTTTGTTAATTTTTTATTTTTTCTAAAAAAAATTAGATTTTTAAAGGTATTAATATATTTATTATATTTTTAATAATTATAATCATTATATACTATTTCTATACCTTGTATATAAGTAAATAGGAAATAAAAAGCTAAGGTTTTTAGTAATTTTATTATTAATAACTACATATTTAAGTATATATAGTAAGTTATTTTTTAATATATGAAAAATCCTATTTAGATATTTTTAATTATATTAAATATGTAACTTATATAAGTATGATTCTAATATTTTAGCTTAATTTAGATTTAAAAATTATTTAATAACTATATTGTTAATTTAATATACATAGTAATTTATATATTATTTATATAGGCCTTGTAAAGGTCGCTTAGGCGAGAACGTTATTCATATTATTAAGTATAATAAAGTTGTTGTTAAAAAGAACTACAGAACAGTAAATATAGAAAGCTCTGCTATACTGGCAGTATAAAAAGCAGAAATAATCAATAAACAGCAGAATATTACTTTTAATAAATATTAAAATATTAGAATATTATATATACTGTACTTTAAAACAAATATTTTTATTATTATAGTTAATTAAATATATAAAAATACGCTGATTAATATATAAATAAATAAATAAGATTAAATATATTAATATTAGATAAATATACTTATATATTATTTTTAGAACTGAATTTTTTTTAATAGATAAAATATTAAAAACCTAAGATATAATATCAGCTGTAGTAAACAGTATATAATTTTAAAATACAGTTAACTTTCCAGTAATTATTATTATTAAAAAAACTTTATTAATTATTTTAAATAGCTTTAATAATATATAATTGAAAAAATTAGAATTATTAATATAACAGACTAGTTCCAGCTGTGTAATTAATATAACTATATATATTCTTTTGTAATTTTAAAAAGTTAAGTTAATATAACTAATGACTAACAACTTTAAAAATATAAAAAAGTTAATATATTAAAATAATAGCTTTTTTTTGTAATAGATACTATAGTATATTTTCAATAAAAAAAATATACTATATTACTAAAAGTAAAAGACAGAGGCTTATAATATTAATTATATAAATATTTTATATATATAACAATAAATTTAAGTACCTTTTTAGTATTAAAATAAAAAAAAAGTTTTGGATATTTTTTAAATTAGTAATAATAAAATACCTTTTAAAACAACTACAATATTTTTTTAAAAAATAATTTCATATAAACTATCTTGTATATTAGATACAGAAGAAAAAACAATTTTTTTAATATATAAAAATAAATAAATAAATAGTATATATTATAATATATTAGAGTATCTAGACTGTTATTTAAAACAACTTTTAAAAACAACAGACTAACTATTTTTAGATTTAATATTTTAAAAAACTAAAGTAAAAATAATATCTGGAGTATTTAGCTTAGTTAAAATAAATATAATATTTAAAATAGTAATATTAAATATTATATATTTTAAAGTAACCTTATATAAAATACTTTAACTAAATATTATAGTTAATATAGTAAAATACTAAATATAAAATAATACAGTATATCTTTTATAGCAGCTTAAAAAAATAAATTAACTATAAATACAATAAATAATAATATTAATAGTTATAAAATATATTTTTATATAATTTTATAATATAGTATAATTTTAACTATTTAGATTATTTATTTGCTCTGTTTATTAGTTTAAAGATATACTACAGTAAAGTAGAACTATTTTATATTTAAATAAAAAAAACCTTTTTAAAATATACTTCTAAATTAAAGATTTTAATTAAAAATAAAATAGTACAGCACACTTTAATTATAAGACTATATATATTTAATAAAAATAATATTTTAATATTTTATTTTCTCAAACAATTTATCTAGAACAAGGCTAGTATATTTAGTAAATTTATTGTTAATAAGAAAGAAAATTATATATATTAGAACTGTTAAAAGAAAGTAATATTAAAAAGTTTACAGTAATAGTATAAAATAAAATAATTAAAATAATTAGTTAAAGTAAACTATACAGTTTATAATATTAAATATTATAATCTAAATATATAAAATATTTTTAGATATATTTTTATAGTTAATATTTTTTTAATATATTAAAAGACTATCCAGCTTAAAAGTATATTTTTTATAGCTTTAATATTAATTATTATTATAAACAATTTTAAAAATTTTATAAATAAAACTATATAAAATATATAGTAAGGTTTTTTTCAATATAAAAAGATCGCCGTCCATGGCGTGTTTATATATAAAATATATATTATTTAAATATTTATTTTTAAAATTAGTAACTATTTTACTAGTTTTAATATTATAAGTAATATTTTAACTATATAAAATAAATCATTTTTTATAAAATATAAAAATAGGCCTTAGGGTTAGATTTAAAAATAAATGTAATTTTTTTAGTATAAAAATCTTTAGTATAGCTGTTAATAATACAGTAATTGAAATCATTACTAATCTTAAAAGTATATATAAAATATATAAATATATTAATTAAAATATTTTTAAAATCTTAGTTATATATATAAAATATAAAAAATATTTTTTTATTTAAAATAAGTAAAGTAATATATCTGTTATAATATTTAACTCACCAGAATAGTAATAAATATAAACTTAATAATTCTAAATAAAGTAAGATATATATATAAAACATAGATTTAACTATTTAATTAAAGTTATATTAAATATTATCTATTCAAAAATTCTAATAGCAAATATATGGTTAGTATACATAATTATATCTAACTATAACACTTTGACTAAGTATTTTAATTTTTATAATATTTATATTAAATAAAATACTTTAAGCTCTGTTAGCTAATAGTTTTTTTAATATTAGTAAGAATCTAAAATAAGAATATAATAGATATTATTATAGTATATAAAAGTGGTTTAAATAAATTATTATAAATAAAATTAGATTTAAAATAATATATTATGATATCTATATCTTAGCGGCTGGTGTTAATATTAATATAAAAATATTTATTTATTTAAAAATAAACCAGATATTTTAAATCTGTAAATTTATTTCAAAGTAACCGGAACAACTAAAGTTTTTTAAAAATAAAATTTAAAACTATAGTTTTTAATATATACTTTTATTTTTTATTTTTATATAGTTTTAATAACTATATTTTTTTATTCTAAAGCAGAGCAGCTTTCTTTATATATTAATCTATATAATAGTATAATTAAACTAGTAAGACTAAAAAAGTACTCTAATTTAATAAAACTTATAAAAAATAGTATATAAATAGGTTTAATATTTAACTTAAATATAAAAAAACTACGGATATTAACTTTTTATTCTAAAAGTATAAATAGGAATTTTATATAGGCTTTCTTTGGTTTAAGTTTTAGATTTAGTTTTTTAAAATAAATAAAAATAGCAGACAGATACTAAAGTTGATTTTTGATTATATCAAAATAAACAACCATATTAATAATTATATAAGATTTTTATAATATAAGATCTATTTATTTTTGTATAACAGAAATAGAATTAATAAAATGTATAATTATTATATAAAAGATTTTTTAATCTTAGTATATTATAACTATAAGACAATTTTTATAGTCCTTTTTAACAGACTATTAGTAAAAATAAATAACTAGATTAAAAATACTAATATATTAATATTTATAAATTATTTATAATGCATCTTTTTATATAAAAATAAAATAAAGATTAGATTTTATTTTCTTATTTACTCTATAGAGGTTAATAATAATATATTTTTTAAAATACCTGTTTACAACTTTTTATATAATAAAAACTAGATATAATAAAAGTATATAACTAATAGTATAAAATATTTTATCTATAGTATAAAAAAGGTTAAAATATTTTATTTATAATATCGTAATCAGTCTTATAAATATAATATATATATAATTTAAATATTTAGTCTTTTTATTTTCTGTTAAAAGAAATATGAAGCTAATACTTTTTTAGAATATTAGTAATATTAATATTTAAATTATTAGATAATATCTATATAGTATATAATATAAGTATTTTTTAAAGTATTTATTATATAAGGATTCTTAATATAGATAATAATACTATTTATTACAGTATTTAATTAAGTTATTTAGCTGTTTATTAATATATAAAAACAGCTAAGTTAATATTAAAAAAAATAGAAAAACTACTAGTAGTAAGATAAATAGTATAAAATCAACAGTAATAATATACTAAAAAATACATTTTTAAGAATGTTTAGAAGTAGGAACTTAATATTTAGAAAATTACTATTATAGTAAAAAATTAATAAAAATAGTTTATTAAAAGAGATATTAGATAGTTTATTTATATTTATATTTATAATATATATTAATATATTTATAATATAAAAACAGTAAGATAAATTAATTATACCTATATATAGATTTTAAATATATTAAAAAATAGTAAGTAGTATAAAAAATAAATAAGCTAGTTTAGTAGTATTATTATAAAT
The DNA here is from genome assembly GCF_003184745.1 of Aspergillus uvarum CBS 121591. Lineage (NCBI taxonomy): Eukaryota > Fungi > Ascomycota > Eurotiomycetes > Eurotiales > Aspergillaceae > Aspergillus > Aspergillus uvarum. The sequence goes on from NW_020291313.1 coordinate 411,817, forward strand.
ATAATATATAATATTATAATTATTATTAATAATAATACTAATATAAGTATAATATTTTAAAATAATAGGTTTAAAGGTTTTATTAGTAGCTTTAATAAATAAAAAATAGTATTAATTAAATAAGTAATTAAAAATATACCGATACTATACTTAGGCTTAAAAATAGAATTACATTTAAAAAGTATATAATAAATATTAAACAATATATTGATATTTTTATATAAAAGAAAGGTAAGATGTTAATAAAAGTAATAATAGATATAATACTAATATAAATAATAATAAAAATAATAATATTAATAATATTAATTAGATTATCTACAGTTAAGTATTAATACTAGATAAAATTAGATTTTTTATCCAGATATAAAAGGAAAGTTGAATTTAAAATAAATAAAAAATACTATATAGTTTAAAAATATTAATATATTTATTAATAAAGTAAATAAAACTTTATACTATTATAAAAACTAGTAGTAAAAGCTAATATTTAAAAATATTTATATAAAGCTGCTTTTAACTGGTATCTATTTTTATCTAACTATTAAAAATATATATATATATAACTTCTTATAGCTACTAGAATTTTTAAAAGATTAAATTTTTATTTTTAATTAGATTTTATCTAAGGTTTAAACTATTTATAAACAGTAGCTAATATAGCTGGTCTAAGATATAAAGCAGTAAGTCTATTTAGACTTTTATTGAAAATATTATTTATAATTATTAAATATTTCTAATTACTAAACTATATATATAATTAAATATCTGCTATATAAATATAAATATATTTTAATTTTATATTCAATATTAATCAGCCTATACCAGCAACTAATATAGTAGACTTTTTAAATAAACTTAATATAAAAATAATACTTTGGTAATATAAATCAGATTTTAAATAAAAGTTTTATAAAGAATACTAGAAACATAGTTTCGGTAAGAAATAATACTTAGATAATTATTTTAATTCTAATTTTAATTTTTATTTTAATTATAGATTTGGTTTTTATTACAGATGCAGATACAGCTGTAAGTTTGGATATAACTAAAATAATTAGATTTAAAATAATAATTTAAATAATAATTCTAACTAAAATAATTTTAATTATAATTATAAAAATAATACTAACTATAATAATAATTATAACAGTAATATTAATTAATATTTTTTTCAAAACTGCTAGAATTAGTAAATATAGTAGTTATATTTAGACTAGTTACTACTAGCCAACTACCTATAAAATAAAATAATACATAATAATAGTAATATTAAAATTTATAAAAATAAATAGTTTTATAACTATTAGTACTAATACTAATAAGCTAATTAGATATTTACTTAAAATAATATATCTACTACTAATATTTAGTAGTATATAGGGCGTACTGTAATAACTAACCCTACTTTACTAAATAAAAATTATAATAAATAATATAAAACTAATAAAAAATATAAAAAAAATATAAAAAATATAAAACTAATAAAAAATATAAAAAATATAAAAAATATAATAAATATTATAAATATTATAAATATTATAAATATTATAAATATTATAAATATTATAAATATTATAAATATTATAAGTATTATAAATATAATAGATATAATAAATATAATAAATATATAATATTTATAATATTTATAGCCATAATAGCTATAAAATATGTAAAGAATACTTAGTATAAAAATTATAAATAGTATAATACTTTAAAAATAAAAATAATTATATATATTTTATTTTTTTATTTATTAAAAAAATGAAATAGTTGTAATATATAACAGATATTCTATAGTCTATATATTATAAATCCAGTTATATAAATATATACTATATAGTATAAAAATATATACAGTAGAGGAAGAACCTTTTAAAATATTAGTATTAATATTTAAACTATAAACTATATTTTTATTATCCTCTGTTTTATAAATTATATTTTTAATATTCTTTCTTTTATAAACTATATTTTTAATACTTTTTATTTTAAAAACTCCTATACCCTGTAATACAAAACTTAATATTAAAAAAAAACTAAAAATATATTATATACTTTTCTTATTTTTTTTTGATTATATTACTATTAGTTAAATACTTTATTAATTATATAGTTAGTTGTATTACTATATATATATTTATAATAAATAATCTAAAGTTTACTGTAGATCTATTTATAAATATAGATATTATAAGTTATAAAAATATTTTACTTATCTGTAATTAGTAGAAAGTATATTTTTAAAAATATAAAAGTTACTAATAAATATAAAGATTTAAGTAAAAAGATATATTAATATTTTTTATTTATTTAATTAAATATATAATAATACTATACAACACAGCCATAAGTATATCTGTTAAAACTAAAGAAAGATTAGTTAATGATTAAGACTACTTATTTTAAACTAATAATTTTTAATAATAATTTTATAGAATATATCTATTTGGTAGATACCAATTTCTCTGTTATTTAAATTATAAATAAAGGTATTAAAAACTTGATAGTTTTTAATATTTTAGATTAAATAGTATTTTTAATAATAATTATAATAGTTGCTATAGGGCTGAAAAATATATATAATATCTAATACAGTCCTTAACTAATATTAATTATATTTTATAGAAAATATAGAATAATCTTAACTTATTTAATAATCTATTTTTTAATAGACAGCAACATTACTGTTTATACTATTTTTTAAAATATAATTCTCATTATATATATTAATAACTAATTTAATACTACTATTATAAATATTATTACTGCGACTGCTACTATATAAAATAATTTACTAAAAATAAATAAATTATTTAATAATATTATAATCTATATAGATACTTCTAATGCTACTAAATATTTTAAAAAAGCTTTTATTTAACATAATATATAAACAAATCCAGATAGTTTAAATATTAGTTTTATTAACCTATCTAAGAATCAGTAGCTTAATATCCCTATAACAAAGGAATAAAATAAAAATTAATTTAAACTATATATTTATTAAATCTTTAAAAGGGATTAAGAGGTAATAGATAAGATACTTAATAACTTTTATATATAAAAGGTTTTTTATACTATAGAGCATACTCTAATAGTATAACTAATATGTATAATATAAAAAATAGTAATAAATCTATAAACTAGCTAGTAAACTATAAAAAACAAAGTAGTATTTAATTTTAGAAAAGTAAATAAACTTATTATTTTTAATTTATATTTAGTTTTAATATTAAAAAATATTATTTAAATATTTATTAGATATATCTATATTACTGTTGTTAATATATATATATACTTTTAATTAATAATTAGTTAAAAAAATACAACTATTTAGTAGTTATTATATATTATAGTTAAAAATCATTTTATATAATAATAATAAGATTTATTAATACTATATTTTATATCTAATAATAAATAGACCTTCATTTATAAAAGTATAAGATATTTTACTATATATATATATTAATAATCTAGTAGTTATATCTATTAGTTTAGACTGGTATATTAAATATTTGTATTTTATATTTTAATATTTACAGTACTTATTTATTAGTTTTTCCTTTATTTAATTATTTAGTTAGAAAATTAATAGTTTAGGATTTACTATACTAAAAAACAAGGTTGTAACTATATATAGTTTTAAATTTTCTAAAACTTTTACTTTATTAAAGTATTATCTAGGACTTACTAGCTACTTAAAATACTTTATTCTTTACTATATAAAATATAACTATTTAAATAATAATTTTAATAATAAAAGCTATAGTTGTAAGACCTATTCAACTGCAGCTAGTTAAAATACTATATAATAAAAGTTAGATTTATTTACTAATTTATAAAATAAGTTTAGTAAAAATACTATACTAGTATATTATTATTCTAAATATTAACTATATATTAAAAAAGTATATTAAAAAAAATATAGTATAGTTTTATATTAGATATTTATAAATAATATTTATATATATAAAAATCTTTCTAAACTACTGCCTTATATATAGATATTACTAATTATATTCTTAAGTTAAATTTTATAAAATATAACTACTGGCTAACTAAGCTTAAAGTCTTTTACTTAATTTAAATAATTAAAAATACTTATATTATAGTTAAAATAGTTTATATATTTTTATTATTTATACTAATTATACCAGTACTGTCGGCTTTATTTAAAACACTATATTTAATATAGTAGTATTTAAATACTTAAATCTATATCTAGTATATATTTTTTTAGTTTATCTAGTAATATTATTTAATAATATATTATTATATAGGTAAGATAAATAATCTAGCTGATATCCTAAGCTGCCTACTATTAAAAAATATATCTTATACCCCCTTTAACTTTAATAAGCTGATTAACTTAGATTATATTATAGTCAATACAGCAGAAATGCCTTTAAATATACTATTTTAGAATTATATCTTTTTAAACTTACTATTTTAAGATTATACCCCCTTAGACATACTATCTTAGAAATATATTTTTTTAAATCTACTATTTTAGAATCATACCCTAATTTACATTTACAAGACTATTTTTTTTAAATATTAAATCTTAAAATATTAAAGAATTTTAAAATTATATTATATTAGAAACATTTTAATAACTACAGTATCTTCTGTATTATCCAAATCCTATAAAATAATCCTAATATAAAGCTGCTGTATATTTTTAAAAATAGTATTTTTTATATACTTAGGCATATTACCGAACCTTAAGCTAAAAGATAAAATATAATTATTATTAAAAATAAATAAATCTATATACTAAAACTAATAGTTAAAAATATTTTTATTATAATTTATAATAACTGCAGCTACTAAAATCTTAATAAGTACTTCTAAATAATAAATAAACTAATTATATATTAAAAATAGTATTTATTATAGTAATATATCAAATACTACTTTTTTTATCTAATAAATAATATATATTAATATAAATCTTATAAAAATCTTTAGCGAATTATTACCCCTGCTATTTTTTTATACTGTAATAATAAATTTTATTATTAGTTTACCACTAATTTAAAACATTTTAATTAAAAAGACAACTAATATAAAAAATACAGATAAATATAACTACTTAATAGTTTTTATTAATAAGTTTATAAAATATATTAGTTTAATTTTTAATAATATTAAATAATAAATAAAGTAATAGACAGAGTATCAAGTACTCTACTTATAAAAATATAACTAAAAAATATCCTAAGGTTTTATTTTAAACTAAAATATCTAATTTATAAATATATTTTAAAAAGATATTTTTTTAAAAATTTAATATTTTATAATTATATTCAACTGTATAGCACCCCTAAATAGGTAGTTAAATAAAATATATAAATTAGATAATTAAAATAATATATTATTATATATATATACTATACTTATATACTAATTAGATTAACTTTTTTTTATTTATTAGTATAATAAATAGTTTATTTAATACAGCTACTAAGGTGTTTTTTTTAAACTTATATTTAACCTAATGCTTCTAAATTTATAAAACTTAATAAAATAACTACTATAAAAGTAAGATTTTTTTAATTTGTTTTAATACTGTAGAAGTATATAATTTTACTATAATTAATATAAGAAAAACCTATAACGAAAATTATAAGCTAATATATTTTAATAAAATAATAGTCTACTTTCAGCTTTATAAAAAATATATAATCCCTAATAAGCTGTATAAAAATATTAAAACATAAATTAAATTATTAATATATCAGCCTTTTAACTATATTTAAAAAATTCGTTATTTAGCCTACTGTTTAAAACTTTTAATTTATTAGTTTATTTATTTTATAGTATTAATTATTTAATTAAAGCCTATATTAAATAAAGCCGATCTATATAACCTCCAGTATATTAAATTTCTTTTAATTAAAAAAATATTTAGTTAGATATAGATAGAAAGTATGAAATGAATTATATTTTTATTTTTAGATCTATATACGGCTGTATATATAAAAATAGTATATAGTTAATTAACTATTTAATATAATATACTAGCTACAGGCCAGAGTATAATAAATAGATTAATATAAAATATTTTAATATAAAAAATCTTTTTTATAATTTTAAAATCTTTTTATAATATTTTTTGTTTTATTTTATATCTTTTTATCTTTTACTTTTAGCTTTTTAGTATCTACTTATACTTTGTTAACCTTTAGTATTTTTTAAACCACTTCTATACTTTTAATATTTATTTTTTTAATTACTTTTAACTATTATTTTATCTTTTCTATACTATATACTTTTTACTACTACTTTTTTTTTATACTATACTATATTTTTTAAACCTCTTCCATTCATATTTTATTTAAAATTATTTAATATCTATATTAATAATTTCTTTTAACTATTTTAAATATATAACAGCCTGTAAAAAAGCTTTTATTAAACCTAGAGCTTTTACTATCTAGTTTTTAAATAATAAAAAATCCTAATTCTAATCTACTATACAAAAATTGGTTTATTATAATTATATTTTAAATAGTAAAACTAAACTAATACCAGAAATTTTCATATAATACTTATTTTAATAATACTTAGATTTTTTTTATTATTTATAAGCTATTAACAGTAGAGCAAAACCTCTATTATCTTATTAACTTTAGTAAAAAAATCTATATTAATTATATATTCCACGTGGTGACACTTTTATTTTTTATATATATAATTATTTTTTTTTATTTATTACTGTATTTATATTTTATATAAATAGTCTAGTATACTATATAAACTTTAATTACTTAATATATAGTATTTTATAAATACTATTAGTTAGATAATTATAATTATAGTTAAAATAAGTATAGTAACTGTATATACTTTTATAATTAATAAATCTAATATTATTCTAAATATTATTTTATACATTTCATATACTATTTTAAAATAGAGTTTTTTTATACTAGTATAGATAGATTACAGAGAAGACTGTATACTCTAGTATAATAAAAAAACTAAAGTCATAATATTTTAAAAACTACTAAAAATCTTTTTTTTAGAATTTATTCTAGCTGAGGATTTAAATTTTGATAAAATATAAAATTATATCTTTATATTCAGCAGTCTATAAATAAAAGTAATATTTTTAAACAAGTAAATAACTATACCAGGTATTATATTTATTTCTAAGAAAAAAAAATAATCTCTACTACTCTTTTTACTACTTATTTTTTAACTACTTTTTTAATTTCTACTTTTATTTTTTAGTTAAAAGATATTTAGCTGAAAGATACTATATCTACTTAGTTTAAAAATACTAAGTTAAAAAACACTTAGTTAAAAAATATTTAGTTAAAGAATACTTAGTTAAAAGATACTTAGCCAAAAGATACTTCGACTAAAAATACTACATCTATTTAGTTAAAGAATACTTAGTTAAAAGATACTTAGCCAAAAGATACTTCGACTAAAAATACTATATCTATTTAGTTAAAGAATACTTAGTCTAAAAATACTTAATCTAAAGATGTTATAACTATTAGTAAGTCTACTAAAATTATTCAAATTCTACCTATTAAAATCCTTATTTTTAATTTAGTTATATAAAGTATTAAAATATTATTTTATACTAAACAAACTTAATTATTACAGACATACTTACTGTTATTTTAGATTATAAAAAATAAAAATGAAATATATAAAATAAAATCTTTTATTAAATTAAATATAGAGTTGCTTTCCTACCATCTAAATCTAAATAATCTAAATAACTAATAACCTTTAAAAAAAGTCTAGTAATAAAAATAAAAAAATTAATACTAATAGTACTAATTAGCAGAATAAATCATTAAAAAAATAGTAAATAAAAAGTATTATTAAAAATATTTTTACTATTTATTAAGTTTCTTTTTAAGTCTTTGTCTTTTTATTTAATTATTCTAAACTTTTTACTAATTATGTTTTAAAACAGCTTATAAAATAAATTACAGTAAGAAAAACTAAAAAAGCTATTTGAAAAATAAAATAGAATAAAAACAACTGTTATACAACAGCAGCTACTTTTAAGCCTATTATAAAATTATTAAAAAATCTTTTTAATAAAAATATAATAAAAGTAGTTTAATAAATACTGTATACTAATCTATTTATAAATATAAATATATATAATAATCTTTTTTTATAGTAATATAATAATAATAGGCAGAAGAGTTTTTAAATTATATAAATATCCTATATAATAATTATTAAAAAAAAGCAGATAAAATTATAAATTCTTTTTTAAAAATATATTAAATTAATTTAATAAATAAAATATCTATTACTACTATATTATTTTTAGATACTATAGCTACTACTACTGCAGATATTACTACTATACTATTTTTTAAATATAGTATTTAATATTCTATTTCTAAAGTCTAGTATTACTATAAAAAATAAAATATCTATTACTACTGCAGATATTACTACTATATTATTTTTAAAAACATCTACTACTAGTATACTATTATTTATTATAAATACTACTAAACTACTACTATCAGTCTATAGATCTACTAGTTTTATATTTTTTAATTTTTATTTATCTAGTTTTTTTAAAATTAAAGAAGAAAAGAAAGTATAAAAATAAGAATAATAAATATAAAAAATATAAATACAGTAGATATAAGAAATTTAAATATTTTTAGTTTTTGAAAAAATAATATTAGATATAAAATATATTGAACTAACTATGATATTTATTATTTTAATAATATCTAATTTATTTACTGTTTTAATAATACTAGATATTACTGTTTATTATATCTATAGTCAGAACTTTATTTATATATACTATTTCTATTACTTTAAATTTATTTAATAAGTATATAAGTTTTTAAAAATTTTATATAAGATCTTAAGCTGTTGCTAGTTATACTAATTTTTTTAATCTTTTAATTAATCTTTTTATTATAGTACCTATACTAATACTTATAATAATCTAAATATCTATATTTTAAATAAACCTAACTGACTCTTACAAATTTGGAACTATTAATTTATTTAAACTAGATATACTTTAAAATACTAATTATAATATTTAAAACAGTATATTTAGTAATATTTAAAATAGTATATTTAGTAATATTTAAAATAGTATACCTACAACCTAATATTTAAAACTAAATATAAACTAAAGACAGTAATATTATAGCTATAAAGTAGGTAGTTCTGCTACTATAACCCGCCTTCAGGGACTCTTTAATATATGCTAGCTATTCTTAACTTAAGAAAAACAACAATCAAGATCATATAATATCACATAAAGGCTCCAACATGCAGTACGGATAGTTCTGCTATAACAGTCTACCTCTAGGTATTTTTTAATATACAATAGCCAGCTATTAATCTAATAATAACAATAATCATATTATATTGCATAAAGGCTCCAACATATACTATAGTTATAATAAAAAATAATAGTATACTTTTTGAAAGTAGTTTAGGAATAAAATATATTTTAAGATTTTATTTCAATATATTCTTATATTTATTGTTATTAACACTATTAATATATATATTTTTATAGGTATAAAAATTATTATAAGATTTATTATAATTATTTATATATATATACTATTATACAGCTCTTAAGTTTTGTAGTAAGTGTTTTAATCTTAATACAGCCTATTTTAAAAATATCAAGTATTATGAAATTTAAAAGGTAGTTTATTGTATAATGAATTATTAATACCTCCAGATAATACAGGATTTATCATAGTAATATATGTATAATAATAATGTAGACAAAATTAACTGTAATTCTTCTACTAATTTTAATTTAATAATTCTGAAATCTATAATTCTAGTTATTTTGATTCTATAGCTGATAATTATTATTATTTATATTTTATATTAGTTTAACCAGATAGTATATTAAAAATATTAATTTATAAATTAAAATGTTATTAATTATAATACAGCTGCTACAGCCTTCATTGCCAGAGACAGTTCTAATTTTAATTATTCTAAAATAATCTATTATTATAGTATTTTTAATTATTAGTATTACTTTAATATTTTTAATTATTATAATATTCTTATTTTTACAACTTAGTATTTTAATTACAAAAGTTTTAGGATTAGCTATAGAAGCTGTAAAGGCCTTGCAAGCCCTTCCAACCTTCATAGTATCAATTGCGAAGAAATATATATAAAAAAAGACCGAAGAAATCAGCTATATAACAGCTAAGTAAGATAATCACAGAACTACCTAAAGCAAGCAGCAGTTTTATAAAGTTAAATAAATTAGTAGTAATATCCTATAATATAATACTGTTATTTTAGCTATTCTAATAATATGTTTATTTACTATACTATTTTATTTTTTAGTTTTTATAATCTTATTATTTATACCCTGCAAAATAGTCCAGTAGAGAATAATAGAATAAAAAATACAAAGCTAAATTAAAAATAAATTTTCAAATTTGATTACAGAGGGCTATATATTAACTATAAAAGAAAACTTCTATATAAAAAGAATCTAAATTCTTATCTAAAGATCTTATAATATATATTTATTAAGATAGATTACAAAACTCTAAGACACCCTTAGAATCAGCTTTATAAAAAATATTTATAAGTAAATTTAAAAGACTGTAACTGCAGTAGTATAGAAATAAAGAACCTAGTATATATATTAACTTATAAATAGAAAAATACAGTACCTGTAATTATAATATCTATTATATATTTATAATTTAGTAAAAGTTAATTATAAGAACTAATAACTAAAATAGAAGAAAAAGATATATATTATAGTAGCATATTTAAACTATATTTTAAATAATTTATAAAACGATAAAACAGCTCAGCTTTATTATAAAAGAAAATAGGCTAGGCTTTATAAATTATTCAAAATACAGTTAAAAAACCCTATAAATAAATACTAAAAGGTCTAATTAAAAATTCTTAATGCTAAGCTATATAAATAAAATCTAAATTTATATATCTATAGTAGTAGAAAAAAATAAAAACTAAATTAAATTATAAAATATAAAATATTAATACTATATAGCTGTATTTATTTTTTATATTTTTTTATAGTTTAGATGAAAATTTGTAAATAGCTAATCTTTTTATAACAAAATAAAAAAACTTTATGATTTTATTTATAAAACTATATTTAATATTAAATTAGTAATATAAGTAAGTAAAAAGAAAGATATGTTATAAAACAACTACTAAAAGAGATTACAGACCTGCAGCTTTTATAAAAGAAAATCTTAATATTAAGATTTAAATAGATTTCTTATAAAAAGAATTTTAGGGCTGAAACAGGTTTTTTTAATACTATAAATATTAATAATAACCCTAAAATTAAAACCTTATTTTAACTATAGAAAAATAAACCATTAGTTAAAAAATAAAGCTTATTATAAATAATAGTACAGAAGTAAATCTATTACTTATAATACTTACTAAATAGATAAAGTAGTTAAATATTCTATTAAAAGTACTTAGAAAAGGATTTAGATAAAAAGGCTTACAGTAAAAAGAAACTATACTATTTATAATATATTTAAAAAATATTTAAAAATATTATAAGAATTATAAAGAACTCGCAATTATAATACCAGAAATAAATAAGATTATTTTAAAAATACTTTGAATAAAATAATCAAAACCTATTATAAAGTTAGATAAATATAAGCTTTATTTTTCTAAATTTTATATATTAAAAGTATTATAGGTTGCAGCAGAAGAAATTGTAGTAAAAAGTTTTATAAAAAATAGTTTTTATTTAATAATAGTAAAAAAGGTTTATAAAGTAATTATTAATTAAAGAATACTAATATAGTACTATAAATATAAAAAAATATTTATAAAAATAAAAGCTGTAAGCTTACTAATATAAAAACTATAAGTTAATTGAAAAATAGATTTTTGTAAAGATTTCCAGCTAAAGCTGGGATAGATATATATAAAATATTATATATTAAAAAAAGTTTTATAAAACTAGTTATAGAAAATATTTATAAAAAAATAAATATAGTATTTTAAATTACTAGTGAATATATTAGTTTTTTTTATAAAAAAAATAGTAGCCTATAAATATATATAAACTATTATAAATTAAATAAATAAATAACAAAAAATATTTATCTACTACCATAGATTAATAAATATATTAATTAACTTATAAAAGCTTTGTAGTTTATATAATTAAACCTATATAAAACCTATTATAAAATTAAAATTATAAAAGAATATAAATAAGAAATAATATTGTAAATATAATATAAATTATGTAAATATTTAGTGATATCATTTGGACTAATTCATATATCTGTAGGATTTTAAGGCTTTACAAAGTCCCTATTTACAGAATATATAAACAATTTTATAATTATTTATTTGAATAATATTAGAATATATTTCTAAAATCTAAAAATATATAAAGTATAGGTTTATAAAATACTAAAAATACTATAAAATAAAACGTTATATATAAAATTTAGTAAGTACTGCTTTATCGTAATAAAAATTAACTTTTTAAAAATTTTAAGCAGCTGTAAGAGTATTTATATATAACTGGAGTATATTATAACTATTTATAATTAAACTATAAAATATAAAAAATACCTTAAAGTTTATAAGCTTTATAAACTAGTATAAATACTTTATTAAATAGTATTTATAAATTATAATACTAATTACAGACCTTATTAAAATGGTTTATAAAAGAAATTAGATACAGTTTTCTAACATCTAAAATCTATAAAAGCTTTTAGAAGCTGATGAATATATTATAAAAAATATAGTAATTAGTATATCTTTTAGAAAAAACACTTTTATAAATGAAAACACATACCTTAGCCATTGTAATTAGTAAAATATTATTATAAAAAATAAAAAGAATAATGAAAACTAGTAATATTTTACTTATAGAGAATAACTTCTATAAAATAAAACTACAGCATCTATAACTAAAAGCTTTTTATAATTATAAAATTATTTAAAAGATAGAGGTACTAGCTGGAGAATATAGAGAATAAAAATAGTAATAAATTATATAAATTTATAGTACTTTATATTAAATAAAGAATTTTTATAAAAATAAGTTAGATAGGTATAATAGGTTATAGTCTTTGAATTATTTTTTAATATAGATTAGAAATATAAAACCTAGCAGATATACTATTATAAGAATCTAACTTTAAAAAGCAAATTGTAAAAAAGACTATAAAAAACTAAAAAAAGTAGCGCTGTAATAATTATATAATCTTTTAAAATTAACAGAATAATTAGTTATCTACGTAAAGCTATTAGTAATTATAGATATTAAAAAAGAATTATAATAAATATACTTTTATAAAGCTGGAAAAAAGCTATAAAATAGGCTATTTTATAATACTATAAAAAATATACTAGAACAGTTTTATAAAGCTAAAGAAAATTATAATAAATATATTTTTATAGAACTATAAGAAACTTATAAAATAGATTATTCTATAATAGTATAAAGAATATATTAGAAGTATAGTTTTATAAAACTAAAAAGAAATTATTATAAATATACTTTTATAAAACTATGCAAGGCCTATAGGGTAGGCTATTTTAGAATACTATAAAGAATATATTAAAAGTCTAGTTTCTTAAAATAAAAAAAATAATAAATATACTTTTATAAAGCTGTAAAGGACCTATAGAATAGATTGTTTTATAATATTATAAAAAATACGTAAAAAGAAAAGTTTTATAATACTAGAAAAAAGTTGTAGAAAAAGGACCCTCCTAAAGCTGTAACAAGTATATAAAATTACTTATTTATAATACTATAAAAATCCTATAAAAAGTATACCTTTATATAATACAAGCTGGAATAATAACTTTAAAAAAATTAAATTCTTTTTAATGAAGAATACTATAAAAAATACAAACTAAATAAATACTTATATAAATATAAAAATACTATTTGTAAAGTTTTATTTACTAATTTATTACAGGCACTACAAGTACTACCAAAAAAACAGGTTTATAAAAAAATATTTTAAATAAAATAAAAAAAAAGACTATGGGGGTAGTTTACCCTAAAAGAAATATCTAAGAATAAAAAATCATATAAAATAAAATATTAATTAAAAATTGTTTTATTTTATAGAAAAGGTATATATTCTAGAGGACTATTAGTTAAAACTAAAACTTTGTATAAAACTACATATAATCCTATTACAATGTATTTTATAAAAATAAAAATTTAGAAACTAGTTTTATAAAGATTCTAGTAGTTTAGACTAGCTAGGTTTATATAGAACTACTACTATATATATAAAATATATTGAAATAAAAGAATAGTTTATAAAAGGTAGTAAAAACTACTAAAACTGCTACTACCAGCTATAAAATTTAAAAAGAAATAATTATAAATTTTATTTATTATAGGCCTATCTATAGGTACCGGAGAAGACATAAACTTATAAAAAATCTATAATAGTATTATAATTATTATAAACTAACTTAATAAAATAGCTTATTTTATTTCTACTTATAAAATACTTTAAAAGAAAACTTATAATAATTTTTTTAAAAGTATTTTCCCGCTATATAGCATACCTATAAAATTAATTATAAATTATAGATTAGGTTTTATAGATAATTTTTATTTAAACTTTATTTAGATTTTTATAATTAAGTATAACTTAAATACAGCCTACTATTTACAAATCAATAGGTAAATAAAAAATAAATAATACATTAAAATAATATCTGCAAAATCATATAAATTTCAAATAAAATAATTAAATAAAAATACTACTATTTATAAAATTTACTTATAATAACCTTTTATAAATATTAACAAAATACTTATTATTTTCTATAATAATTATATAGTATTTACAGATAATAGCCTTAGACTTATAAATATTAAATAATTCTATAAAAGAATTAGAATAATCTTTTTACAAGATTAAAATAGTATAAAAAAATAACTGTAAATCTTAAGCTGATTTATAAATATTAAAGAAGATTTTATAATTAAAGTTGTAAGGCTACTACCTTTACAGTAAATTAAAATGTCTAACTTTTTATTAAAAATATAGTTTAAAAAACTATATATACTTTAAAAATAAATCTAGCTTTTATATTTTAAATTAATTTACTTTATCTGCTGGATTAGCTTTTATATAGACTATTTTTATATACAGCAGTTAACAAATTCTGTAAGTTAACTAAATACTATAATAAATTATATAAATACTCTATCTAACTAGAAAAACAAAAGCTTTTAATTATCTAATCTAATAACTAATAAGACTATTAGATTATATATAATTAAAATCTATATTCTAAGTATTAAGCCAAGCAATATTTTTAATACATTTCTTAGTATATATAATTAAAACAGACTTACTATCTAAGGTATTACTCCTATTATTTAAACTATTTTTATTAAAAGTAGTTTTTTAAACTTTTATTTTTACTCTAACTTCTTTATGCAAGCCGATGCCTAAGTAAATATCTAAATAAAAAAATAAATAAGTAATAAAAATCCTATAAGTTCTTACTGAACTAGGTGATTTATCTATACAGATATATAAAGTCTTTTAGTACTTATCTGTAGTACTTTTTCTAAATACTTTAAATAAGTTTAAAAAAAATATTCTAATATCTTTAATTAAAAATAAATAATTTTTAAAATAAAAAAAAGTAAGAACAATCCGCCCCGCCGCAGCTGCAACTATATTAAGTAGATTTTAGTATATATTTATAAGTATATATAATCGACAGAGGTGTAAATATTTATTATTTATATAAATTTTTAAAGTTTAATAAAAAATTATCTAATAGTAGTCAGCAGCCGGCTGCTAATATATTAAATATATATTTTAATATTTATATAAAACTATTTTCCTACTATCCCTTTTGAAACCCTGTAATATTTAAAAACAGATTTTAATATATTATTTAACTTTTAGTTCAGCTAGCAGCTTTAATATTTAAATAAATATTTAAACAAATATTTAAACTAATCTAAATATATTAGAAAGTATTTTTAAAAAGCTAATAAGCTTAGTATAGTAATAACCACAGTCCTGCTAACTATTACAGAATCTTTTAATATAAGCCTTTTTATAAATTTAAAAAAAAGATACTAAAATACTTTTCTAAATATTTCTAAAAGAATAATATAAGTAATATTCTATAAGAACTCTGTAATATATATTTAGATACAAATACTTATTTTATTAAAATTAGTATTTAAATAAACTAAATAAATATACAAATCTATGATCTTAAATAAATATATTTGTATATATTAGTAGAGTATAGTTTTACTAATAAAAGATATACAGACTAGTAAGTTTTATAAAGCTAAAATTAAATATTATTTTTATTTTAATTAAATTAACTACTTTAGCTGCTTCAGCCGCCCCAGCTGCTACTATTAATTTATTTTAACTAATATATAGAATATTGTTATTATAAATATATTCCGTATAATCTAAAAATATCTAATATAAGTATAAAACTAAAAAGAATTAGTTTTTTTATTTTAATATAAAAAGTAACTTTTATATAAAGTAATATAATAAGAGTATATAATATAAGAATATCTATACCTTTATAAACTGTACTAAAAATATTATTTATTATAAAAAAAGTTATATATTATAATTTACAGGCGTGCCTTTAAGGATCTGTACTAAATTAGTATATATTCTTTGTTTAAATTAAGGATTTTTACATAAATAAGCCTATATATACAGGTTCTTTTCCATCCCTTTAAAAGTATTTTCCCTAGATTTTAGTTAAGTATAAAGTTGTCTGCTAACTGATACTATATATATTATAAAAAATATTTAAGCAGATTGTGGTATTTAAATATTTATTTAAAATATAATAATAAATTATAAAGTAGTATATATAACAGATATATACAACTAGTTAAATATAATTTAAATATAACTATATTGAAAACTTATTACTTATATTTATTATCTAGATAAAAAAACAATTAAAAGCAAATTTCTAGCTGAACAGGATTTTATAATATTTATATATAATATTTTACAGATATATATAAAAGAAAGAAAAATAAATATATAAACTATTATTAATATAACTATAACTATAGAGATAAATTCTTTTATTAAAATAATAAAATTTCAAATTTTTAAATTTTTAAATATAAATTATTCTAAGTCTGTAAAAACTATTATTTTTATAAACAAAAAAAACTACCAGAAACACTAGAATAAATATAAAAAGTAAAAAAATATTAACTAATATTATAGATATTAAAATTTATAGTAGAATATTTCTTATCCCAGCCAGTTATTACTAGCTAATCGATTTTAGAATAATATATTTAAAATAAATAAGCTAAAATAATTATAAAACTAATATAAAAATAACTGCTAAGTAAACTAAATATACTTTTATTACTATAATAGTAATAGTAAGAATAAAAAAGTATAATAATTATTACTAATATAATAAATATATATATATTATACTCTTTAGTTCTACTAAATCTAAAAACAAAATCTAAATAATAAGAACATTAACTATATCAATAAAAATAATAAAAATAACTATAAAAGTAAAATTAATAAAAAAATACTATAATATTAAAAATAATAATAATAATAATAAAGATAATAATAATAATAATAAAGATAATAATAATAGTATATATATTATATTTATCAATATTAATAAAGTTATTACTATATATAATTTTTACTATATAGTATTTAAATTTAAAAACTAACTGTATAAATATATTTTTATATAGTTAAGATTTAGGTTCAGACTGTTGCTTCTAAAGCTAATTAAACTAAAATAATAGTACTAAATTAATATAATAATAAAGTTATATTATACTATTTAAAAATGTAGTATACAGTAACTACTATAGTAAGACTTAATATAATAACTAAATATAAATAAATATATTTTAATATAAGATATAGTATAACTATTATTTATAAAAACGTTACAGTAAAGATTAAAAATATTATATATAAAAAAGTTAGTTAAAATATTTATATATCTAAAATAGGATTAAAATATTTTGCTTTCATATATATAAAGATAAATATATATTTTCTTTACCTAATTCTAAATCTACTTTATAATCTATACAAACAGCAGATACCTTTTAAATTATTAACTAGATTAAGTTTTTTTTTAGTAAGTGCTAGATAGCTTTAGTAATACCTAAATATATCTATTTTTAAATAAAAATAAATACTAGTATTTTTTAGGGCTTTCTATTATCCCTAATTTTACATATATTTTATAATACAGATTTTATAGTAGGTTGGTTTACTAAGAATATTAGTTATATTAATAATACTACTACTATTACAGTTAAAAACAGTAAAAAAAAACTATAAGATTTTAAAGTAGAAATTTTATACTATCTATAAGATATAGTCTGCTATATATACTTTAGCTTTTATATTATTAAAATTTTATTTAGTTTACTACTATTTATTTAAACAGCTAAAATCGTACAGTACTAGTAAGTCTAAACTAAAAGCAGAATTAACTAAATAAACTAATTTAATTAACTAATAAAATAAATTAACTAAATAATCTAAGCCAACTAGCTAAAATACTGATATAGATACTACTAATACTAATTTAAAAAATAAATAGTTTTTAAATAGTTTTAAAATATAGGTGCTGCTGGTATACAGCCCTTTTTTTAAGTCTAAAATATTTATATTACTATATTTTAATAGCTAGTTAGTAAAAAGTAAATACTATAGGTACCTACTAAAAATACTATTTAATAAATATTTTATTTATAATATTTATTTTAGATATATTAAAGCCCGTGCTTTAAAAACTTTATAAATTATTAGTATTTTAAAAAAATCTTACTGGGGCCTATTTTTAGCTAAATAGTACTTTTTATATAATATTTATATAGTTTTAGTAATAATATATACTATTTTAATATAGTATATTTTATAGCTCTAAAGGCGCAGTATCTGCTATAACTATTAAATTAAGATTTTAAATAAAATATAATAATATATAAGTAAGGCTATTTCTAGGGGCTTTAAATTTATAAATATTAATATTTTTAATATAAAACTTTAACTGTTTTTTACTTTAGAGCGTCTCTGCCAGATGTAATTATATATACTATTTTATTTAGTATTTTTTAGTATACTATTATCTAGCTAATTAGTAGATTTTTTATTATAATTAGTTACTCTACTCACCTTTAAAGTTAATAAAAAAATCTTAGAATTTAATATTAAAGTAGATTTTTTTATAGTAGAACTACAACTACTTTTTATAATTCTTTTATAATAGTAACCTCTAGATATTACTATTATATTTATTAAAAAAGTTTTTATAATATATTTTATTTATATTATAGCAGCTTTAAAAACTATTTAATCATATACTAACAGTTCTAAACTGTATATAAAAGCTGATTTTTTTAGATAAATTAAAACAGCAGCTGTTTTTCTTTACTTTTAAATAATTATTATAATTTATATAAATATTAAATAGGATTAATATAGTACTGGTAATTAAACTAGCTGGTATAGTTTTTATTCTTTAACTAGCTAAAAATAACTTTATTTTTTACAAACCTCTAAAAATTTATATCAACAACTAAAGTGCTTTTACTGTACTAAAAAATCCAGACCTTACTTTAAAACAGTTTTTAATAAAAGAAATAGCTAAATTATTTATAAAAGAATACTAATTTAGTATTAAAATTTTTTAAACTACTTTTAAAACAGCTTTTAGGGCAGTTGTTTTCTATTAGATTCTAGTTTATATAAATATACCCAGTAATAAATCTGCTAATAAAATAACTAAATAAACTGTAGAATAAAAAAATAATTTAATTAAATAAAACCCCTGCGGCCTGCTACTATAGGTCTAAAATAAAATAAAAATAGTATTTTAATTCTTACTAGCAGTTTGGGTTAAAATCTTTAGTAAAAAGGCTTAGTTTTTAAAAGTAGTAGTAAAACTTCTACAGCAGCTTCCTCTAGCAGTAACTATTTAAAATTAAGAATAAAAATTTTTAAATAATATAATAAACTGTATTAGCTGCAGAAAGTAGTTTTATTTTAAACTTATATAAATAAAATCAGCTTTAACACCTATTTAGCTTTTATTAAATAAATAAATAACTATTAGTATTTTTATAATACAGCTTTAAAAACTATGTACTATATTATAATAACTGCCTGCTTTATAAAAACTTTAAAAATAAAACTTTTACTTTTTAAAAGCAGATTTTAAAAAATAGTAATAGTTTTTTTTTTATAAACTTTAGTAGAGGTGTTTATAAAGTCTAAGTAAGCCCAGCAGATAGCCAGCCTATTTTTAATAATTAGCTAACTACTATACTTATTTTTTATGGTTTTAATAGTAGTACTAAGACTGGGGGCTAATAGTAGTCTGTTAGTAGATTTTAAAATATTTTAATATACAGCTAAGTATTTAACAGCTTTTAAAGGCCCCAACTAGTTTTTAAATGATGCTCTAACTGCATCCTACTAACTTACTAATATCTTATTATATATACTATTATTTAATTACTTAGTTTAGTAGATAGTTTTATCAGTACTGTACCTACAGCCTTTAAAACTAGTTGGTAGTATTTAAATATTAGTATTAATTATTTTTATTTATTAGCTAATAAAGTAATTAACTGGCTAAAACAGCTAGTAAAATAGTACCCAGTAGCTGTAAGTAATTATTTTAATATAGACTATTAGACTTACTAACAGCGCACAGTAGATAAAAATAGATAAATAAAAAAAATATATAAAAAATATTAACTAAATAAATATAACTAACTGGTTATATAAGGCCGACTGGGCTAACTAGGCTAAATATAACTAACTGTATAAAAAAGCCGGCTGTATAAAAAACTATAAAAAAAAGAATAGTTTAGCCTGTATATATATATATATATATATATATACTAACTGGTACCTAGATGGTGGTTAAGTAGCTATTATTAAATAGTTAGTTAGTAAAGCTATCTGTATATAGTCTGCCAGTACCCTCGGCCACTTAGATATGGTTCTGTATAGGGCTACACCTAAGTATAATAGATATAATCAATCAATCAATCAATCAATCAATCAAGCTATATATTTATAAACTTAGTAAAAAAAATTAAACAGTAATTAATAAGATTTTTAATATATTATATAAATAAAATCAAATATTATTTACTTACAGCTATATACTAATAGTATATTTAGTATTTATTATATAATATTATATATTTAATTCTAATAATTCTAATAAATCTTTAACTTTTAAAAATTAAGTTATTATTAACTTATAAAAAGTAAATTAAAAGTCTAAACCAGATTTTTATTTAGTATTTTTATAAAAAGAAATATTACAACTGATAGTAGAGTATATATATATATTACTATTATAAATATATATAAATATTCTTACTAATAATAAATTCAATATAGCTATTATAATTAAATCGTAACTATTATTTACTACAGCTAGAAGCGATTTTATATTATAATTATAAATTATATTAATTTAATTTTATATATTTAATACTAAATGAATCTATTAAAATAGTATTATTATACTATTATTATACTACTAAAAACAGCTGTATATAAAAAAGGTCTAATTATTATAAATAATTTTTAAAAATATAGTAAACTACTAACAGCGTATTTATATATTTATAATAAAGAAATTATAATATTAACAACCTTTTTTTAATATTTAACTTCTAGAATCTTACTATACCTTTAGAAAGGTAAAGAGTAATCTTGAAATTAATAAACTACTATTATTTTATATTTTGAGGAAGCGTGAAGATGGATGGATTCCAGGCTATCTTTATGGAACTAACTAAGGGCCGCCGAAGGCGGTGAGCTATCAAGCTAATCAGATAAGGCCTTAATATACCCCCCCAGCTTGCTGAAAGGCCTAAATAGTATAAAGCCATCCAAAATATATATAATTATTATAAACAGAAATATTAGCTACTCCCCTGGCGCGGAGGCTCTGGACCAGTTATATAAAATAAGATTAATAAAGCCGCAGGCTGGCAGTGTAAGATTTACTTTATATATAATAATATTACTAAAATAATATAAAAAATATTTAAACAGCCTATTTTAGTAGGTATTTAAATACTATAAAGTCTATTGTAGAAAGAGGTTTAATAAAACTATCTGTAAGATTTTTTTCTATATTATTATACTAAAAATCTATCTTACCATTCTAATATATATTTTTTATATAAAATAATCTAATATGAATCTATCTAATCAACTTTAGAACTGTAGCTGTATCTATAAAATTAACTATATTATTAGAGTCTGAATATATTATAATTCTATTAGTAACAGGCAATCCCAGTTTAATTATAGATTTATATAGAAAACTAGCTTTATAGAATATCTTATAAAATACTATATATTCAGCTAGTATAGATAATATTATTAAAACTATCTGCTTATATATAGCCTATAATACCGGTAATTTTATATATATAATAATATAGGCCTTAGTAGACTTTATATTATTATTATTTATATATAAAGTATTAATATAGACTTTAAACTGTTTGCTGGGGTCGCACCTGTATATAATATTAAATATAAATTCTTTAAAATAATATAAAATATATTTAACAGTATTTTTATTAATTAATTGTAGTAAGATAATACAGTATTATAACTAATATATAGTATATTTAATATTAATATATATTTTTATTATAAGCTAGTTTAGTTTGCCTAGTATCTTTTTATATTAATTTATATTATTATTTATACAGCTTTTGTGTGGAGTATTATAATATTTAAAATTTATAAAAGTCTTTTTTATATAATAATTAGTTATACTGTAGTTTTTAAGTAGTTTAGTAATATAGGCCTTTTAGCTGATTATTATTATTCCAGTCTTATAGTTTTTAACTATTAAACAGCTTAAAAACTATACTAGCTTACTAAAATATTTTAATTTAATAATTTTTTTAGATTTATATAAAATAGTATTAATCTCTATTATATCCAATACAGTAAGAAGAAAGTTATTTATATATAAAAAAATTATTTTTTTTAAGATATAGATACAGGCATCTTACTGTAATAGTTTAAATTTAAATCTATATAGTATTCTATTAATTATTTTATTCTAAAAAAATACTACCTGTTAAAGTCTGTATAGTATTTTTTTTAAATATTAGATTTTACCGGGCGTCTTACAGAAGTCTATTAGCTGGTATATATAAATAACCTCTTTATAAAGCTTAGTATTAAAATATATTATAATAATATTATATTATATATAGTATAACTGTAGAAGTATAATAGCTGTAATTATAAGCTTTAAAATTATATTATTTAATATTAAAATATAGTTATTGTTAAAATCTAGTTTAAAGTATTATCTGTTACTATATATAATCTAGTATATTTTAAAATATTATATTTAGCTACTATTATCTGCTTTAACTATATATACCTATTTTCTAAATAGTATATAAATTTTAAATAGCTTCTTAATAAGTTTAAATATATTTTTTTTATACTAGCTATCATTTTTTGTTTTTATAGTTTATTACTAGTTAAACTATTAAAAAGACACCTTGGCAGTACTATATATTTTTAAAATAAAAATATTATTAATATAGATTAGTATTATACTATATAATTTAAAAACACCTTTAAAATCTGGCTATTTAAATATAATACTTTTATTAAAACAGTCTAAGACTTGTAATAGTACTAATCTATAGTTTTTATAAAATTATCTTTTTAGCTTGCTCTGTATATTTTTTATCTATATATTATTATCAGTAATAAATAGATTTATTTTATTAATAAAATATATCAGCTAATTAATACAGAAATTAAAGTTGGATAATATTATATATTATAAAGTCTCTGTAGCTATATTAGTAGCTGTTTTTTTAGCTTTTAAAGTACTTTTAGTATTATAATTAAATATAGCTTTAATAAAATACTTATATTATATAATTCTATATTTTTAATTAGTATATAAGACCTCTCTAGCTGCAGATCTGCAGGTGGTGTTAGTATAGTATATTTTCTAAAATTATAAAACTTATTATTTATAAAATAATTATTAAATATTTCTTTATATTATATTTATATTTATTATAAAAATTCTGCTAACTGTAATAATACTCAGTTTTACAGCACCTATTAAATAACTTTTTAAAATTATTATTTAAATTAAACTTTTAAAGTAAGTATATAAAGTAAGTATAAAATATTTTAAATATTATAAATACTATTTTTTTATTACTTATTATAGTTTTATTATTAAGTATATTGTTTTTAACAGTTAGATTTACCTATAGTAAAGTATACAGCATTATTTTTATACTTATATTATTTAAAATCTCTGGTATTTTTTCTATAATTATTAAATCCGATAAGATCTTATATATAGTAATATTATTTAAAGTATTTATAGATATACTTTTTTATTGTAATTACTCCAGCGTCTATATATATATATTTAAAATAAATATTTTAAAATTATTTATTACTTATAAAGAATAAAAATAATTTTTATTTAAAGTATTAAGTCTAAGACTCTGCAGCATATAATAAAAATATAGATAATTCTTATTTAAAATATTAAATCTGTTTTTTTATTTAAAAAAAGTTATTTTAATATTTAATATTATTTAGAATATTTATAGATATACTTTTTCTAATAAAGTTGTATCTGCCTTATTATTTATAGTTTATAGAAAGTTTCTTATTATTTTTTTTTATATATTTTAAAAAACATCTGCAACTGCCTTTTTTATAATTATATATATTATATATCTTAGAATATAAAAATATCTAAATATAAAAAATAAAGTTAAAATCTAAATTTAGCTGTAAATTAGTAATTTTATTATATTTAATAAAATATTTTACTATTTCTGCTAAATTAGCTGGATGGGTATTAAAATACTGTTTTTTTTAGCAGTTTATTAAAAATAGTATTTTTATTATTTTATAGTATAAGAAGTCTGTTCAAAAAGTATATTTATTAAACACCTCCTATACTATTATTATAATTATTACTGTATATATATTTTTTAAAAAACTTAATACTGCCGGATTATATAACTTATTTAAACTTTAATTTATAAATATAGAATATATAACTCTAAATCTTTTATAGCTAATAAAATAACTAATCTATATATACAGTTTAAGTTTATATCCTTTAATACATTAAAAATTATTTTAGTTAATTAAAATATAGATTTTATAACTATATATATATAAATATTTAACTGGTACTATATCAGACTTAATATTAAAATATAAATATTATTTTAAAATTAGTAGTAATATTTTATTTAGTTGGATTAGTTAGTTAATAATATATACTACTGTTTTAAACTGTCTCTAGCTAAAGATATTCCAGAAGATCTGTATTAATTAATATTATTCTTACTATTAAAATAATATACTATCTATATTATTCTATATAAATATTTTATAATAATAATATAAAGCTAATATAAAATATATAATATTTTTAGACTTATATTATTTTCTAAATTTTATAAATTTCTAGCTACTATTTAAATACTATTCAGTAATATACTGACCGGTAATAACTTTATATTATTTATTAAATATAATTAGTATATTACTAGGATTATTTTTAAAAGTTTTTAAAAGGCAAACTTCCACACGGTCTGTAGGTAGATTAATAAAAACTAAATAGTATTTTTTATTTTTAATTTCTATTGGCTTTAAATACTAAGTATTATAACTCTAAATATCTTATAGATTTTGTTTTTTTAATTATTAGCTTACATAAGATCTTTTTCCGTGCTTTTACAGTATTATAAATATTATATTAAAATATAAAACTGTTAACAACTTCATTATTACTACTTTTTAATATTATAATTAATTTTGGCTTATTTATATAATCTAAATAATAGTATAAAAAATATAAATCTACAGCTGCAAGTTAGATATATTAAAATAGTTTATTATTAGTATATATTTTAATAATAGATATTTTACTAATCTATATATATCTAATAGTATAGCTGGTATTAAGATCTTTAATCTTATAGTTTTTAATATATTAGATAATATTATAATTTTTAAATATTTTTTCTGCTAACAGCAAACTATAAGAAGTATTAGAACTGTATTTTATTTTAGTAATTAATTTAATAGCTTTACTATTCCTAATATTAAAATATATCTTAATTTTTCTATATTTCTTAGTTTTACTAAAACTATTAAATAAGTTAAAATATTAATATATCTTACCAGGCGCCTATATTTTATATTTAATAAAACAATTAAAGTCCAGTATTAAAATATATTTAAAGCCAGAATTCTAAATCTATATAATAAATTTATTTTTTCTATTTAAATTTTTAGTAATAGATATATTTATAAATATATTAATATTATAGGAATATATAGCAGCTGTAAGATTACTTTTAGTAGTTAGCAGCTTATAGTACTATATATAAACTTATAGTTTTTATTCCTATAAATATATATTTAGATAAAAATAAAAGTATAAATTAAGACTACATCCAAAACTGTTATAAAAGGCATATTTTTTATTTTTTTTTATATAGAAAAGATCTTTATATTTAGGTAAACTAATTGTTAGACTAGCTGTCTACTGGCTTTTTAAAAGGCTATATAATATTATTTTTTTATTTTCTCTTTAATATATTTACTAAAATTAAATTTTTTAGTTTATTTTTATTATTTTTAGATGCTTTTAAAACTGTATTTATATAGCCGGCGTCCTATTTCTACTTTTTAGCTATATTTTTAAAATATATAACTAAATTAAAAAATTTACTGTTATTATATAAACTATTATTATTCCTATTATTATTATTCTTATATATTATTATCTATAATAAAAAATTATTTTTTAAATAGTAGGAAAAAAGAAGAACTGTAGTATAAGAATTAATCTTACAGCTAAAAGCCTTTATATTAGTATAACTATATTAAAATATATTAATAAATTAAAATACCTTTGTATACTGTAGTAGCTTTATTATAAAAAATCTAATAATTATAGTCTACTTTCTAAGCATACCTTTTTTATAGATAATTAAATAAATAGTAGAAAAGATCTTATTAGTATACTTAAAATTTAATAACTAGTTTAAATACTTTTTTAGTATATTTTTTAATAATAAATTTGTAAGCTATTTTTTAATTAATATAAACTATTATTTTTATGTATTAAAGTATTTTATACCCAGGGCTAGATATAGTAATACAGTATTAATAAATTCTTTTATTTAGTAGAAATAAAAATTTGTTCTAACAGTATGATTCTAGATATTCTATTTTTATTTATTAATAAAAAGTATTAAAATGTTGGGCAGGATATCTAGCAGTCTGTCTAACAAAATTTTATATTTTTAATAATATTAAGTATTTTAGTAGTTGGTGGTGCTATTACCAGTTCCAGACTATATATCTAATATTTTAGCTAATATTAGCAGCTTTGCTGTACTATAATTATAATTTTAATATTATTATCTATATACTTTTTAGTATAAATTATCAACAATATATAGATAAAGAAAGAGAGTATAGAAATAATACTAAATTTTATTAAAATAATATTAAACAATATTATTAATAAAAAATAGGCAAAATTAAGCAGCCGGGCTTATAACCTAAAAAAGTATAAAGATGGATGGATTCCAGGCTATCTTTATAGAACTAACTAAGGGCCGCCGAAGGCGGTGAGCTACCCAGCCAATCAGGCGAGGCCTTGACATATTTAACTAATCTATTTTCCCTTACCAATAAGACAGGTAACTGTATAATTAAAATATTTAAATATAAAATACTTATATAAAGAAATATTTATATAGTTAATTATTTAATATAAAACTAGTTTTATGATTATTATAATATATAATAATTAGATTTTATATCTAAGTACTATCTTGACTTATTAACTAAGCATTTTTATTAGTATCTATTTCTAGAGTAAAAGATAAGCTAAAAATACTTTAAATAATATATATTAACTGTTATATAAAAAATAGTTATAATACAGCTAATCAGAAAATAGATTATAAGAAAATAATATATTTTTAACTCAATAAAATTTCTAAAATATAAATAATTAGTCTACTATTAATAGTAGCAGCACCAGCTGTATCTACTTACTAAAAATAATATTAAAACAATATTCATTAAAAATATTTTTTAATTTAATAATCTAATAATCAATAATTATTATTACTTAAGAACAGATAGTTTTAAAATTAATATTAATTTATATTAGCTTTCTTTTTATTTGGATAAAATTCTTCGGTAGATTACTACTAAAAATATAATTAGTATTGAAACAGTAGTAACTAATATAATATCTATTTTTAGTTTTATAAATATTATAATTAAAAATACTAACTAATAATACTTACTATATAATATATTAAAACATCCATTAAATATATAAAGTATATTCATTTAGCTATATTATATCTATTGTAAAAAATCTAAGAAAGCTTTTAGCTGTATTACAGTTAACTGTTTTTATCTTTTTAATTATAGTATTTAAGTTATATTTTGTTATTATAGTTTTTTTTATTATTATAATACTTTTTTTCGTACTATATTTATTATTATAATATCTATTATAATTCTTTTTACAACTATTATATTTAGTAATTCTATTCTACTACTAGAATATCTGTTTTTATAGATACTGTAGGAATATTAATAAGATAGTATACTTTTTAAATTTAAAAAATTATCTTTTAGATTAAGATTAAAATATTTTTATATAATTTACAACTTATTATATATATTATTGTAAGTAGATCATATATATAGTAAGAAGTTTTAAATAAATATATTAATTTATTTATGTATATAAATATTTGTATCTAAATATATAATAGTATTAAAACAACACACAGTATTATATATATTAGAATAGAATTAATATAGTAGCTTATAAAACTAATCAAAATTAAAAATATAAAATAAATATTTCTATACTCTGTGGTTTTAAAGTAGTACTACTATAATATAGTACTAAGAAAATATATCTAAATATTTATTTTAACTATAGTTTTGCCTTTATAGTTAACTATATTATAAAAATAGTTAATAAATAAATATATATTTTAATAATATATCTTTTAGCAATTTGGACTTTTGTAGCAGCTAGTGATCAGAATATTAAAAAAAAATCAGACTAGAAATAGCTAATTTTATTAGTGTTTTATTAACATAAATACTTAGAAACGTCTGGTATAGGGCCTTAATTGTTATATTTAGTATTATTTTTAAAATTAAAAAATATTTAAATATTTTAATTATATTAATATTTATTATCTCTACTATAGATACTGCTCTACCTATTGGGGTGTTAATTATTTAAAAAAAATAATAAGAATTTATTACTATTATTTTTATTATTTAAATTAGGATTACTAGGGTTGTTACCAAGTGAATAATAATATCTATTAAAATGTTAATTATTTTTAGGATTCTAATATTTTTATTACTTTGTAAATATTTTATATATTAAAATAAAAATAGATTTTTATAATAGGAATCTATAGTATTTACTAAAGGCAAAATATTTATTAATATATCTTATAATATTTTCTAATTAAAATATTTATTAATGTATATAAAATGGGTATTAATATTTCTATTTATTATATATATATTAGTTTAGAAACTAATGATTAAAGTATTTAAATTATTTTAAAAAATATTCTAGTAAGGTGTATTTTTATATTACAAAAAGGGAATATTAGAAATAATAATAAGATTTGTTAATAATTTAATAAATAGTTTATTATTACTAACTACAGAACTGGCAGACATCCCTTTATTAAAATAAATTTATTTAAGATTTAATATTCTAAATATACCAATATTTTAATTTTAGTATATTAGTAATATACAGCTATTACAGGTGTGGTAGATAATATATATATAAAGCTAAATAAATTAAACTAGCTAAATATATTAAAAGTAATAAATTATTTTGGATTAGTAATAAATACAGTACTTATAATTAATATAAAATATATAAATTTTAAAGGATTTACCGTATTTATTTTAAATGTAGTATTTAATACATATCAATTTGATTATATATAATAATTAGACAGGTGCAACACAAAATATATCAAATATAAGACTTTAAAAATAGTTTTATGTAAAAATAGGTAGTCTATAGTCTGGTTAGATAGCTATTAAAAATTATAATTTTAAAATAGATAAAAGAAATAGCTGTATATATTTAGTAGGGTATAAAGTATTATTATAAATTAATAAATAAATTTATATTAAATATATAATTAAAAGTTCTACAGCTGGTATGCTAGTTTTAAAAAATATTTTTATTTACTAAAAAATAAAAGTAGCTGTTAAGACTGTATAGGAAATAGGATTAATATTAATTATTTAATTTATTTAATATTTGTCTAAATTATGTTTAAATAATTAAAAAGGTTATTTAAAAATATAAAAGATAATTTTTATTTAGTATAGTTAATAAAATAACACTGCTTTCCTTTATAATAATTTAATAATATAAAATAAGATTAATGACTAAACGGCAGTTATATATAAGATAAATCTTATAAAAAATAAATTTAGAAAATAATAAAAAATATAGTATATAAATATATAAAAGTAATAATTTTTTAGTATTTTTTATAATAAATAAAGTTTTTAATATAGTTAAAAGCTCTATGGTTAAGATAATAAATAAAAAGATTATATAAAATAAGACTATATAAAATTAAAAAAAAAACTATTATTTTTTTTAATAAAATAAAGATAGTCGGCAGCTGTTACAATAAAAAATATTATTATAAACAGTTAAAAAATATTCTAGCAGATAAGTATTAAATATAAAAAATAAGCAACCGGCTTTTTAAATAAGATATAAAAATCATATATTTTAATAGGCTTTTATATTTTACGTAGTAGAAAGATATATAGAATATAATATTAAAAATATATAATTTTTAAATATACTATACAACAAAGTAGTTAAAAATATATATAGAATATACTACCCACTGTAATAAATATATAATAAAGAATAAAATTTAGAAAAGTTATTTTATTCTAAAATAGCCGGAAGGCTGAAAGGCTAAATATATTATATATAGTAAATTGTAAATACTAATACTATAAATAATGATATAAAAAAATATAAAAAGTTTAATATACCAAATTAAAGAAATATTAGTTCTAAATACAATTTTTTAAATTATATAACAGCGTTATATTAGAATTATTTTATAAATTTTTAAAAAAAGAGAAATACAGTAGTTATTTAAAATATTTGTAGTATAATTTAAATTTAAGCTTTTTTGATATTTAAAAACTTGATATTCTAAAAGAAATAATTTAATTATATAGATTAAAATATAATTTTGAAATAGTATATTTGAAGACAGTTCTGCTATATTTAGTTATAATATAATCTAAATTAACTAACTTTTTAAAATAAAAAAATATAGAATATATCTTTAAATAGTAAATGATTTAATATATGAGCTAGATTATTAATTTTCCCTGTATAGTAATGTGTTGCTAGATAGTACTGTTATATAAATTAAAAAATATATCTAAATATAAATTTAAATATTTTAATAAAACTAATAATATTGGTATAATAAAAATAAATAATAAAAATATATACACTGCTTTAATTACAGTATACATTCTGTTAATTATTTATACTACATAAAAGTCTTTAAGCTTATTTAGCTAGTACTTACATACTATAAAAGTTAAAACTTAACTTAAAAATATAATTAGTAATATTTATACATAAAAGTAAATTTAAAAAGACTTCTATACGTATAAGTATTATTTATAAATATATAATATAAAGTTATACTATATCTTCTTCAATATCTTAAAATTAATATATAGTTAATATTTATTATAATAATATACTAGTATACTATTTTTATTAAACTTATTTTATAAATTAGTAAAAAGATTTTATTTTTACTATATAAGATTTTAAGTAGGTGTAGTTGTAGGTATTACACCTGTATTTTTTATCATTAGAAAATATTTAAAATACTATATTTTATATAGTAAAATACAGTAATTTGAAAAAATAATAATTTTTAAATAGAATTTAAAAAAAAATAAATATTTTGAAAAAATAATAAATATAAATAGCTGTACGCCTATTTTCTAAAATAGTAAGCCCTAAACTTTTAACTTTTTACTAAAATGATTGAATTAAAAAAACTAATATATACCTTATATAGTTCTAATTTTCAAATTAAATCTTATAAATATTAAGATATAAGATAAAAAATGTTTGATGTATTAGTTAAAACTAATAAATCTAATAATCAAAATATTTATAGATATATAGTAAAATATATTTACTATTATATATGAAATATAGTATTAATGAACTTTTATTATTATTATATATAAAACCTTTTCATCATAATATATAATAACTATTATATATTTATATTTACCTTTTAAATAGCGATTAATTAAAGTATATATATATATATATATATATTAATAATAGTACTATAAATATATTCTATAAATATTGAAATAATATTTTTTAAAATTAGAATTATATTATAGTACAGATTTAATATATCTAGTCTATCTAGTTTATCTAGTTAATCCAGACTATTTTATAGATTTTAAATACTTTAATAATTTTATTGCCTTTTCTAACTGCTCTATATATAATATATGATTATTTTAAACTTTTATCTGCTTCGGACTTTGTTTATAGCTTCTTAAACTATATTTTATTTATAAATCTAAAAATAACCTAACTAAATAGCTGTTTAAAAATAAAGAAAATAAGTTATTAATATCAGATCGTTAGGATATAGCATACATATGTATGAGTGAACTGATGATATGAAGCTTGATTGTTTAACTATCTATAGAAGGCAAGGAGCTTAAGATGCTGCTAAAGGCAGTGCCTGGCAGCAGAACAGCTGCAGGCTTAACAGTACCTCTTTTTATAAGATTTTACTATTCTTAATAGATATAAAAGTAGTAAATAAAGTATTAAAATCATAAAAATAAACAAATAAATAAAAAAAACAAACAAAAAGAAAAGGAAAAAACAAACAAACAAAGAAATAAATAAAAGATAAGAAAGAAAAAAGTTAAAAATAGTTAAAGATTTTTTAAATAGTTTTATATACTTAGATAATCTTTATATAATTAGTATTAATAATATTATTAATATATTTATTAATTCTAACAAGCTTTATTTATATTTTGTTACGCTATATCTATACAGTATCTATACTATATATATATTTATTAATTATTTATAGAAAGATATATAACTAAAAAGTTTTTTAGTGTTTAATAGTTATAATATTAGTAGAGCTGGAGGCTTATAATAGTTAAAAAAACTTTAAAATCTGCTAAAATATTAATAGATATCTTATAAATAGAGGGTATAAACAGATTTGTATTTAAATTAAAATTATTATTACTATTACTATTTATATTACTATTGCTATTATTATAAACTAAAGATTAAATATTCTAAATAATATTTTAAAAAGTATTATATAAAGTATTTTAAAACTAATACTATACTATATTCTACTAGGTATTTAGATTTATATTCTGCTGTATATTCTATAGAAGCTGTATATTATACTACTAAATATTCTATTATATATTTTACTATATATTCTATATATTATAAAATATTTATAAGTATATAGTCATATCTAAAGAATTAATATTAATATTATTAGCTTTATCCAGCTTAGGTAGCTCAGCAATATAATAATTATAAAGTAGATTAGTTTTAAAATATTATAAATTACTAATAAATATTTATTTTTTATTTAATGTACTACTATAGATAATATCCAAAATATATATATTTTATTTAAAATCAAATTATTAATTAGTAACTACTAAAACTATTTAAAACTTTTTATAAATTATATATTACTTATAATAATTAATTTGAACTATATAATAATTACTAAATAAAAATCTAGTAACTGCATATTTAAAAATAAAAATATTATTATTATATTTTAAGTTTTTTTACTGTATATCTAAAATGATTTAATTTATATAAGCAGTTTTTTTACTATATAATATATACTAATTCTTATACTAGGGAAAAAATATATATTATATGTTGGAGGAACTAAGTTTCAGGAGACTTAGGCTGAGGCCATACAAATTGATGATATTAATTAATATGTACAGCTAACAAAGGAATCTGACTACATTATGTAGTGTCTTCTGCTGTGTTATATAGCCCTGTAATCTCAGGCTATACACACACATACTAATATACCCCCTCACAGGGCTTTGTAGTTTTATTATCCTTTTCTTAATAAGCAATTCAACAAATTTCTTAGTATTAAAAAACAGCAGATATATAGGAATAGCAGCCCCTAGATTAACATCTGTACAGCCTGCTGGCACCCCTGTAATCTATATTAATTCCAATACTATTATATTAATATTTTCAGCTTTTTAACTAATATATTAAATTTAATACTGCTGAGAGGCTTGGTAAACAAGTCTGTAAAATCCTTTAATAACTTAATATATTTTAAATATATATTACTGTACTGAATAGCCTTATAAATCCAGTAATATACTATATTAATATATTTAGTTCTTCTATAGAACTGGTTATTCTAGGCTAATATAATTATATCTTTATTATTAATATAAATAGTTATTAGGCGTATACTTTGGAAATTAATATTTTTAAATATATAAATAAGCCAGCAGGCTTTTTTACCTGTAGTATATAATATTATATATTTAGTTTTATATATTAATACAGTAACACAAGTCTGCAGATATAATAATTAAAAAATTAGATTATTTACTAACATAAAAATATATTCTATAGTTAAATAATATATATCTAAGCAACCAGTATAGTTAGTATTAATATAGCTAACTATAACTCCAAGCTTATCTATAGAACTGCTTTTTTTATATACTATATATAAGATTTTATAGTCCTTAGTTCGGCGCAAGTAGCAGAATAGAAATAGTAGACTGTTTATATATTACTTTATTAAATTATTTATATAACAAAACAGTTTACCGACTGCGAATATAATATTAAAATAAGTTTATATTATTAAATATATAATACTTCCAATTCCGATTTAAAAGTCTTTAATTTTTTTTAATATTTATTTTTAGTTATTAATAAGTTTTATACCTTTATCTAGTAGTATCTTATATACCTTCCTACTTACAAAGTCTGCAGTTTTAATAATATATTAAAAAAAGGCTTTTTATATTAAGCAGACAGTATCTTCAGAGCAATTAATTTTTATTTCTAAATACTAAAAAGTATTATCAAAGTCTGTAATAGTAAAATACTTTAATAGGTTTTAATATACTAAATTAATAAGATCTTTAGTAGAAGCAGCAATTTGAATATTATTAATATAAAAAATTATTATTTTTCTATATTTTTTAATAAATAAATACTTATCGGCTTAAAATACTATTATTCTGATTTTTATAATAGTAGTAAGAAACTTGTAGTACCAGTCTCTTACAGATTATTTTAAACTGTATATTAGCAGAAGCAGAAGACAGACTTTTTTAGTACTATTATTAAAACTAATTAGCTGTATTATATACATTTTTTTATTATTATAGAATTTACTATATAAAAATACTTATTTTATATCTTCTTACTTATAGGCATATCTAAATACAGCTATAATTATAAAAAATAGTCTTACTATTACTGTTTTAACTGTTGGGGTGTATATAAGATTATAATTAATACTATATTACTGTAAAAAGCTATAGGTAATATAACAAGCTTTAAATTAGTATACTTTATTATTAGTATTAAATTTAATTTTAAATATCTAATATCCTAAAATAGCCTTATATTTTTTAGACAGTTTAATAAAATACTATATTCTATATATAATTAGCAGTTTAATTTCTGCTTTTATAGCCTTTTACTATTTATTAGTTTATAAAAATACTATAGCTTGTTTAAATATTACTGGCTTAATAATTTTTTTATAATTTTTAATTTAAAAGACTGCAGAAGTATATATAAGTTTTAATAAATATAATATTTAAAGTCTCTACTATTCTAAAAAGTTTTTAATAAGCAAGCCCAGTAAGTCTTTAAAAACATCTATATATATAAACAGTATTAGTAATAGTACTAAAATATTAATAACTAGTTCTAATATTACCAGTAGGTATATATATTATTTAATTACTTTATTTATATCCAACTTACTGTCTGTATTAACTTTATATAGATTATAATTAAAAAAAATAACTAATACTAGTATTTAAAAGTAGCTATAATTATTATTTGGTAATCTATAAATCTCTGGATTAAAGCCTTTATTAAATTTTATATTTCTAATAGTAATAACTTTATTTTTTTTAACTTTTAGAATATAATACTATTTGCTGAGACTGATATATCCAAGCAAACAAATTAAAATAATATAAAAAAAAGTTTTTAAAATATACTTTCTATTTCTTACTTTTATAGGAATTATTATTATTCTGTAATAGTTAAAAATATATAGATTTAATATATCTAGTCTTACTCTGTTATATACTTCCCAAACAGTAATAATCTTATTTTTAATTGGTAAAAGGTTTTTTTAAAAATACTACTTCTTTTATAATTTTTTTTTAAAGTTTTTAATCAAATTCTTAATTTTTAAAAACAGTATATATATATATAAGTATAATCAAACTTATATATTCTATAGAGGTATTTTAACTATATATATATAGTACAGCAAACTTCTACTATATCTTTTTATTCTATATCCAAACCAGTATATCTTTAGCCTAAAACTCAGATATATTGTCCGAATAAATTATTTAAACTTTATATAATATTTTATCTACTATTTTAATAAACAACTTTAAATATTATATTATATTTATATAGTGCTTCAGCAGGTGGATATTAACCTAGTTATTATACTAATTAATAAAGAATATTCAGTAGTAAGCTTTATTAGACTTTGTTTTAAATAAGTCTATATATCTACCTCTAGTATTAAAAAAGACATGCTGATAGTACTATATAATAAATATTAAATATTAAGTTCCTTGTCTGGTAACTGTTTATATAAAATAATAAATAAAGTATATATATTTCAGCACAGCAAGGCCTTTTATATTTATATTATTTACTATTTTTAATATATAGATATAGTTTTAGACTAATAGATATACAAGATGCCGGTGCTAAGTATATAAATTAATATAATTTTTATTTATAGTAAAAAAATATTTTTTGCAGGTACTTTTATAAGTATATAAATAATATATTACTAAAAGTAAGCTATTATTATTATTTAATATAATTATATCTTTACTATTATTATTTATAGTAGTTTAATATATTATAGTTTCTGATAGCAAGTCCTTTATTAAATATACAGTAAGAAATATACTACTTAAATTATTAGGCGCGATCTGCTTAGTATCTAATTATTTATTTAAATATTAAAAATATTAATCATCAACTATATTTTTATATATAAAAATTTCTCTATTCTTAATATTATAAAAAACAATTTTATCTAAAAATAAGTTAATAGTAATACTGTACTTTCTAAGTCTAATAGTACTAAGCAAGTTTACTTTTAATACTGGAATAAAAAGTATATTTGGTAATATAACTTTTCTATAGTATTTCTTATTATATTTAACTTTAAGACTAATATTACTTTTAAAAATTAAGTAAGTTAATTTTTTAGTAGCTGTGCGGATGCCTCAACAATACAGTTTTATACTTTTTAAAATAAAGCTATTTTAATATTTAACTAGGTATTTAGTAGATCCAGAATTAATAATCTAATTATTATTAATCTTACAATATATAGTGTTAATATTATATATAATTCTACTTTTATTTTTTAGTTTTTTTAGACTATTAGTATAAACGACTGCTGTAGTTATAATATTAAGATTCTTAGTAACTATATTAGCTAAGTTCTTTTTAGTATTTCCAGCTGACTTTAATAGCTTTTTTTTTAGATAGAGTTCCCAGTAGTTAGACTTTTTATAACCGACTTTTCCGCAGTAATTATATTTCCAATTCTTATAAATATCCTATAAAATACAGTTTTTAGTAGTATTTTTAGTATTTAAGTTTTTACTTTTATTTTTAGGCTTTAACAACTTTTTGCCCTTCAGCGCCTTAGTTAAATTAGATAATATAAACTTAAAATTTATTTATATTTTCTTTTATATAAGAACTTGGAACATATCTTTATATATAGTTCTTTTTTTATTATATCAGAAATTAATATATGATGTTAGAAATGTCTGCTATTATTCTTTAAAATTACAAAACAGAAACTGGATATAAACTAACTCCAGGAATTGTTTATTTATATATAGGCTGTATGATAACTTGTCTAATATACTTATTATTTTAATAATATATTTACTAATATTATAACAGTCTTTATATCGCAGTAATATAGCAGTCTGGAGTTCTTTAAAAAATTAAATATTTAAAACAATATTATAGTATTTCTTTAACTTAGTCCAGACTTTATAAGATAAATCCAGATTAATTACTTTATATTAGATTATAAATAATAATATAGTATAAATAGCTCTGTATATCTTCTTATCTTATTAATATTATTCAGACAGTTTGTTTTTATACTTATTAAGTACTCTGGTATATACTTGTTAAACAGCTTAGATAATTATATTATTATTATTATTAACAGTTTTAATAAAAGGCCTTAAAACTGTTATTATATCTAAAATAATATACCAAAGTTCTTAGCTTTTTAAATAAGTTTTTATAGTTTTAGACTAGTATTAATAATTTATTGTACTTAGTAAGGCCGGCAGCTTATTAATATCTACTATCTACAGTCCTATTATATCTTTATACTTATTATATTATTTAATTACATATTTTAACTTGCTGATCTGGACCGTGGCGATTGTTTAATAAAAGCTGAATATAAAAGTTAATAAAATTTAATTTATTAATATATTTTTTAGTAAAAACTTAGATAGTGATTAGCAGAGGAAGAACCAGTAGAATAATATACTTTTATAAAATAAATATTTATTCTCTCCACTATAAAAAGTATATATAAATAAAAAAATAATAGATTTAAGGCTTCAGCCCGAGCCGGGCTTATAACCTATTAAAAAAACTAAGTTTCAGAAGACTTAGGCTGAGGCCATACAAATTAATAATATTAATTAATATATATAGCTAATAAAGGAATCTGACTACGTTACGTGGTGTCTTCCGCCGTGTCACGTGGCCCTGCGACCTCAGGCCACACACACACACGCCGATAATATATATATAAAAAATAAATATACAACTAAAAAAACTTTATTTATATAAATTCTATTTTTAGTATTTAAATTATTTAAATATCTTACCAACCTTTCAGCTAAAATTATTTTTTTAATAATAAAATATATTTAGTAATTAAATAAATATATATTATATAGTAGCTAGATACTACTAATAGTAAAATTCTAAAATATAAATATTTTTAGCTATAAATCTATTTTTATAATTAAAATAGTATCTTATTTCTTTAGTAGGGGCTGTTTTAAAAAAAATAGGATTACTAATATTTTAAATTAAAAACTTATATCTTACTTCTTTATAATAAAAAGATTCTAATATTAAGTATAGTAAATAAATATCTAGTTAGATAGGGCTCCCCTTTTATATTTATTAAAGTAGGTAATACCTTAAAAAGAAACAGATAAATAAAAAAACAGACAAACAAAAGGACAAAGTATTAAAAGAATAGTATTTAAACTTTTATTTAGCTAGTAGGAAGAGCAAGATAAAAGGGTATTTTAAAAAAGGTTTAGTATATAGAGTAAAATAAGATAAAAAATAAAATAAGATAAGAAGTAAAATAAAAAAATATATCAAGTAATTTAAAAAATAGGGGAAAAATAATATTTATATATATAGAAGAGATAAAGTACAAACTAATTTAGAAGTATTTAGAGTACTAGTTATAATACTGTTTATATTACTGTTTAAAAATTTTAAACAACTTATCTATATTAAGTTGTTTATTTAAAATCTATTTATTATATACAGGCCTATAGCCTTTTTAATAAATTAAAATACTTTTTTTATTTTAATACTATTATAGTAAAAACAGCCAACTATTAAGCTTATAAAAATATTTTTTATTTTATAATAGTTATTCTTTTTATAATTTATTATAAACAGATAGTAGATATAGTAGCTAATATTATTAAAAATCTTTATAAACTAAAACATAGTTTAATTTAACAACTAAAAAAACTAAATCATTTTTTAAATAGTAGAAAGTTTAAGCTTATAAATTAATTTATTTATTTATTCTTGTTACAGGACAGACCTGCAATACTTACTGTATATGACTGTAGTCTTTTTATCTTTCTACCAGACCTCTGCAACCTTTCTGTTCTCTAACTATTCCTTCTTATTTATACAGCATGCTTAGGTTAGAATTAATCTAAGTTTATTTTATAATATTAAAAATAGTTTATCTATCTATTAATAATAATAATTAAATAATTATTATATATTTTAGAATAAAAGTTTTACTAGTTCTATTCTAACCTGCCTGTTTTACCTAATTATATAATTTTTTTTTATAATATTTAAATAAATATTTTTTATTCTGTTAGTACAGCAGCTTTAGTAAGAACTTTAGAACTAGTATACTAAAATCCAACAGCTATATACTAATCTAAATATATCTTATACTAAGATCTAATAGCTTTATATATAATAAATTATATATTTAGTATTTAAAACCTGCCTGCCTAACCTGTCTTACTTTAACAGTAAGCTATATATACTATATATATAGCTTTTTTTTAATAAAGCAAAGCTATAATCTAACCAACTTTTTAAAGCTAATTTTTTTAACTATATTTAAAATTAATTAAAATAGTTTAACAGACTTTAGTCCTATACTTCCGCCAGCTTGCAAAAAATAGATAATCCTAAGATTTAAAAAATATTTTTTAATTTTTTATATAATTATATTATAATTTATATAAATAACAGAAAGCTATCTAATAATTTATATTAATATACTAAAAAAATAATAAATTACTTATTATTTATTTTATATACTTTAAATAATTTTTATATAAAGCTGATATAATTGTCTGGCTGGATATTTTATATATAACTATACTTTACTAAAAATTATAATTAAATCTATATTAAATCTTAAAAAACTTTAATAATTTAATATTTAACTACTTATATAATAAATATATTAAACTTATTTAGTATACCGACTGGTATACTATCTAACTAATTTTTAAATCTACTATTAAATCTACTTTAAAATCTACTGTACTTATCTAACTAGATTTAATAAATATAAATTTTATAAAAATATTTACAGCTTGCCTAAGCTTACTAGTTTTATTTATTATATTTATTTTATCTTACTGTTTTTATTATCTTAAGAATAATCTTTATCTATATTATAAATTAAATAACTACTAGATTTTCAACTGTAAAAAGCCCTTTAAAATCTAAAATAAAACTTATATAAAAACTATAGTATATAGTTCTATATTTAGCACCTACTTTAATAAACAGTTTTTTTTAAATCTAAATAAAAGGAGGGGTACTGTTATAAAACAGATCTGTAATATTTACTATATATAATTATAGTTTTTTTATTTTTCTATTAGACCTCTGCAACCTTTCTATTCTCTAACTATTCCTTCTTATTGTATAGCATGCTTAGGTTAGAACCAATCTAAGTTCATCCCATAACAATTCTAGGATTCAAGATAGTTTAATATATTAATAGTTAAATTTATTCTTTATTATATATATATATAATATAGGCAATATATAACCCTTAGAAAGTTAAAAATATATAAAAAAGATTTTTTTAAATTTAATTAGTTTATACTTTTAGTTATAGTACTGTTTTATTAAAATTACTATATATTTATATACTTTTTTAGTATTAAAATAAGTATAGTAGTTTTACTTATAAAAAATTAAATAAATAACTAATTAAAAAAATATAGTTTAGTTCTATATATTAACTTATATAGTATTTTATCTATTATTATACTTAGCAAACTGTTTATTAGAGATATAATAAAAAATAAGTAGTTTATATAAACAGTATTATTAAAGTTCTATATATAAATATATATATATCTAAGTATAATCTTTATAGTTTGGATAGTTTGTTTTAACTAACTATTTATTTATAAATAAAATACTATACTAGAGTATTAATTAATTTTTTGTATTTTAAATATTCTTTTCTATAATTTAGCTGTAAAGTAAAAATCTTTATTAAAAGTAAAAACTATTAGCAAGCCCTAATTATATATTTATAAATAATATATAAAAGTCTTACCCTATTTTATTATTATCTAATCTAATAAACTAAAAATTATTCTAATTTTCTTTAGTAGATTCATCTGTTATTATAAAATAGTAGTTGTATCCTTTTATAAAAGAAAAAGTAATAATAAAATCAATTATTATAATATAAAATAAAATATATATTAAAATATATAGCTGTAGATTACTATAAGAATAACAATAATAAATTTTATTAGTAAAATATAAAAGATAATACTTTATATACTTATACGGATTTTTTTATTTTTTATATAAAATTAAACTTTTAAAAATATTAGTATATTTTATTGAGATCTTAATAATTATAATTATTATATACTATTTTATATACTTTGTATGCAAGTAAACAGAAATTAAAAAGATAAAGATTAATAATAATTTTATTATTATTAATAACTGTATACTTAAATATAGATAGCAGGCTATTTTTTGATATATAGTAAAATAATATTAAGATATTTTTTAATTATATTAAATATCTAATTTATATTGATCTTATTCTAATACTTTAATTTAATTTAGGTTTTAAAATTATTTAATAACTATATTACTAATTTAATATATATAATAATACATATATTATCTATATAGGCCTTATCAGCATCAGTAAAATTAGTTCTTAAAAATTTATTAAAATTAGTATTTAGAAATTTATTAAAATTAAATTATATTATATATAAAATATTTTTATTTAATAATTAAAATAATATATTTATTATAGTATTTGTTTTAATAGATCTATAAAGATAAGTAATATAAACTACTAAATCTATTTAGATACTTTAGCTATATAAAGATTTAAATCTCTAAAAATAATAGTATTAAAACTAATTCATTTAGTAATAGCTACTGTATAAGTCTAATCAGTATATATAATATTTAATATACTTATAGTTTAAATTCTATAACAGAATTTATAAATTATTTATATAAAATATATTATTTTCAGCTTAATTAACTAAAAGTTTTTTTTAGTAAAAGTTAAAGTACAGCTAAAAAATAGTATAGAATATATTAATATTTTAAATAATAAATAGGTAAAATTTCTATAAAAACCTAATATATAATACGCTATTATTTTATATTTTATATAAAAAATACTAGAATTAATATATAATTATTTATTATAGTAGAAATATATAAAAAATATATTTTATTTAAACTTAGTTTATAAATTTTCCAATATTTTATTCTTATATTTGTTTAGCTTTAAAAAATACAGTTTAAAAATATTATTTTTTAATTTTCTTTTTATTATTAGAAGATATTTTTAATAATTTTATCTTATAATTTAATAGTAGTATAGCTTACTAAATATAGTATAGTATATAGTACTATAAGTAACTAATCAAATCTAAATAGTATTTTAAAAGTATAAAAATATATAAAAGTTTTATTATTTATATAATTATAAGTTTATTTATAAAAGAACTAGGACTAATACTATTAATCTTTTATTTAAATAGTTAAACAAATAGAAAGTTTAATAAAGGCTTTAGTTAGTTTAAATTTAATATTTTCTTATTTAAAATATTTAAAAACTAAATACAGATATATAAGATATTTAGTAAAAGACTTGAATATAATAATTATATTATTTATATAAATATAACATAATATATAAAAGTCTTTCAATATTAGATTTATACAATATTAGATATGTAAAACTAAGTTAATATAATTTATAAATATAATATAAAATTACCTCTAGCTGTAGTATATAATAACTACTATTTAATTATAATAACTATATTAAATATACTATTAATAGAAAAATTTATATATATTTATAATAGTAATATATATATATTTTATTAATAGTTATAATATTTCTTCTTATAGAAATACTAAATAAAAGTCTGGTTTAGACTTTTAGTTTACTTTTTATAAGTTAATAATAACTTAACTTTTAAA
Organism: Aspergillus uvarum CBS 121591; assembly: GCF_003184745.1. NCBI lineage: Eukaryota > Fungi > Ascomycota > Eurotiomycetes > Eurotiales > Aspergillaceae > Aspergillus > Aspergillus uvarum. Next base: position 456,145 of record NW_020291313.1, read on the forward strand.
AGTTAAAGGCTTATTAGAAATATTTAAATTAAATATATAATACTATATAATAAATATTAAATATACTATAAGTATATAAATATAAATAAATCATATTTTTTTATTTTTATAATATATTAAAATCTTTATTAATTACCATTTAATTCTTTTACTAACTTTATAAATATATAGTTTAAAAACTCTACTTTTTTAGTTTTCTATTAATAAAATCTTTATTATTATTATTTTAGTAAATTAATAATACTAATATTGAAACGATTTGATTTTATTTATATATTATATTTAATAATAATTTCTTTTAGTTATTTAACTGTTTGCTTATTTTTATACATAGTAATATTATTATTAAATATTGTTATTTTATTTTTATTTTTATTAGGAAAAGCTATTAATAGATCTTTTTAAATTATTTATATTAAATAATATATATCATTAAGCTGGTTGTTAATATATACTATATATATATTAATTTTTTATAAATAATATAAATAGTAATACTAATTTTAGTTTAGACTATATAAACTATAGTTTTTGAAATTATAAAATTAATTTTCTATTTATTTATATATTTAAAGTAATAATATACTTATTTTTTTAATATCTTTATTATAACGGTTGCTATATATGAGAATGTTATTCATATTATTAAGGATAATAAAATTATTATTAAAAAAAACTATAGAACAGTAAATATAAAAGGTTTTATTATACTGGTAGTATAGAAGGCGGAGGCAACAAATAAATAGTATATTATTTTTAGTAAATATTAGAATGTTAAAATATTATATATACTATATGTTGAAACAGATATTTTTATCATTATAGTTAATGAAATATATAAAGAGACTAGGTGTGTAGATATATAATGTAGTTATAACAAATAAAATATATAAAATAGTATTATATTTATTAATATAAAAAAAATAGATATAAAAATAGGCTGATTAATATATATGAATAAAGAAATAAATAAATTATCTGTATAGCAGCTATTTAAGATATTTCAATAAATAAATAAGATTAGGTATATTAATATTAGATACGTATATTTATATATTATTTTTAGAACTGGATTTCCTTTAATAGATAAGATATTAGAGAACTGGAATATAATATTAGCTGCAGTAAACAGTATATAACTTTAAAATATAGTTAACTTTCTAGTGATTATTATTATTAAGAAAAGCTTTATTAATTATTTTAAATACCTTTAATAATATATGATTAAAAAGAATAGAATTATTAATATAACAGGCTGGTTTCAGCTGTATAATTGATATAATTGGATATATTCTTTATAATTTTAAAAGGTTAAATTAATACACGTAACAACTAATAACTTTAAAAATATGAAAAAACTAATATATTAAAATAATAGCTTTTTTTTATAACAGATAGTATAGTATATTTATAGTAAAAACAAAGATATACTATATTATTAAAGGTAAGAAATAAAGGCTTATAGTATTAAGTATAAAAATATTTTATATATACAATAGTAAGAATCAATCAATCAATCAAGAAAACCCTGTGGCAACCACCAAATTACCCCCTATATTCGTCCCCAGAGGGTGACAACTGTAGAAATTAATTCTATATATTATTTTATCCCTATACGCGTATTTTTGTTGTTGTATTTTATAGTATAGTAGTATAGCAGCTAAAAAATAAATTTATACAGATTTTACAGCTTAGCTTTAAAATTTTAAAAATATAGATTTATATAATATCTTACTAACTACAGCCACAGTAGTATAGTATTTTAAAAAAAACCCAGACTTATACTAGTCTAATCTTATATTTAAAATAAAAACAGATTTTAGAGTCTATATACATATATTTTATAATAAAACCATACAATTACTTTAAACTACTAGAACTAAGAAAGGTATTTTAAAGATATTTATTAATTTTATCTACTCTGTAGTATTCTTTATAAAAAAGATAAGAAATATAAAAAAGCAGTCCTCTAATTAGATTATTAAAAAACTTAAACAGATTAAATTGATAATTACAGACTAAAAGAAATATTAAACTAATATAATCTATATTATCTAAACTATTTTTAATTTACTTTTTATAAATTATAGTAGTATTTTTATATCTTACTAAACTATACAGTTATATTAAAATACAGTTTTTTACAGTATCTTTCTACTACAGAATTTTTACTAATTTTAAGCTAGACATATAAAGTCCCTACTAATATCTTTTTAGTTTTAAATAACTTTTATAATAAAAATATAGTATTAGTATTAGCCGCACCGATCTTTACCCCCCCCCCAAAAAAAAGGTAAAAATTACTATCTAAGAAACTAATTAATATATTATTAATTTTTTTTATTAAAGTTTAGTTATGCTAATTAATAGGGCTAATTAGACTTTAAAAAGAATTAGTAATCTAAAGATCTTTTACTATATTTTTTTAATAGGATAAATTTTACTAAATAGTAATATTCTTCTATAAACAGATATTTTTAAAAATAAAGTATAACTAAGCTGGTTTACCGGGTGGTATACTATGTTTAGTAAAAAAATCTAAATCTACTACTATATATTTAAAATAATTATAAAAAAATAGATATAACTATTAGACTAAAAAATCTTATTATATGTTTAAAAGCTGATAATTACTGCCGACTGGCAGCTACACCTATTAAAATTATTTAAATAAACTAATTTTTAAATATATACTAAACTAAAAAAACCCACTAGTTTAAACTAATTATTAAATTTAATGATAATTATACAGTAGAAGTAGCTATACTTTATAAACTGGCTTTTAATAATAGAAACTATTATATATATTATAATAAATACTATAAAGTTTAGTAGTATTTTAACTATTAAATATATAGATATATTATATACTACTATAAGTAAATCTTTATTTATATATACTATATTAAAAACTATAATTTAAATAACTGTTTTTAAATCTGGGACTAATCTATAGTATACTATATAGTTTATATATAAAATAAATAACTAAAAAATAACTATTTTATTTATAACTACAGCTGTTTTATAAAAGCTATACAGCTAAAAAAAATATATAGCTATTAAATTAATAGACTATAGTACTATTAAATAGTATACCAGTTAATTTTAAAAAGTTTTAAATTTAAATAGTCTAAGTTTATAGAATCTGAACCGGCTGCTTTTATAAAAAAAACAGTTTCTACAGATTTTAAAAAAGCAGCTGTTAATATAAATAAAGTCTAAGTCTAAATTAATCTTTTAGTCTAAGGCTAAAAATAAATCTTAAATTAAACTAAAACTATAATTTAATATTAAAAAAAAGTATTGTTAATTAAAAAAGATCTACAGCAATAACTATAATATAATAAAAATAAAAGTTAATCTTATATTAATATTTTTTTTAATTTTTAAATTATTAGCTGCCGGACTGGTAGTAGCAGTCTTTCTAATTTTTAGCTTTAAAATTTTTAATACTATTAATATTTATTAAAGAAAATACAGCTTTAAAAGCAGCTAATATATATAGAAAAGGTTTTTTAGAAATAAATTTAATATAATTAGCAGCTCTACTAACTAGTTTTAATAATAATTAACTAATTAGTTATTCTACAGGCTAATTTTTATAGCTTTTATGATAAAATAACTATATATTTTTTTAGTAAAAAAAGTATTTAATTATAATATTTTAATAATATAAAAGCTTATAATTAATAATTTTTAATCTAATATCAATATATATATAGTTTTTTATTAAATACTTTTATATATATCTACAGCTGTATTTAAAAAATACTTTAAACCTACTATATATCTATATATATATAAATAAAAAAATTAATTTTAATATATAGTTAATTTATTATATCTACTAAAATCTTAGTATTATTACTATCTAACTTTTAAAATCCAATATTATTAATATATATAATATATATAATCCAGGCTGGTAGTACCCTAGGGACTTAGTTCTTTTTATATTAAATTAAACTATTTAAAAAACCCTAAATAGAAACTATATTTTTATTAAAATTTTTAATTTATATTACCTTTTATAGAACTATAAATACTATATATAATAAAATATAAAAACTAATATTTTAATTAAGCTTATTAGAAACTATAATTTTTAATTATTTATATCTACTGGGGTAGTTACTTTTAATAACTATACTAATACTATAAACAGCTAAATAATTTTAGATTTAATATAAGCTACTTTTAATATAGCTAACCGGCTGGTTAGCTGCTGTATATAAAAAAATTAATACTTTATTATAAATTATATATTAATTATTTTTTATTTTAATTTTATATTACAGTCTACTCCGGCTACTGTATAGTAGCAGTAGTAAAAAATAATTTAAAAAATATTTATTAAAATAGTTATAAAAAATAATTGGTTACTATATTAATTAACTACTATCAATAATTTTAACTCTGCAGTTAATTATTTAATTAAAAGTATTTTTTATACTACTAAAAATACTGTTTTAAAAATTATTTTAATATATTATTTTAAGCTGGGCTATATATAGCTGCTTTATAATTTTTATTGTCTAGCTATAACAGTCTGCTGTAGAACTACTACTATATACTTTAATAAAAACTATAAAATATATAATATTTTATAAAAGATTTTAAACTATAAAAGTAAAAAAGCAGCCTGCTATATCTACTATATTAATATAAAAAAACTATAAAATTAATTTAAACTTTTAAAATCTTATTAAATAATACTAGGCCTATAATATACTAATACAGACTTTTATACTAATACTATAAATAAATAAATATTATTTTACTATTTTAAAAGCTAAAATATAAATTTTTTTAAAAAGTTTTATTTATTATACTGCTACGGCTGACCTTTTTAATATTTTTAATTATTAGTATTTTAAATTAGTATTAATAAAACTATTTTTAATGTAAGCTAAAATTACTACTACTCTTACTAATTTTACTTTATTTAAAACCTCTAAACTAAACAGAATATTAAATATAATTTTTTAATATATTTTTTTTATTAATTTTCTTTTTTTTAAACTAATCTGTTTAATATCTGTTTTAAATTAGGCTATTATTTTAAATATCTTTAATCTTTTACTATAGTAGTAATCTATAAGCCTGGAAAGTCTAAGTATAATAATTTTAAGATCTATTACTTTATTCTATTACTAAGTACTACTAAAAGAATTTTAAAAACTACTATTATTATATATTTTAGCTATTTAGTAAAGTACTACAGACTGCCTTTAAATAATTATATTAAAAATACTACAGCTTTTCTACTAAATATATTTTTTTATTTTTTTATTAAATAAGCCTATACAGTCTGGCGGGTGGGATTTTAAATAATTTTATTTTTACTTTTAAATATAACTAGTATATCTAATAAGATGGTATTAAAAAGGCTGCTATATAATTTTTATAAATATTAAGTACTTCTAGCTTTAATGAATTAAATATATAGTTTTTTTATAGACTAATATATAGTCTTACTTTTATAAAACGGCCCTTTTAAAGAGTTTAATCTTTATATAAATATTTTATAAAGCTTGCCTCTCTTATTAATTCTTTTTTTATTTTTTAATACTAATTTTATTAAAAAAACTTATACTGTTTTTTTCTACTTTTTTATTACTGTATATATTAATAATCTTAGTATTATAATATAAAGTAATTTAACTAATACAAACTGCTGCTAACTAAAAAAGATTTATAAAATATATAAATAGTAAAGAACTATCTATATTTTTTACTTTATATTTATAAAGTATAGTTTAATTTATTTTTAAAAGGCCTGCTAGGGTATTTTAAAGCTAACCAGCTTTATAAATACCTTAGTAGTAATCTAAAAGATTATAATTAAATCTATTAATATATTATTTAAAAATAATTCTAAACTTTAGTTTTACTAGAACTGTCTATGTTAACTACTACTAAGCTAAAACAGCTTTATTTATTTTGATTCTAATATTAATAGCCAGTTTTATCTAAAGTATTTAAATTCTATAATTATATAAAATATAAACAGCAGTTTTTTAGCTGTAGATTTTATATAAATATTTTATTTAATATATTTATATAGTATGTAGCTTTATTACAGCCCAAAACTATTTTATATAAACTATAAAATTAATAGAAAAATAGATTTTAATATAAATTATTAATATTTTTTATACTATAACTAGCTTTATTTTAACTATTTATTTTTATATACTTCTAATAATACTAGTACTAAAGTTAGAGGTCTTTTAAACTTATCTTTAAATATATATTTTACTAATATATATTAAGATTTAGATAATTTAAAACTATTTTTCTGTATAATACAAATCCTACTATTAGTATAAAAAAAAACTGAGTAAAACTTTTTACTTTTATTATTTTATTAGTTGGAACTATATCTGCTGGTTAATACTAAATATTTTAAAATAATTTATTAATAAATAATATCTTTATAGTAGATGTTTTTAAAAATCTTTATTACAGCTATAAAAAAAAGCTGTTTAAACCTATACAGCTATTTTTTTGAAAAGATATTTTTTTATTTATACTAATAAAAGTAGTAGTTTTAATAGTTTTAGTACTATAATAATATTAATATTAAATATTAATATAACTTATATGAATATATTTAGTATACAGACTGTTTATACAGCTAAACTAAAAAAAAAACTATATAATACTAAAATTTTATAAAGGTATTTTTTAAGTATTTTTAAAATATCCGTATATAGTAGTAATTTTTACTAATAATTAAACTGCTATTTAAATATACTTTATTTTAAAGTATTTTTTTAAACAGAGCTATTTATAAAAGATTTTTAAATATCTTAATACTTTTTAAATAAAAAAAGCCTAGAAGGTCCATCTATAATAAATTTCTAAATATATTAAAATATATGAAAATAAATATACTAATAAATTAGCTAAAGAAGCTGCTGAACTGCTTTTTAAATCTAAAACTAAAAAAATTTAATAATAAGCCTATTTTTAAAATTATTTTTAATACTAAAAAATTTATAGCTTTTAATAATAAGCCTTTTTTTAAACCAGAGTCTAACTCTGGTCTAATATTTAAAACTATAGTCCTACAGTTATTTAAAAACCAGATAAAAAAAACTTAAACAGCTGTATAAAATATTATTTTTTATAGTATTATTATTAAGCTTATTCTTTTATAGTTTATTTTAATAGTTTTTACTTTTTATAAAAGCCTCTACTGGGCTGTTTTAGTAGTTTTAATATAAATAGAAACTAACTATATTAGTTTAAAAGCTTATTTTAGCTAGTTTATATCCAGAACTAGTACTAATTACTTTTATATTTTAAAAGTATAGTTAGTATACTATATATTTTTGAACTGTTTTTTATATATAAAGCTGCAGATCTATATATTTTAGATATAATTTTATAAAAAGATCTTATTTATTTAGATACTAAACAGTTCTAAGTAGATAAGATATACAGCTAATTTTATACTAGCTACCAAAATCTTTATTTAATTTAAAAATCTACTATATGATTTTTAAATTTATTAAAAGTCTAATTAACTTTATAGTCTGTAATATTCTGCTTATAATAAATAAAACTTTATATATATAAACAGTAAAAGCCAGGCTAGTTATTCTTGAAATTAATTAGATTTAACAGATAAAAAATAAAAAAACTAAATAAGATCTTATTCTGGGGGGAAACAGCTACCAACTAGTATAGCTAGTTAAAAATATTTTTAAAAATCTTATAAAAGTATTTAGATATAAAGCCAGAGTTTTAATATATATATATGTTTATTTAGTTTATATATAAAATTAGCTATATTCCTATATATAGCCTACTATATTAGTTACTGGCTGGCTAATATAACTACTGTCAGCAGCCGAATAGCTGTTAGATATAAGAATAAATATATTATTATTATCATTATTATATATAATAGTAAATTTAAGTACTTTCTTAGTATCAAGATAAAAAAAAGTTTTGGATATTTTTTAAATTAGTAATAATAGGATGCTTTCTAAACCGACCACAGCATTCTTTAAAAATAATAAGTTTATATAAAATATTTTATATATTGGATATAAAAAAATATTTATTTTAATATATAAAGACAAATAAACAGATAGTATATATTATAATATATTATAATATTCAGGCTGTTATTTAAAACAACCTTTAAAAGTAATAAACTAACTATTTTTAAATTGAATCTTTTAAAAAATTAAAGTAAATATAATATCTAAAGTATTTAACTTAGTTAAAATAGATACAGCATCTAAAACTGTAATATGAAATATTATATATTTTAAAATAATCTTATATAAGATTACTTTAACTAAATACTATAATTAATATAATAAAATATTAAATATAAGATAATATAGTGTTTCTTTTATAGCAGCTAAAAAAATAAATTAATTATAAATATAATAAATAGTAATATTAATATATATAAAGTATATTTTTATATATTTTTATAATGTAGTATAATTTTAACTATCTAGATTATTTATTTTTTTATTTATTAGTTTAAAAATAGACTGCAGTAGAGCAGAACTATTTTGTATTTGAATAAAAAAATCTTTTTAAAATATACTTATAAATTAAAAGTTTTAATTAGAAATAAAATAGTGTAGGACACCTTAGTTATAAGACTGTATATATTTAATAAAAGTAATATTTTAATACTTTGCTTTTTAAAATAATTCATTTAAAATAAGGCTAATATATTTAATAAATTTATTAATAATAATAAAAAAAATTTATATATATCAGAACTGTTAGAGGAAAGTAATATTAAAAAGTGTATAATAATAAAATAAAATAAAATAATTAAAATAATTAAAATAATTAGTTAAAGTAAGCTATATGGTTTATAGTATTAGATATTATTATTTAAATATATAGAGTATTTTTAAATATATTCTTATGATTAATATTTTTTTAATATATTAAAAGACTGTCCAGCTTAGAAGCATATTTCTTATAGTCTTAATATTATTTATTATTATAAATAATTTTAGAGGTTTTATGAATAAAACTATACAAAATATATAGCTAGGCTTTTCTAATATAAAAGAATTACTGTCTGTAGTATATTTACATATAAAATATGCATTATTTAAATATTTATTTTTAAAATTAGTAACTGTTTTGCTAGACTTAATATTATAGGTATTATTTTTAATTATATAAAGTAAATTATTTTTTATAAAATATAAAAGATAGATCTTAGGTATATTTAAGAATAGATGTAATTCTTTTAGTATAAAAATCTTTAGTATAGCTGTTAATAATACAGTATTTAAAATTATTACTAATTTTAAAAGTATATATAAAATATATAAATATATTAATAGAAATATTTTTTAGATCTTACAGTTATATATATAAAATTTAAAAAATACTTTTTATTTAAAGTAAGTAAAATAATATATCTATTATAGTATTTAACTTCTTAAAACAGTAATAGATATAAACTTAATAGTTCTAAATAAAGTAAAATATATATATAAAATATAGATTTAATTATTCAATCAAAATAGTATTAAATATTATCTATCTGGAAATTCTAACAGTAGATGTGTGATTTGTATAGATAATTATATTTAACTATTATATTTTAATTAAATATTTTATTTTTTATAATATCTATACTAGATAAGATACTTTAAATTCTATTAGCTAGTAGTTTTTTTTAGTATTAGTAAAAGTTTAAAATAAAAATATAATAGATATTACTGTAGTATATAAAAGCAGCTTAAATAAATTATTATAAATAAAATTAGATTTAAAATAATATATTATAATATCTATATTTTAGCAGCTGGTATAAATATTAATATAAAAATATTTATTTATTTACAGATAGACTAGATATTTTAAATCTATAAATTTATTTTAAAGCAACTAAAACAACTAAAAGTTTTTAAAAATAGAAGTTAAAACTGCAGTCTTTAATATATACTTTTATTTTTTATTTTTATTTTTATATAGTTTTAATAACTGTATTTTTTGGTTTTAAAGCAGAGCGGCTTTCTGTATATATTAATTTATATAATAGTATAACTAACTAGTAAGACTAAAAAAGTACTCTAATTTAATAGAGTTCATAAAACAAATAGTATATAAATAGGTTAAACTTTTAATTTAGATATAAAAAGACTAAAAGTGTTAACTTTTTATGCTAAAAATATAATAGATAAAAATCTTATATAGGCTTTTTTAGTTGAGGTTTTAGATTTAGTTCTTTAAAATAAGTAAAAATAATACATAAATACGAAAAATAATTTTTAAATATATTAAAACAGATACCTATATTATTGATATATATATAAGTAAATATATAAAATTTTTATAATATAAGATCTATCTATTTCTGTATAAAAAATTAATAAAACTTATAATTATTATATAAAAGATTTTTTAATCTTAGTATATTACAACTGTAAGATAATTCCTATAGTTTCTTTTAATAGACTATTAATAAAAATAAATATTTAGATTAAAAATACTAATATATCAATATTTATAAACTATTTATCATATATCTTTTTATATAAAAATAAAATAAAGGTTACATTCTATCTTTCTATTTACTTTATAAAAATTAATAATAATATATTTTCTAAATTAGTTTTTTCCAACTTTTTATATAACAAAGACTAGATATAATAAAAATATATAATTAGTAGTATAAAGTATTTTATCTATAGTATGAAAATAATTAAATATTTTATTTCTAATATTTTAATTAGTCTTAGAAATATAATATATATATAGTTTAGATATTTAGTTTTCTATATTTTTTAAAAAAAAACATAAAACTAATACATTTTTAGAATATTGGTAAGACTAATATCCAAGCTGTTAAATAATATTTCTATATTATATAATATAAACATCTCTTTTAAAGTATTCTTTATGTTAGGACTTTTAGTATAAATAATAATAATATTTATTAAAATATATTTTTAAAAGTATTTAAAAGCAGAAACTTACTATTTAGAAAATTACTGCTATACTAAAAAGTTAATAAGAATAATTTATTAAAAAAGATATTAAATAGTTTATTTATACTAATATCTGCAGTATATACTAATATATTTATAATATAAAAATAATAAAACAAATTAATTACATCTATATATAGTTTTTTAAATATAGTTTTTTAAATATATGAAAAAGTAGTAAGTAGTTTGAAAAATAAATAAACCAGTTTAATAGTATTATTATAAATATAATATATAATAATATAGTTGTTATTACTCATAATACTAATATAAATATATTATTTTAGAATAATAGGTTCAAAGGTTTTATTAGTAGCTTTAATAAATAAAAGATTAGTATTAACTAAATAAGCAACTAAAAACACACCAGGACTATATTTAACCTAAAAGTAAAATTAGATTTAGAAAGGTTTTTATATATTTTAATAAATATATATAGTTTAAAATATATAAAAATAATAATTAACTGTACTGTATATATAAATATATTAATTTATTAGTTATAATAATAGTCTAAATAAAAGCAACAAATTCCTAGTATCTATAAATAATAGCAGTCTGATTTTTATAAATAATATTAATATTTTTATATCTGATTATATCAATTTCAATAAGGTAGTTGGATTGGAGTTTCCTAATTGAATATACTTTACATTATAATATATATAAATATAAAAGTATTAGTAGATTAGATATTAAAATATTAGTTAAATCTTAGATAGTTAACTAACTTATAAAAATAAATTTAATATAATAAAAAAAATATTTTAAAAAAATATTTTTTTTAGCTTAATATATAGAACTAATACTAGTAATACTAGGAGATATCTTTATAAATAAAATCTAAATACTAATTAAACAGACTAATTTAGTATTTATAATAGTAGATAAGTATTCTATATCTAAATATATTAATACATATTTACATATATTATTTAAACTAATTTATACTGTTATGGGACCAAGGCCCTGTTATAGAGCTCAGCTTCAGGCACCAGTTGGCACCTGAGGCCTTGTATACTAAGTACTAAACTAGCACTAGCTTAGTACAAATATAAAAGAATTTTATATAAATAGATAAAATAGCTCCTTAGCTATTTTTTTTTATTCTAAAGCATATTTTAATTAGTACAATCTATCTATCTTATAATATTAGAAATAGCTTATTAAAAAGTCCCAGACAGAGCCCGACTAGACATATAAATAAAATAAAATAAAACTAAAAGAATTATTAGAATAATAAAATAAATAAATTAAAAAGAACTGCGGCCGACCGTAGCATCCGCAGCTATATATAATAATATACAATTTTTTTTATAAAAACTAATTAGTCTTTATATAAAAATAGTAAAATAAAAACTAGTTTTTAAAAAACAGATAAATAAATTATAGAGTTATAATATAATTTTTATTATTAATAGTAAACTAGGGGGAAACTTTTTATAATAATTATATAAGCTAAACCACAGACCCCGCCCTTAGTATTCTAATATAAAATTATTTAATAAAAAAAATAAATATAATTACAAACTATTTAAATTAAATATATATATAAAACTTATAATTAATAGAAATTATTATTTTACTAGGCTAAAATAAATTTATATATTTATAGTTAACTATACAGATAAACAGTATAATAAATACTTTTTTAGATTAAATCCTTAAATACTAAAATAGTATAATTTAAAAATATACTTATAGTACTAGATAAGATATTTAAAAATTTTAATATATAATAAAAAGCCCTAAAGCAGATAAATATAATAAAATAAAAAAAATAAAACTGGAAGAATTTTTAAATAATTTTAATAAAGCTCTACTATAAACAGAGGGGTATAATTAGTTGGATAAATAAAAAAATCTATACTAAATATTATAGTAAACTAAAGACTTATTAAAAGATTAGTTAAAATTTTTGAAAAGCCTATATATAAAGATTATTATAACTAACTGTACTGTATAAATCATAATTTTAATAAAAATTCTTTTTTTAAAAAAAGCTATACTAAAACTATACTGGTATAATATAAACTAAGTTTTAAACTAATAAAATAAAAATCTATTTAAATAACTACTGTATAGTAAAAAAAATACTACTTTTATTTAATAACTAATAACTTTTAAAGACAGGCTTAATAGATAATACCCAGTAAAATATAAAAAAAATATAAAATAGATTACTATTTTTATTATAAATAAAATAAATAATTTATTTATTAATATTTTTTAAAGCCTGTTATATAACTAATAAGTATAGCTGCAGCTATATCTACTTTTTAATAATAAAAAAATAGTATATCTTATTAAATAGAGACTTTAATTTAGAAAAGAAAAAGTCTAGTATAAAGTTATATATCTAGATAAAGATTACTAAACAAAACTAAAAAAAATAGAAAAGTTTTTAAAAAAAATATATAGTTATATGTTTTTTTTTAGTAGAGGCTATTTTAGATCTTATTATAACTATCTATACTTTTATTAATTTAGAATATCTAATCTATAGTATTATAAATAAAATATTTACTAAAGTAAATAACCTATTAATTATTAGTACTAATTTAAAATTAATATAAAAAATCTTAGGTAATAAAATACTAATCTATTTTATTATATAAATAAAAATAGATATAGGATTTTATACTAAAAAAAAGTATATTTTTATATAATATCTAATAATTTTAGATATAACTTAATTCTAGGAAAGAGTTGGCTGTCCTGCTATAATAATATTTTAAAACTAAACTAAAAATAATTATTTCTATATACAACTAAAATAAAATTAAAAAACCTATTATATTTATAATATACAGATCTAAAACTTCAGCTAATTATAAAAACAAAATTTAAAAACTATTTATAGAAAAGATTTAAAAAAAGTATAAAAGTATTTATAGTTTTACTTACTAATATTTAAAAAGTACTTTAAACTAAAAAAACAGTTAATTTATATATAATACTTTTTAAATATTATTAGAACTTTCTGTTTTTTTTTTAACTAGAGAATACAGAGAAACTACTGCTATACTAAAAAAAAGTATTAACTATAAAATTAAGCTTATATACTAAAATAAAAAAAAGCCAAAAGTTTTATAGGGCTTTTTTTATAATATATTTTAAAAAAAATTAACAATCCTACAATTTAAACTAACTAAATTATTAAAGAAAACTTTATATAAATTAGTTACTTTTTAGCAGCAGCCCTAGTATTCTTTATATAAAAATTAAAAAAAAATTAAGATTCTATATAAATTATTAAATATTTAATATAGTTATAAAAAAGAACTACTACCTACTTTTCCTAATTTATAAAACCCTAAATTAAATTAGAAAAGTAAAATAGTTTACTAAACTAGATATTTTATCCGCCTTTTATAAAATGTATATTATAAAAAGTTAAAAATAGATAATAGTTTTTTATATATAATATAAGCTATATAAATAGTTAGTAATATTCTTTAAACTAGCAAATACTCTAAATATCTTTTAAAAATATATTAACTAAATACTATATAAATATCTTAATAAATTCTATTTAGCTTATATTAATAATATATTAATCTATATAAATAAAAATATTAAAAAGTACTGTAAATATATATAAAAAATATTATAGAAACTAAAAAAAGCCGGTCTTTTTTTAGATATTAAAAAATATAAGTTTAAAAAAAAGAAAACTCTTTATTTTAGATTTATTATATATATAAAGCAAAATATTAAAATAGATTTTAAAAAGATTAAAGTAATTATTTTATAAAAAAGTCTTAAATTAGTAAAAGCTATTTAAAGCTTTTTAAAATTTATAAACTTTTACTATAAATTTATTTCTAGATTTTCAGCTACTATATAACTATTTATAAATCTAACTAAAAAAAATTAGTTTTTTTAATAGATCTAAAAGTACAAAACCAGCTTTTAGATATTAAAAAAAAAGTTTATAACTAAGCCTATTCTCTGTTTTTTTAATTTTAAATATATAGTAGTAGTAGAGACAGACTTTTTAAACTATAATATAAAAAAATACTTTTTTTAAATAGATAAAAATAAAAAGCTGTATTTTTATATCTATTTTTTTAAATAGAATATACTAATTAAATATAATTATAAGATTTATAATAAAAAACTACTAGTAGTTATATACTATTTAAAAGTTTAAAATATTAAGTTATACTTAGTATTAGAGTTTACAGTAGTTATTAATTATAAAAATTTAAAATATTTTTTAAGCTATACAAACTTACAGAGAAATATATATAATAAAGCTTAATCTTAAGCAGATTTAATTTTAAACTAGTTAATTAAAAAAAAATAAAAAATAAGTAAGCAGATGTCTTTTTATAATAAAAATAGAATATATCTAATAAATAAGATCCTAAAATATTATTTTATATAATATAAATTTTTAATAAAATATTAGAAAAAGATTTAAAATCTAAAACTAGTTTGTTTACTGCAGTTTTAGTATAGTTATAAAAATATAGTATAAAATTAGATAAAAACTTTTTAGAATAAATACAGCAGACTATTATAAAACTGTTAAAATTAGAAAATAGATTTAAAAACAGCTGAATCTATATTCTAACAGCAGATATAAATTACTAAAACCTAATAAAGCTTATATAAAAAAAATATATAAATTTCCACCCCAGCTAAAACTAAAAGTTTTTTTAAATAAATATTTAACAAAAAAAGCTTAGATATACTTTTAAAAAAAATAATAAATTTCTAATTATAAACTACTTTATATAGATCTTATTTAAAGTAACTATAATTTTTTTATTATAAAATATTCCGGCTGAAAATAGATTTATTTTTTTTTAGTAAAATATACTTCTGGCCTTATATATTTTAAAATATATAAAAATATATTTAAAACTATAATATCTATAGTTATATAAAGTTATAAAAAAAATTAAAATATAAATTACTAAAGCTGCTGCTAATACTGGATTAATTCTAGTAAAAACTAATAATAGATTTTATTACTAACTTATCTAAAAGTAAGTTATATATAAATATTCTAATAATTATAGACAGACTAATAAAAAAAATAATATTTTATATAATAAAAAAAATTACTATTAAAGCTATAGCTAAAATGTTAGTTAAAACAGTTTTTAAATAATACAGCCCTTTAAAAACTATAATTTTAGATTAAAGCACCTAGTTTATAAATTATATATAAAAAAAAATATATAATTTATTAAAAATTACTAAAAAACTATCTACAGCCTATTATTTTTAAATAAATAAAATATATAAATATATAAATAGTACTATTAAAATATATTTAAAAGCTTATATAAACTATAATTAAAAAAACTAAATAAATCTACTATCTTTAGCAGAGTTAGTACTTAACAGCTATATAAATATAGCTATAAAATTCTTACTATTTTTTTTAAGCTATAATTATAAGTTAAATCTAAACAGCTAAAAAATAATTTAAAATATAGATCTAAAGATTACTACCTTCAGCCCTATTTAATAAAAAAATATAATTATATAAAAAATATATAATATCTTAAACTAGGCCTAAAGTATTATAGCCTATATATAATAAAATATTAAAAAACAGACTAATTAATTCTAATAAGCTGCTTTATTATACTAAAAAAGTAACTAAGTATAGTTAAGCCTATAAAATATCTATATAAATTACTTTAATAAAAAACTAAATTAGAAAAATATAAAATATACTATTTTAAAAAAAATAAAATTATATATTATATAATTTAATATATTAAAAAGTATTTATTTTATATTTTATATCAACCTACTTTGTCCAACAGCTAATAATATATTATTATTATAAAATAATAAAAACTTATAATTACCGCCTATAATAATTAACAGTAAAAAAAAATATAAAGTTAAAGAAATCTTTAATAAATATTATATAATAAAAGGCTGGAAGAGCTAATTATAGTATTTTATTAAATAAAAAAGCTATATAAAACTAATCTAAAAACCAGCTTTAATATTTAATAATATAAAAGTAGTTATATAATAGCAGCTGTAGCTTTAGCTAAACTTTAATTAACTATTAAATAAATAAAAATTAAAATAAAAAAAAACTAATATTAATATTTTTTCCCCTCAGCTCTGGTTTGTATAAATCTAAAATAAAAAAAAAGAAATAAAAAAAAAGAAAAAAAGCCCTTTTTTAATTTTTTAAAACTAACTAAAAAAAGCTGTATTTAATCTAATAAAAAAGCTAAATACTACTATACTAAATTCAGCTTATATACTAATTTAATCTACTAATTTTTTAATAATATTTTAAAAAAAGCAGTAATTACTGCAGGCTTATATTTAGACTTATTTAAATTATAGTAATTATAATATATACTATAATCTTTAAACTTATAGTTTATATAGATTTTATTTTACTATTTAAACAGCTGTACAGTCTACCGGAACTTTATTTAATTATTATATTTATAATAATATAATATTATTAAACTATAGGATGTAATTAAAAGACTGTTAATATAAAAAAAACATCTAGTATATATCTAACTTTATTAATATTTTATATAAAAATATTATTAGATTTTTTTATTTAAGCCACAGTAAAAGTACTAACCTTTATTTTAAATTTATAGTAAAAAAAATACTAAATATACTGCTAATCTAAAATATAATAAAATTAAAGTAAGGTTTTATTATTATATACTATTAGTTATATAGTAATCTAATACTTTATATTACTAGTATAAAAATTATAAATAGTTATATATTATATAAATAAAAAAATAAATTATAGTTAGTAAAAGCAGAAAAAATCTAAAAAAAAATTATAATAAATAAAAACTAATATATTATTTAGATAACCAGGCTTACCAGCCCTAGTATTAAAAAAAGAAGGTATAATATTAATAAATAAAAAAAATAATAGAAATTATATAAATAAAAAAAAAACAGATTAGTAATAAAAAAAAATAAAAAATATATATATATAAAAAAAAAAAGCTAAAAAAGGAAGGGAGTTATCTTTTTATATAATATTTTATATATTTTATATAATATTAATAGCTAAATCTAACTATATTTTTAAAACTAGTTGTATAAATAGTACAAAAAAAGATTCTATTTACTAAATAAAAAAAAACATACAGAAAAAAGAGACTTTATTTATTAAAAAATTACTATATTTACTAGATAAAAAAAGTTTATATAAAAAAAAAAGTTATAATAAATAATATAGGTCTTATTTATATATATATACTACTTATTAACCAGCTATAATATTATTTAAAAAAGATTAAAGTATAAAACTGTTGCCCTAGATCCTAAACAGCTGTTTATATAAATAAAAGCTATAAAAAATACTAAAAAAAGGCTTTTATTATAAGACTAAGGCCTTATTATAAAGCTTAGCTTCAGGCACTAGTTAGTATTTAAAATCTTATATACTAAGTACTAAACTAGCACTAGCTTAGTATATATATAAAAGAATTTTATACAAACAGATAAAATAACTCCTCAGCTATTTCTTTTTGTTTTAAGGCACATTTTGATTAGCACAATCCATCCATCCTGTAACAATACTATTACAGATTTTTATATATATAAAGATACTTTAGGTATTACATTTTTTAAATAATAATTAGATTTTATAATAGTATTATTATTAATGTGATATATATAGTTAGAGTTATATTTAAAGGCTTAGTATTATATATTTTAATATATTTATATATTATCTTTTTAGAAGGGAAAGACACAGTGCAATTACTATATAAAATAGAAAAAATATTTTACTTATTTTTATTTTTAAATAAAGGGTTTTTAATTTTAGCATTCTTAACAAACCAAGTATTTATTAAAATAGAAGTATTAAAATATATAAAGTTATAGTTTTGAACAGAGTGGATATTAATTATATATACTTTATTATAGTTATAAAAAGTATTTTCTAGTTTATTATACAGATTAATAGGTTGTTTAAAAGGTTTTTTAATAAAGCTAATAAAGAGTTAAGATATATACTTAAAATAGTCTATATACTATACGTCTGTATTATTTATATATATTTTTTTATATAAAGAAATATAGTTAAATTAAGAATTATTAAATTAATAAAAGATATTAGAAAATTCCTATAGTTTAGATAATATAGGATTTGTTCTAGTAATATATATATAATAATATTTATCATAGTTGTTATAATTATAATTATTATAATTATTATAGTTATTATAGTTATCTTTATTATAGTAGTAAAACTACTGGCTATACTGTTTTTAAACTTAATTTTAGAATTAATAAAATTAATTCTATATCTATTAATTATTCTGATTTTAGCTTTAGACTATATTCTAAGGCTGGCTTTAAAAATATTGTCAAAAAATATTGATTCTGGTATAGTTTTTAATTTTTTTTAATTTTTTTGTTAATATAGTTAGTATGTCTGCTGGTTTTACTAATATATTTAATAATCTACCTATTATTAAAATTACTAAAAAAGAATTTTACGGTTTCTATAATATTAATTATTTAACAGATATAAATATTTATATTAGTTATTTTAGAATATATTATTATATTTTAAGATATCAGTATTATTCCAAATACTTTAGAAATAATACTTTTTATAGACTTATTTTTAACTATAGAATAGAGATTAATAGAAATTACTATAGAAGTTATTTATTTTATAATATAAACTAAATTCTTCTAATTATACTGCTGTTTGTCAAGTCATTTAAAAAACTAGATAATTAAAATATCTAATATAAAATAAGTTATACTGTTATATATATAAAAATTAAAATAATTCTATATATAAATAATTTAGTTAAAGATATTATTTATTTGTATAGTATAAATATAATATATTATATTTTAAATAAATTATTTTATAGAACAACCTGCTTATATATTAGACAGACTGTAATATATACTATTAAATTTATTTATAAAATTAAAGATATTTAGTTTAAATTATTTTTTTAATTTTTTTACCTATTTTTTATTAAAATTATTTTTATTATAAAGTATTTTTTAGTTCCTGTTAAACTAGTAGTATACTATATAAGTATAGTACTATAGAAGTATACTTAAAGATCTATTTCAATTACAGGTTTTTTTATAGTATTTAATAATATTTTAATATAATTAAAAAAGGTATTTATATTTTTATAGTATTTATTATAATTAATCTGCTTTATTACTTTATTATTAGATATATTAAGATAGAAAAAACTAAGTAGTTTAGATCTGATCTTTTTTGAATATATAGTATAAATAATATAATTCTGATTACTAGAATAAAAAAACTTAGAAACATTTTTAGATTATTTATTATTAGAACTATTAAAACTACTACTATTAAAAAGATCCCCAAGCAGATTACTAAAAGATATAGTATAAATATTAATATAATAAAAATTAATATAATAGATATTTACATTAATATTCAGATTCTAAAGACTTTAAGTATTTAGATTAATATTTTAAAGATTATTTTTAAATATAGTAAAATATATTAAATTCTGCTGTAATACAGTACTAATATTAACTTATTTTTATTTTTATATCTATCTATATTTATTATATCTAATATATATTAGTTTAGTATTTTTAACTAGACTGATTTTATATTTATTAAAATATTAATATATTAGGATTAATAAATAGTTTATTTATAATATTAAACAGGTTATAAAAGTTTTAATAAATGTTAAATATAATATCTAGTAATCTATTATTTTTAAAAACTTTATATTAAAAAGTTTTAAAATTATAGTAATTATATTTATACATATAGCTAAACTAAAGACTACTCTATCCAACATATGTAAAATATAAATATAAACTAAACAGAAAAGTAGTAAGACTAGAAAAACTTATAAAAGTTATTAAAAATAATCTAAAAAAGTATATGCTAGAAATAGATTTTTTTTAAACAATTAAAAATTATTTTCGGTATTAAATAACTTTTATACAGCTTAGGTTTAGACTTAGTATAATATTTATTCTCTTTAGTAATTAAATTATAAACTAGATATTTAGAAAATTAGATAGAAGGTATAATAGCAGTATAAATAACAGTAGCCAAAAAATATAAAAAATAATTAGTATAGTAGAAGGCGGAACTAAGAAAATATATAATTATATATGATTATATATAGTTATATATAATTAGGTAGTTTATTAGATTTAGTAAAACTATTTAAAAAACACTAGAAGTAAAAATTACAATTCTAATCCATATAAGATTAATTAGTAAGAAGATAATTAGATTAGTTAAGAAGATTAATAAGATTTTTATATAAATTAAACTAGTTAATATTCTAAGCTTATAAATATAAATAATATTTTAAAAATAAGAATACAGATATTAAAAATATAATATAGTAAATATAAAATATTATATTTTTATTAAAATACTTTTAAAGGTACTAGATAATCCTTTGTAAAATTATACTATCTAATAGATAAATTTTAATATTAGTAATATTAAAATATACTTGGTTCGGATTCTATAATATAATATATATAATCTTAAGAATATAAAAAACAGATATAGAATAAAAGATAAAAAATAGAAATAAGTAGATAAAAGTTGTTAATATAAAAGATATAGAGTAGACTAAAGTAGTAGATATAGTAAAAAATAATTTTAGATATAATATAAATATATATAAGTTTAGTTAACCAGTTAAATAAGTAAGATAAAATTTACTAAGACTGGTAACCTATAGGTAAAGATAGAATAAAAAATTTTAAAAACTAAAAATTATAGTAACTAGTAGAATCTATAGATATAAAATATAAGAAAAATTAATAGTATCAAAACAGAGTGTTTGTAACAGCTGAAAACAGAAAATAAATATAGAAAACTAAAAAATAGTAGTATTTATTAAAAGTATATAAAATATATATCTGGATAGCCAGAAGATGTATTATTATATATAAAAGTTACTATATATAAAAATATTATTTATATTATTAAGTATAATAAACTTGTTATTAAAAAAGAACTATAAAATAGTAAATATAGGAAGTTCTGCCATACTGGCGGTATAGAAGATGGAGGCAATAAATAAACAGTAGAATATTACTTTTAGTAAATATCAGAATATCAGAATGTTACATTTATCTATTTAATAAACAGTAATACAGTTATTATTTATAATAATACTAAAATAAAAGTATTAGTTAATAATAATATTTTTTAAAAATTTATTTATTACTTAAATAAAAAAAGGTCTAAGTTAATAAAATATGTATAAATAGCTAGACCTGTTTTATTAAATGATTTAAAAATATAATTAATATCTTCTACTAGTTTTATTTTAACTTTAATTAGTATATTGGCTGATATATATATAAATATAACTACATACTTCTAGATATAAATTAAAGTATTAATATAGTTTTATTTATACTATATCTGAATTAAAACAGGAAAATTATTATAACTCTTTATATATATAATTCATTTACTATAATATAGTATTATATTCTTTTTACTAATTATATCTATATTAATTAAAAGATCTGATTTAAATCCTTTATCTCTTACAACCAGTAGCTGGATTGTAACATATATAAATAACAGTTTATTTAGATTATTTAGACTATTATTTAGATAGTTATCTAGGAATAGTTATGAAAAATATATATCTATCTTTGTATATATAGTAGTAAGATATTTTAATCCTATTTTAAATATATAAATATTTTTACTAACTTTTTTATATATAATATTTTTAATTTTTACTGTAAAGTTTTTATAAATAATAGTTATACTATATTCTATATTAAAATATATTTACTTATACTTAGTTATTATATTAAATCTTACTATAGTAGTTACTGTATACTATATTTTTAAATAATATAATATAACTTTATTATTATATTAATCTAATATTATCATTTTGGTTTAATTAGCTTTAAAAGTAATAGTCTAAATTTAAGTCTTAACTGTATAAAAAATATACTTCTACAGTTAGTTCCTAGACTTAAACATTTTATAGTAAGAATTATATATAGCAACAACTTTATTAATATTAATAAATATAATATATATAATATTTTATTATTTTTATTATTATTATTATTATCTTTTATATTTTAGTACTCTTTTTTATTATTTTTATTTTTATAGTTATTCTTATTATTTTTATTAACATAATTAGTATTTATATTATTTAGACTATTTTTTTAAGATTTAGTAGAATCAAAAACTATAATATATATATTTTTTTATATTAGTAATAATTACTATACTTTTTTTATTTTTATTATTACTATTATAGTAATAGAAGTATATTAGTTTATTTAATAGTTATTTTTATATTAATTCTATGATTACTTTAGCTTATTTTTTTAAATATATTATTTTAAAATCTATTAATTAGTAATAATTAGCTAAAATAAAAATATTCTACTATAAATCTTAATATTTATTATATTAATTAGTATCTTTTTACTTTTTAGATTTATTATTATTCTTCTGGTAGTTTCTTTTATAAAAATAGTAGTTTTTACAGGCTTAAAATAGTATATATTTAAAAACCTAATATTTCTAAAATAATAGAATTTGTTTTTATAATTATAGTTATTTTAATAATAGTTTATATATTTATCTTTTTTACAAGTACTTATAAAATATTACTATATAAATATTATAAAATCTAGTTCGGCTAGAAAGTTACTTTTAGTTATCTTTTTATTTAAATAATAAAAATAAATAATAAGTTTTAAATATAGTTAAATCTAAATTATATTTAACTAGTTATATATATCTGTTATATATACTACTTTATAGTTTATTATTATATTTTAAATAAATATTTAAATAAAACAACCTATTTAGATATTTATTATAGTATATAATATTAGTTAGCAGATACCTCTATACTTAACTAAAATCTAAAAAGAATATTTTTAAAGAACTAAAAAAAGGCCTGTATATATAGGCTTGCTTGTATAAAGATTTTTAACTTTTTTAAAAAAAATATATACTAGTGTAATACAGATTTTTAAAGATATATTTACAAATTATAATATACGACTTTTTTTTATAATATGTAATATTTTTAGTATAGTTTATAAAAGTATAAATATTCTTATATTATATAATCTTACTATATTATTTTATATAAAAATTACTTTTTATATTTAAATAGAAGAAATCTATCCTTTTTCGTTTTATATTTATATTAGATATTTTTAGATTATACAGAATCTTTTTATAATAGAGATATTTTATATATTAGTTAGAATAATTTAATAGTAGTAGTTAAAATAGTTAAAGTAGTTAAAATAAAAATAATACTTAATTTTAGTTTTAAAAGACTTACTGGCCTATATATCTTCTAGCAGTAAAACTATATTCAGCTAATATATATAAATATATTTACTTAAGATTATAGATTTATATATTTATTTAGTTTATTTAAGTACTGATTTTAATAAAATAAATATTTATATTAAAGAATACATTACAGAATGCTTACAGAATATTACCTATATTATTTTTTTAAAAATATTTAGAGCGGTATTTTAATATTCTTTTTAAATTTATAAAAAGATCTGTATTAAAAAATCCTATAATAGTCAGCAGGACTATAATTACTACTATATTAGATTTATTAACTTTTTAAAAATACTTTCTAATATATTTAGATTAGTTTGAATATTGAATTAGGTATTTATTTAAATATTAAAGCTGCTGGCTGAACTAAAAGTTAAATAAAATCTTAAAATCTGTTTTTTAAAATATCATAAAATTCTAAAAAATAGTAAAGAAGTAGTTTTATATAGATATTAAAATATATATTTAATATATTAGCAGCCGGCTGCTGACTACTATTAAACAAATTTTTATTAAACTTTTAGAATTTGTATAAGTAATAAATATTCAAGCTTTTATTTATTATATATACTTATAAATATATACTAAAATCTATTTAGTATAGTTACGGTTATAGTAAAGCAGATTATTTTTATTTTTTTTACTTAAAACTATTTTTAATTTTTTTAAAGATATTTCTTTTTTTTAAATCTATTTAATATATTTAAAAAGCTGCAACTACTACTGCTGTAGATAAGTACTAAAAGGTTCTATATAGTTATATAAATAAATTACCTAATTTAGTTAAAATATATACAGTTTTTAGTACTTCTTTATATTTTTGTTTAGATATTTACTTAGGTATTCTGTAGGATATGAGCTTGGACATAAAGATTAAAGTAGAAGTAAATATTTAAATAATTAATTCTATTAATTTCAATAATAAAAATAGTATTTTAGATAGTAAGACTGCTTTAATTATATAAGCTAAAGGGTCTACTAAGAATATTACTTGGCTTAATACTTAAAATATAGATTTTAATTATATATAATCTAATAGTTTTTTTAGTTATTAGATATCTAAAGATTTTATTTTTCTAGCTAAGTAAAGTATTTATATAAGTTGCTATAATATTTAGTTAAATTATAAAATTCTTTAACTACTATATATAAAAATAGTTTATATAGGAGCCAGTCTGGTAGGTAGAGTAAATTATCTTAAAATATAAAAATAAAGTTTATTCTTAATATATATATAGCTTTTTAAATTATATTTTTATTAAACTTTTAGATAAATAGTAATAATACAGTAGTATAGAATAATACTATCTAGTATTCTAATTTTATATAATAATTTATTAAATATATAGATATTATAGATAAAAATATCTGTTGCTTATTTAGATACTTATTTGCTTATTTTTTATATAGTTAGTCTTCTAATTATTCAGTAGAAGTTTTGGAACATTAGCTGTAAAATAACTTTTTATTTATATAAAATTTTTAATATTTATTTAAATTATTTATTACTATAAGCACAGCAGAGACGAGTTTATTTGTATATATAATTATTAGTAGCCTAATATTAATATTCTATAAATTACTTTTTTTTAAAAAAAAACTGCTAGATTAAATCAAATAGGCTACTCCTATCAGGTTATTAAAATCTAGCATACATATATATGAGTGAACTGATGATATAAAGCTTGATTGTTTGACTATCTACAAAGGGCAAGGAGCTTAAGGTGCCGCCGAAGGCGGTGCCTGGCGGCAGAACAGCCGCAGGCTTGAAAATTAAAATGGTTCTAGTCAGCCTTATTATTTTTACTATTTGATCAGCTAGTATTTATAATCCGGTCTATATTTTGTTATTATATAGCTTTTATTTTAAGATAATAGTTTGATAAAATACTAGTAATCCTATAACCTCCAGTAATACTAAATATCTTCAAAAGGTTTATCTAGTATGTTAATAAATATTTCAAAAATAATACTATTATTATAATTGAATCTATATTTTTACTGCTGAAGTAGATTATAAAAAGAGCTAACTTAAATAACTTATAGTTATATAAAATATTATTTTTATTTACTAGATAAAAAAGATTTTCAATTTAAATTACCAGCTTATAAAAGCAGCTACTACTAGAAAAATAATTCTTAAAAAAACTAAATTTTAAATATATTAAAACTATTTAGATTCTTACCCCTATAATAAATACTTTGATATGGATTTTAAAATTTATTTTTGTTATTAAAAATACTACAGCTGCTTTAGGAAAGTATTGATATTAATTGATTTTAAATTTTAAATTTCATTTTTTTATTCTTTTTGGTTTTTTTCTAAATTATTTTTAATTTTAATAAGTTTAAAAATAACTATACTATCCTCTGCTGCTCTAGCCATTAGATGTAAACAAAATAAAAATTAATATAAATTATTTTATTACTTCTACTACTTATACAACCTATATTATTAGTTGTTTCAAAAAGCCCTATTTTTAAATCCAGTAATATTGAGAAAATAAAAAATATATCTTTTATTACTTATATATTCTTATTCGTCTAAAACATTTATTTAAAGATCCCGAAAGAGAATATATCATTTAAAATAAATTATTTAATCTATATTAAAGGCAGAAAAGTTTTTATAACTATTTTAAAGAGTTTTAAAAACTAATCTATAAAATTAAAATATATCTAAATATACATTATTTTATATTTAAATAAAATATTAACTATAATCTAAATTTATAATAGTAAATAATCCAGCCTCAAAAAATAATTACCTAATTCTTAGAAAGTCTATTTTTTATAAAATTTAAAAAAATATTACACCTAATATTTTATTAATATAAGAATTTTTAAAACTGTTTACAAAAACCTTTAGTTAATTTAGCTTTATATATCTAAAGAAAACTAGTATAGATCTTAGAATAATAACTATGATAAATATTTTATTATATTTAAATATAGTCTTATAAAGCTATTTACTATATACTAATAATTTTTATATCTAAAGATCTTTATTAAAATAGTAATTAATATTTTTATTATAAATCTAACTACTACTATATTAAAAACTACTTTCAACCTAATACTAATATTTTATATATAATATTTATATTATTTTATCTCTTAATTATGTTTATAAAATATTTCTTTCTACTAAATAATGTTAACTTTTTTAATTTATCTAATTAGGTAGTTTAAAATGTTTATAAAAAAAACCAGCAGTACTAATCTTATAAAAATAAAATCTATTTTTATATAAATAGGCTTTTTCTTTAAAGTTTTAGTTTTTTTAATGTCGGATTGTTATGATCCTCCATACGTAAGTATGAGTGAATGATTAATAATATATAGCTTGATTAATTCAACTATCTGTAAGAGGCGAGCTGCTTAAAAGTGCCGCCAAAGGCAGTGCCCAGTAATAGAATAGCTGTAAATTTAACAGTACCTTTTTTTATAAGATTTTATTATTTTTAATAAATATATAGAGTATTAAGGTAATAAAAATAAGCAATTAAATAAGAAAATAAATAAAAAAACAAATAAATAAATAATAGAAAAAAAGGAAGTTAGAGGTAGTTAAAAATCTTTTAAATAATTTTATATATTTAGATAATTTCTATAAAGTTAGTATTAATAGTATTATTAATATATTTATTAATTTTAACAAGCTTAGCTTATATTTTGTTAAGCTATATCTATACAGTATATATACTATATATATATTTATTAATTATTTATAAAAAGATATATAATTTGAGAAGTTTCTTAGTATTTAATAGTTATAGTATTAATAAAGCTAAAGATTTATAATAGTTAAAAAAAGCTTAAAGATCTCCTAAGATATTAGTAGATATCTAATAAATAAAGGGTATAAACAGATCTATATTTAGATTAAAACTATTATTACTATTACTGTTATTATAAACTAAAAATTAAGTATTCTAAATAATATTCTAAAGAGTATTATATAAGGTATTTTAAAACTAATACTATACTGTATTTTACTAAATATTTATATTCTACTATATATTTTATAATAACTGTATATTATACCACTGGATATCTTACTATATATTCTACTATATATTTTACTATATATTTTATTACTATATATTCTGTATATTGTAAAGTATTTATAAATATATAGGTATATTTGGGGGTTAATATTAATACTATTAGCTTTATCCAGCTTGGATATTTTAGTAATATAATAATTATAAAGTAGGTTGGTTTTAAAATATTATAAATTACTAATAAATATTTGTCTATTTACCTTATATACTACTATAGATAATATTCAGAATATATATATTTTATTTAAAATAAGATTATTAATTAGTAACTGCGAAGGCTCTTTAGAAATATTATAAATTATATATTACTTATAATAATTAATTTAAACTGTATAGTAATTGCTAAGGGGGAATCTAGTAATTATATATCTAAAAATAAAAGTATTGTTACTATACCCTAAGTTTCTTCTCTGTATTCCTAAGATCCAGATTTGATTTGCATGGGCTGCTTCTCCGCCACACAACACATACCAACCCTTATACTGGGGAAAGAAATAGTGTTCGAACGTTTGTTCGGCTGGTAAGAAGAGCAAAACAAGAGGGTATTTTAAAAAGTGTTTGGTATATGGGGTAAGATAAGTAAGATAAGATAAGGTAAGAGATATGATAAGATAAGGAAAAAGATTAAAAATATAATAAAATAGAAAAAAAAATAATGTAGAAAAATAAAAAATAGGAAAAATAATAATATTTATATATATAAAAGGGAAAAGGATAGTATTTGTATATAAAAAAATATATAAACTAATATAAAAGTATTTAAAATATTAGTTATAATTCTGTTTGTAATACTTAAAATCTTTTAGTAACTTATCTATATTAAATTATTTATTTAAGATTCATTTATTATATACAGGTCTGTAGTCTTTTTAATAAACCAGATACTTTTTTACTTTAATACTATTATAATAAAAGCAGCTGACTGTTAAGCTTTTAAAAATATACTTTATTTTATAATAGTTGTTTTTTTTATTATTTATTATAAACAGGCGGCCGATGTGGTGGCTAATATTACTAAAAGCTTTTATTAGCTAAAGTAAGTTCTAATTAAATAATTAAAATAATTAAATAATTAAATAACTTTTTTTAATAGTAGGAAGTTTAAGCTTATATACTAATTTACCTATTTATTCTAAAATTTAAAGTAGTTTAATATATTATTTATTAAATTTATTTTTTATTATATATATATATATAATATAGGTAATATATAATCTTGATAAAATCAGAAGTATATAAAAAAGTTTTTTTTTGAATTTCATTAGTTTATACTTTTAGTTATAGTACTACTTTATTAATACTACTGTATATTTATATGCTTTTTTAGTATTAAAATAAATATAGTAGTCCTACTTATAGAAGATTAAATAAATAACTAATTAAAAAAATATAGTATATTTTTATATATTAATTTATATAATATTTTATTTATTGTTATACTTAGTAAACTGTTTATTATAAATATAATAAAAAATAAGTAGTCTGTTTAGATAGTATTATTAAAAATTTATATATATATATTTATTTAAATATAGTTTTTATAGTTTGGATAGCTTATTCTAACTAACTATTTATTTATAAGTAAAATACTATACTATAGTATTAATTGACTTTTAGTATTTTAAATATTTTTTTATAGTTTAGCTATACAGTAGAAATTTTTATTAAAAATAAAAGCTATTAGCAGGCTTTAATTATATATTTATAAATAATATATAAAAACTTTATTTTATTTTATTATTATTAATAACTATATATTTAAATATATATAACAGGCTATTTTCTTAATACATAGTAAAATAGTATTTAGATATTTTTTAAATATATTAAATATTTAACTTATATAGGTATTATTTTAATATTTTAATTTAATTTAAACTTTAAAATCATCCGACAACTGTACTACTAATCTAATATATATAATAATATATATTATTTAAATAAGTTTTATTAATATTAGCAAAATTAGTATCTAAAAGTTTATTAAAATTAAATTATAGTATATATAAAATATTTTTATTTAGTAATTAGAATAGTATATCTGCTATAGTATTTGTTTTATTAAATCTATAAAAAAAGTAATAAAAACTACTAAATATATTTAGATACTTTAGCTATACAGAGATTTAAATATTCAAAAGTAATTATATTAAAGCTGGTTTACTTAGTAATAGTAATAGTAAAAGTATAATTAGTATATATGATATTTAATTTATTTATAGTCTAAATTATATAATAGAGCTTGCAAATTATTTATAAAGAATATAAGATTTTTAGTTTAATCAACTAATAGTTTTTTTAGCAGAAGTTAGAATACAGCTAGAAAATAGTATAAAATATATTAACATTTTAAATAGTTGATAGATAAGATTTTTATAAAGGCCTATTATATAGTAAACAATTATTTTATACCCTATATAAAAAGTATTAAAATTAATATATAATTGTTTATTATAATAAAAATATAGAAAAATATATTTTATTTAAACTTATTTTATAAGTCTTTAAATATTCTGTTTTTATAATTATTTAGCTTAAATAATGCAGTCTAAAAATAATATTTTCTAGTTTTATTTTTATTATTGAAAGATATTTTTAATAATATTATTTTATATTTTTAAAGTAGTACAGCTTACTGTATATAGTATAGTATATAATACTATAAATAGCTGGTTAGGCCTAAATAATATTTTAAAACTATAAAAATATAAAAAAAATAAATTATTTATATAGCTGTAAGCTTATTTATAAAAATACTAAAATTAAAAGTATTAATTCTTTATTTAAATAATTAAACTAATAAAAAGTCTATAAAGGCGTTAGTCGGTTTAAGTTTAATATTCTTTTGTTTAAAATATCTAAAAATCAAGTATATATACTTAAGATATTTGGTAAAAGATTTAGATACAACTATTATATTATTTATATAAATATAATAAAATATATAAAAATCTTGTAATATTAGCTTTATCTATTATTAAATATATAAAATAAATTAATATAATTTATAATTATAATATAGAATTACTTTTTATTATAATATATAATAACTACTATTTTATTATAATAGCTATATTAAATATACTATTAATAAAAAATTTATATATATTTATAATAGCAATATATATATATTCTACTAACAGTTATAATAATATTTTTTTTATAAAAATATTAAATAAAAGTCATATTTAGACTTTTAGTTTATTTTTTATAAATAAATAATAATTTAACCTTTAGAAGTTGGAGGTTTATTAGAATTATTAAAATTAAATATATAATACTATATAATAAATACTAAATATACTATTAGTATATAGCTGTAAGTAAATAATATTTTATCTTATTTATATAATATATTAAAAAGCTTATTAATTACTGTTTAATTTTTATTACTAATTTTATAAATATCTAATTTAGGAACTCTGCTTTCCCAGTCTTTTTTTAGTAGAATCTTTATCTACTATTTTTTTAGTATATTATTAACACTGATATTTAAATTATTAAGATTTATCTATATATTATATCTAATAATAATTCTTTTTTAGTTATTTAACTGTTTACTTATTTTTATATATAGTAATACTATTATTAAATATTATTATTTTATTTTTATATTTCTTAGCAGAAACTATTAATAGGTTTTTTTAAATTATTTATACTAAATGATGTATATTATTAACCTGGTTGTTAATATATACCCTATATATAATCAATTTTAATAAATAATATAAATACTAACATTAATTATAGTTTAGACTATATAAAATATAGTTTTTAAAGTTATAAAATTAACTTTCTATTTATTTATATATTTATAGTAATAATATACTTATTTTTACAATATCTGTATTTATTTAACAAATAGTAATATAGTTATTATCTATAATAGCTCTAAGTTATAAATACCTATTAATAATAATAGTTTTAAAGAATTTATTTATTATTTAAATAAAAAAAAGTCTAAATTAATAAAGTATATACAGATAGCTAGGCCTGCTTTATCTAATAATTTAAAAATATAGTTAAAACCTTCTGCCAGTTTTATTTTAATCTTAATTAATAAATTGGCTGATATATATATAACTATAATTATATATTTTTAAATATAAACTAAAGTATTAATATAATCTTATTTATACTATATCTGGATTAAAATAGAAAAGTTATTACAACTTTTTATATATATAATTTATTTACTGTAATATAGTATTATATTTTTTGCATTAATTATATTTATACTAATTAAAAAATCTAGTTTAAATTTTTTACCTTCTACAACTAGTAGTCAAATTATAATATATATAAATAATAGTGTATTCAGATTATTTAAACTATTATTTAGATATATATTTAATCTATTATTTAGATATATACTTAGAATTAGTTAAAAAAGTATATATTTATTTTTATATACATAGTAATAAGATATTTTAATCCTATTATTAATATATAAATATTTTAAATAATTTTTTTATATATATTATTTTCATTTTTAATACAAAGTTTTTATACATAATAGTTATACTATATTTTATATTAAAATATATTTACTTATACTTAGTTATTATATTAAATTTTATTATAGTAGTTGCTCTATGCTATATTTTTAAATAGTATAGTATGGTTTTATTATTATATTAATCCAATATTATTATTACAGTTTGATTAGCTTTAGAAGTAAGAATCTTATTTTTAACATTATTTTTAACTGTATAAAGAATATGCTTATATAGTTGGTTTCTAGATTTAAATACTATATACTAAGAATTATATATAGTAATAACTATATTTTAAATAATATAATATATATACTACAATTATTATTTTTATTATTATTATTATTATTTTTTATACTATAATACCCTTTTTTGTTATTCTTATTTTAATAGTTGTTCTTATTATTTTTAGTAATATAATTAGAATTCTTATTATTTAGACTATTCTTTTAGATTTAGTAGAACTAGAAAGTATAATATATATATATTTATTATATTAGTAATAATAATTATACTTTTTGTTATTTTTACTATTATTATTATAGTAATAAAAGTATACTTAGTTTATTTAACAGTTACTTTTATATTAATTTTATAATTACTTTAGCTTGTCTTTTTTAGATATATTATTTTAAAATCTATTAGCTAGTACTAGCTAGCTAAAATAAAAAGTATTCTACTATAAATCTTAATATCTATTATATTGATTAGTATTTTTTTATTTTTATATTTATTATTATCCTTCCGGTAGTTTCTTTATAGAAGTAGTAGTTTTTACAGGCTTAGAATAGTTTATAGTTAAAAATTTAGTATTTTTAGATTTTATTATTTTAATTGAAAAATTTATTTTTATAGTTGCAGTTATTTTAATAACAGTTTATATATTTATTTTCTTATAAGTATTTCTAAACTATTATTATATAAATATTATAGAATCTAGTTTAGCTAAAAACTTACTTTTAGTTATTTTTTTATTCAGATAATAAATATAGATAATAAGTTTTAAACATAGTTAAATCTAAATTA
Organism: Aspergillus uvarum CBS 121591; assembly: GCF_003184745.1. Lineage (NCBI taxonomy): Eukaryota > Fungi > Ascomycota > Eurotiomycetes > Eurotiales > Aspergillaceae > Aspergillus > Aspergillus uvarum. Next base: position 490,067 of record NW_020291313.1, read on the forward strand.
TATTTAACTAGTTGTATATATCTGTTATATATACTGTTTTAAAGTCTATTATTATCTTTTAAATAAATATTTAAATAGAATAATCTGTTTAAATATTTTTTTATAGTATATATAGTATTAGTTAGCAGAAAACTATATACTTATTTAAATCTAAGAAAAAATACTTTTAAAGGGCTGGAAGAATGCCTGTATATATAGGCTTATTTATATAAAGATTTTTAACCTTTAAAAAAAATACATACTAATCCAGTACAGATTTTGGTAAGTATATTTATAAATTATAATATATAACCTTTTTTTATAACAGGCAATATTTTTAATACAGTTTATAAAAATATAGATATTTTTAAATTATATAGAATATATTTATAATAAGAATATTTTATATATTAGTTAAAATAATTTAATACTAGCAGCTGGGGCGGCTGAGGCAGTTAAAATAGTTAATTCAATTAAAGTAAAAATAGCATTCAATTTTAGTCTTATAAAGCTTACTAGTCTGTATATTTTTTATTAGTAAAGCCATACTTAGCTAATATATATATATATATATATATATATTTATTTAGTTTATTTAAATACTAATTTTAACAAAACAAGTATCTATATCTAAATATATATTATAAAATCTTTATTGAATATTACCTATATTATTCTTTTAGAAATATTTAGGGGGGTATTTTAATATTTTTTTATACCTATAAAAAAGCCTATATTAAAAAGTTTTATAATAGTTGGTGGGGCTGTGGTTACTACTATACTAAATTTATTAGCTTTTTAAAAATATTTTTTAATATATTTAAATTAGTTTAAATATTTATTTAAATATTTATTTAAATATTAAAACTGCTGGCTGAACTAAAACTTAAATAGTATATTAAAATCTGTTTTTTAAAATATATAGGGTTTTAAAAGGGATAATAAAAATAGTTTTATATAAATATTAAAATATATATTTGATATATCAGCCGCCGGCTGCTGACTACTATTCGATAATCTTTTATTAAACTTTTAAAACTTATATAAATAAAAAAATATTTAAGTCTTTATTTATTATATATACTTATAAATATATACTAATATTTATTTAGTATAGTTGCAGTTACAGTAAGGCAGGTTATTGTTATTTTTTTTATTTAAAATTATTTTTAATTAAAAAAATTAAAATATTTTTTTAGAGATATTTTTTTTAAAAACTTATTTAGTATATTTAGAAAAGCTGCTACTACTACTGCTGTAAATAAATACTAAAAAATTCTATATATTTATATAAATAAATTATCTAACTTAGTAATAATATATAAAGTTTTTGATACTTATTTATACTTTTATTTAGATATTTATTTAGATATTTATTTAGATATTCTGTTAGGTATCAGCTTAGATATAGAAGTTAAAATAAAAGTAAAAGTTTAAAAAATTAATTCTACTAATTTAAATAATAAAAATAATATTTTAGGTAGTAAGTCTGCTTTAATTATATAAATTAAAAGGTCTACTAAAGATATTGCTTAGCTTAATACTTAGAATACAGATTTTAATTATATATAATCTAATAGTCTTTTTAGTTATTAGATATCTAACAATTTTTATTTTTCTAGCTAAATAAATAAAATATTTATTAGTATGATTATAGTATTTAGTTAAATTATAAAAATCTTTAACTGCTATATATAAGGATAGTCTATATAAAACCAGTCTAGTAAATAAAGGAAATTAATTTTAAATATAAAAGTAGGATTTATTTTTAATATATGTATAGCTTTTTAAACTATGTCTTTATTAAACTTTTAGATAAACACTAATAATATAGTAGTATAGAATAATATTATTAAATATTCTAATATAATATAATAATTTATTAAATATATAGATATTATAAATAGAAATATATATTGCTTATTTAAATAATTATTTACTTATTTTTCTAAACAGTCGGTTGTTTGGTTATTTAGTTATTTAGTAAAAGTTTTAGAATATTACCTATCAAATAATCTTTTACTTATATAAAATTTCTAATATTTATTTATTTAGGTATTTTACTACTATAAGTACAGCAGAGATATATTTATTTATATATATAATTTTTAGTAGCTCTAATATTAATATTCGATATATTACTTTTTTAAAAAAGAAAGCTACTGGATTAAATAGGATAGACCAACTACTGTTAGATTATTATAATCTTTTATATATAAGTATAAGTAAATAATTAATAATATAAAGCTTGATTGATTAAACTATCTGCAAGAGGCGAGCCGCTTAAGGGTGCCGCCAGAGGCGGTGCCCAGCGGCAGAACAGCCGCGGGCTTGACATCTAATTTCTTTTTTTTACTTCTGCACCAAGTTCTGCGGTTATAATCTAATATTATTTTTAAAAATATTTAATTAATTATTTATAACTTTATTAGTACTATAGAATTGAAATAATAATATTTAGTATATTTTTAAAGGAATAGTTTTTTTATTAAAAATAAACTAACTTATATACAGCTATTAACTATAATATTTTTATTTTTATAAAATTAATTAGCTTTTATACCTTTACTTTTTACTATATAAATGTTTTTAAATAAAATAGAATTTTAGCCAACAGATTTTAATATACTATAAATTATTTTGTCTTAAAAAGAAAATCTTTACTACTACTCCTATTATTATTATTTTTACTATATTTTTTATCTTTATAATTATATTTATATTAGTTTTTATTTCTATTTTTATTACTACTGCTGCTGCTGTAACTATTATTACTATATTAAATATTATTATTGTTGTTATTTTATATGATTATATATATTTATAAAAGATATATCTAATAACTTATTATAATAAATATTTTACAGCTTCCACTGTTTTTATTTTTATAAATTTTAAATTCTTTTTATTTTTGAAAAATATATCTCAGGTTCAATATAATGAGCCTGTACTTTATGAGTATATTAATAATAAAAAATAAAGTAGTATTTTTATTAAACTATTCATAGTAGTTCAATTTTTAGATTATAATATAATAGTAGTTATGAAAGTACTAGATTTTCTTTAAATAGATTTACAGCTTTTATTAGATTATAAGTAGATTTATATTAATAAACCTATTAGATAATTTATATTATAAATTAAATAATTAGATTTTAAATAGCTGCCTGTCTAGGTCTAGCTTTATAAAAATATTTTTATAGCTAAAGCTGGCCGGCAGCCGCCGCCTAATAAAATATATAAATACTATTCTAATTATTTTTAAAAAATATTCTATAACTATATTAGTAAGAAAACTAGGTAGTAGTATAATAACTATTTATATGTAGACAATAAATATTATTTTTTTATAAAGTAATATTTTTTATTTTTGTATATTCTAACTACTATATACTATAAATATATATTATAATTTATATTAAATATATAAAAATTTAAGATTATAAATAGTTTATAAAATATATTTAATTTTTAGCTTTTATTTAAGTTTTTATTTAAATCTTCTATATTTTTATAATGTAAATTTTTATAGAGGTATAAGTAGTATAGATTTATAATAAACTTTTAAATACTTTTTTTTATAACATTTTTTTATTTAAGTAGAATCTTCATAGTTTTTTTATACTACTATAAATTTAGTAGTATCTTTAAATAGTATTTATAGCTATTTAAATTTTTATTTTTTCATAAAAATATTCTTACAGATCTATTTTTTTATTATATAATATTTACAGAGTATAAAAATATAAGAAATATTATAAATTTATAAATCTATAAATAGCTTTAACTTATAAATATATTTATTTATTTTTTAATTATATAAACTAATCTGCAGTAGTATTAATCTAATATTTAATTTAGTTTTTTAACAACAAATCCAAATTTTTAGGCAAACAGTAACAACACAGTAGTATAAAATAATACTATTTAATATTCTAATTTAATATAATAACTTATTAAATATATAGATATTATAAATAGAAATATCTGGTTGCTTATTTAGACTATTATTTACTTATTTTTTTAAATATTACTTATTCGGACTGTTATTTCCTTGCTTTTTTCAGTATTTTATTTTAAAATATAAATTGTAAGGTGACTCTTTGCTTATATAAAATTTGTAATATTTAGTTAAACTATTTTATTACTGTAAGCACAGCAGAGGTGTGTTTGTTTGTATATATAACTATTAGTAGTTTAATATTAACATTCTATAAGTTGCTTTTTTAAAAGAAAGAACTGCTAGATTAAATAAAATAGGCTACTATTATTAAACTGTTATAATATTTTATACATAAGTATAAGTAAATGATTAATATAAAGCTTAATTAATTAAACTATCTATAAAAGGTGAGCCGGGAGCTTAAGGGTACCGCCGTAGGCGGTGCCCAGCGGCAGACCAGTCACGGGCTTGACAACTTATATAAAATTTTTAATACTTATTTATTTGGCTGTTTTATTACTCTAAGTACAGGAGAGATGTATTTATTTATATATATAATCATTAATAGTCTTATATTAAGATTCCATAGATTACTCTTTTAAAAGAAAAAACTGCTGGATTAAATAAAATAGGCTACTACTATCAGATTATTATAATCTTCTATATGTAAGTATGAGTAAATGATTAATATAAAGCTTGATTGATTAAACTATCTTAGAGGCCGGCATCTTAGGGTGCCGCCAGAGGCGGTGCCCAGCGGCAGAATAGCCGCGGGCTTGGCAACTAATATAATAATATTTTAATTTTTTTTCTAGTATTTTTATACAGGTTATTGGGATTATATACTTTTCATAAAATTAAAGATAGACTTTATTTTTTTTACTAAATTATATTAACTTCTAATTTTTATTATACATTTTTTTATATTAATTACAGCAAAGTTATATACTTTTATAGTATTAAAATAAATTAAAAATTCTTATTTTTATAGTAGTTATTTTATAAGATTTTATAGACTTATAAGCTTTAGTTTAAATATAAGTTTATAAAAAGATATCTTAGTAGCTATATTAAATAAACTATTTATTATATTAATAAACAAAAAAAGGTAGTTAATCCAGTTAGTATAAAAATATAATATATATATATAATAAAATATTATTTTAATTATTTGATTTATACATTTTATTTAACTATTTATTTAGGGGTGCTATATAGTTAAATATAATTATTAAATGTTTAATTTTTAAAAAATATCTTTTTAAAATATACTTTTAAAATAGATGTTTTGGTCTAAAATAAAAACTTAAAATATTTTTTAGTTATATTTATATAAACAAAATATTAGATAATTTATTTATTACTTTATTAATTATTTAGTATTATTAGAAACTAAACTAATATATTTTATAAACTTATTAATAAAAACTATTAATTAATTATATTTATCTATATTTTCTATATTAGTTATTTTTTATTAAGGTGTTTTAAACAGGCAGTAAACTAATAATAAAATTTATTATTATAATATAAAAAAATAGTAGAAGAAATAATTAGCTAAAGATTTTTAGAAGATTTATATTAGTATATTTTATTTATTAAATAAAAATATAGTACTTAATATATTATTAAAGTAAATGCCTTTTTTAATATATAGCTAGTTTATTTATTATTTAAAAATATTTATTAAAACTTTAATAGCCGCAGTTATTATAAATTATAATATAATATTTTTAACTACTAGTTTTAGTATATAAATTTATTTATTTTTAATAATAATTATATTCTGTTTTTTAGCTTAAAACTTGGTAATATATCTAAATATATAAAAAATACTATTTTTAAAAATATACAGTAGCTTTATATTAGGAATATTTTATAGGATTTAGATAATATAAGAAATATAGTAGTTGTTAGGGTATTTTTAATATAGTTAAGCCTTAAGTTTCTTTTATATTTTAAGATTTAATATTTTAAAAAAGGTGGTCTTATTGATATAAATTAGAATATAATTCTAAAATAGTATATTTCAAAAAGTATAATTTTAAGATAGTGTATTTAAAGGGGTATAGTCCTAAAATAATATATTTAAAAGTAATTCTACTGTATTAAGTATAATATAGTCTTAATTAATCAGCTTATCAAAATTAAAAAAGGTATAGGATAAACCTTTTAATAGTAGGCAGCTTAGAGTATTAGCTAGATTATTTATTTAATTTATATAGTAATATATTATTAAATAATATTACTAAATAAATTAAAAAGTAGATACTAAATATAAATATAAATATTTAAGTACTACTATATTAAATATAGTTTTTTAAAGAAGGCTAATAGTACTAATATAATTAGTATATATAAACAAAGGTATATAATATAAACTACTTTAATAAATGATATTAAATTTTTTTTAATTATCTAAATCAGATAGGAGACTTGAAACTTAGTTAGCTAGTAGTTATATTCTATAAAAATTAAAGTTTCATTTAAAAATATAATTAGTAATATCTATATATAAGATAGTAGTTTAGAAAGATTTTTATATATATAAATACTATTTATAGATATAAAGTATAAAACTATACTATACCCATTTTTTAATATATAAAAAATAATATATAGTTAGTATTTAGAATAATAATATACTAGTATAGTATTTTTACTAAACTTACTTTACAAGTTAGTATATAAGTCTAATTTTTATTATATAGTATTCTAACTAGCTGTAGTTATATAAATCTTATAATTATAGTTTTTATTATTAAATAAGTATTTAAATAGTTATATTTTATACTTCTAAAATAGCTGTATATATTTTATATAGTAAAGAATATAGTATTTTAAATAGTTAGTAGATTTTAGATAACACTCTAAAAAAGTAAAAGTTTTAGAAAATTTAAGACTGTATATAGCTATAAGCTTATTCTTTAATATAATAAATTCTATATTACTAACTTTTTAATTAAATAGCTGGATAAAAAAAACTAATAAATATTTTATATAATTCTAGTTTTATATTTAAGTACTGTAGATATTAAAATATAATATAAAAATACTTAATATACTAGTCTAAACTAATAAATATAATTACTAAATTATTAATATGTATAATAAAATATTTTATACTCTTATAGATTCAAGTCTATTTACTGTTAGATATAGGATATAGTATTAATAAATTTCATTATTATTATATAAAATATCTTTTAATTATAATATATAATAACTGCTAAATATTTATATTTATTTTTTTAACGAATTATTAATAAAAGTATATATATATATATTTAATAAATATTTAGATAATATGTTTTACCTGAGTTAGATATAAGTTAAAAATAGTAAATTTATTTACATTTTTAAAATTAACTACTATTTTGTTTTCTACAGTTTACTAGCTGCTTTATAAATCTATTACTATTATTAATATAATAAATATTAAATATATTATTAAAATATGCCCTGTTATATAAAATATTTTTTTATATATAAAAATTATTGAATATTTTATTTATTATCTTTGAATCCTTTATAGAAACCCTATAAATATATGGTTTAGATTAATTTTTATTTTATTTTTTTTTAGGAATGCTAAGGTACTAATTTTTAGATATATTAATAAAATTAATATTTAAATTATTTAGATTTATTTATACATTATACTAAGTAAAAACCTTTTTAAGCTGTCTAACAGTATTAGAAGTATTTATATAAATTATAATACTATTAAATAATCTATTTATTTTTAGTAAATGATTTTATATAATAGTATTTATAATAGTAGTATTAAATTAGTTGTTAATATATCTACAGTAAAAATTATATTTTAAAAAATAGTATAAATAATAATATTACTATTTATTTAAAAATAAATTATTTAATAAGTTAAATTTATTCTATATTTTTAAAAAGTATAATTAATATTAATTAGAAACTATACTAAATATTATATATATTTTTCGGCCCTATAATAACTATTATAATTATTATTAAAAATACTATTTAATCTAGAGTATTAGAATACTACTAGGTTTTTACTATTTGTATTTATAATTTAAATAAAAAGAATTAGTATCTACTAGGTGGATGTATCTTATAAAGCTGTTATTAAAAATTATTAGTGTTAAATAAATAATTTTAGTTATTAACTAATATTGTTTAGTTTTAAAAAGTATATTTATAGTTATATTATATAGTATTATTATATACTTAATTAAATAAATAAAAATATTAATATATTCTTTTGCTTAAATCTTCATATTTATTTGTAAACCTTTATATTTTTCAAAATATACTTTCTGTTAATTACAGTTAAATAAAATATTTTTATAATTTATAATATCTATATCTATAAATAAATCTGTAATAAGATTCAGATTGTTTTATATAATTATATATATAGTAACATATATCTAACTGTATAATTAGTAAAGTTTTTAACTAATAGTAATATAATCTTAAAAAAATAAAAAAAGTATATATTAAAAATAATATATATATTTACTAAAAAATATAAACTAATTGTTATGGGTAATCCCTGAGGGTATGGTGAACCACCAACAGCTTGCCTACATATTCCTAACAGAGGAGTTATAATATTAATAACTTAAAAACCCCCTTTAGTATTTAACTTCTAGAATCTTACTATACCTTTAGAATAGCAAGGATTAGTTTTAAAGAGAATAAACTACTACTATTTTATATCTAACTAAGTTATTTATTTTTAATAATTTTAATTCTTTTTTTTAGTTATTTATAGGATACAGTATATCACAGTAATCATTATATTCTAATAGCAGTTTAAAGTCGGAAACTTTTTCTACTACTAATAGTTTATTATTTTCATTACTAGATTTTTTAATAGAGGATTTTACTGTAGTTAGAGATACTATTAGCCGACTATAAAATTATTAGTAGTTATAAAAATAAATTACTAAACTATAATAGAAAATCTAATATAATAATATTAAATTATAACTAATCTCGTAATAGAAAACTTTCTTACTTTTAAACAAACTTAAAATAAATATTAAAATTAAAAATATTTTGTAATTTAAACTTTTTTTTAATATTTAAAAGCATTAGAAGTAGTTTTATAATCTAAATTATAATTTTTAAAAAGTACTATTTAAATTTTATAATAATTATTATAAAATTCTTAAAGCTGTAAACTATATAAATACAATTTATTAGTAGAAATAGTACTATTACTTTAATAAATTACTACAAAAATATAAAACAAAATTAGCTATTTATAGTCTGTTTTTTCTAAATAAATATTTTTTTATTTAAAATACTGTTATTTTTAAATTTAATATAATAAGCCAGCTAGAACAAGCGCGGTAGTAAAATAATTAAAATTCTTATAAATTCTATACTTATTTTTATACTTTAAAGCAATATTTTTTTAGAGCTACTAAAAGAAAATACAGCTATACTTTTTTTATAAAATTACTTTCTCATTTTAGTTGCTATATTAAAAAATATATATATTAGCTGTTTAAAAAATAAGATAAAATAGTATCTTTTACTATTTATTATTAGAACTTATATATATAATAGTAAAAATATAAATAGGAATCTAATATATTTAATATATTTTAAAAATATCTATAATTTTATAAAAATATCTAATTTTTAATCCCCAGACCTAACTATATTAATACAACTAAAAAACAGTTATAATATTTTTATATAATAGTACTAAGTATTTTATAAATTAATATTTTTAAAAAAAAAGAAACTAGTTTAAATTTAAAAACTGTAAGCTAAAAAAATTAATATAAAAAAATAAAATAGGCTAAAACTAACTTCTCTGTCTTAGTCTTATATTATAAAGTAGGAACAGCCGATAAAATATTAATACTAATATAAATTTTCTATATTAGAAAAATCTATACAGATATTAATAGTTATATAGTATATAATCTAGTTAGTATTATATTTATATAGTAATACTTTTTTTAAAAATCTTTAAAGCAACTGTTTTAGCTGGAAGCTATTAACTATACTTTTATTACCAGCTATAAAGTATAAAATATTTTTTTAAATATTACTAATTTAAAAAAGATATAATATTATTTTATTAGACTATATATTACTACTAATTAAGATATTTTAATCCTATTTTTTATAACTACCCTATTTAATTATAAAATCTATTTATTACTATAGAATAAGAAATAGTGGTTTAAATTTAATAAAATCTAAAAGCTAAAATCTTAGAAGTTTGTTAAGACTTACTGAAACTATACCTATATTTATACTATTATTAAAAAAGCTGTGGCTTTTTAGTAATAACAACTCCCAGCAATACTACTAAAATAATCCTATTTTAATAGAACTAGTTAAAGTTTCTGATATCTTTTTTTCTAATTAATTTAAAATTCTTTTAAAATACTATAATAAAAACTATACTATTAATTTTTTTAAAGGTAAATTACTGCTGTTTGGGCCTATTTACCCTCTATTAAAATAAAAACTTTCTATATTTAAAGACTATATTAATAAAAATACTATAAATAAAAAAATATGTTTATTTAAAAGTTCTATAAAGGCTCCTATTCTTTTTATATTAAAAAAATAAAAGTTTATAATTATATATAGATTACTGTAGACTTAATAAGATTACAGTTAAAAATTAATATTTACTATTTTTAATTTTTAAGATTTTAGATTATCTTACAGAATACAAATACTTTAGTAAGATTAATATTTAAAATACTTATTATTATATCTGTATTAAAAAAAAAGAATAAATAGAAAACTGTATTTTATATTTATTACAGCTATTTTAAATATATAGTTATACTATTTAGCTTAATTAATATATCTGTTTTTTTTTAAAATTATATATACTTTATATTATATAATATTCTTAATACTGTTTGCATTGCATACCTGGATGATATTTTTATATTTTCTATAATAAAAATTAATTATACTAAATATATTAAATAGGTGCTGGTATAATTATAATAAGCTAATTTATATACTAAACTTTTAAAATACTTTTTTTTTCAGCAGTAAGTTAAATTCCTGGGTTATATTATATTTTTTATAAAAATTATAATAGATCCTAGTTAAATTAATACTATTATTTTATAGCTGTTATCTACTACCTATTATAATATCTAGAATTTTCTAAGACTTTATAATTTTTACCAGAGGTTTAATTATAATTTTCCTTTATTAGTATTACCTTTAACCAACCTGCTAAAAGAAAGTTAAAATAGTAAAAAGCCTAATGTCAGATTCTTATGATCTTCCATACATAAGTATAAGGGAATAATTAATATAAAGCTTAATTTATTAAACTATCTGTAAAAGGCGAGCTGGGAGCTTAAGAATAATACTAGAGGCAGTACCCAGCAGCAGAACAGCTGCAGGCTTAACAGTACCCCTTTTTATAAGATTTATTATTTTTAATAAGTAAATATATAAAGTATTAAGGCGTAAGCAGAATAATGAAAAAATATACAAACAAATAAATAAAAATTAAAAGTAATAAAAATTAAAAGTAGTTAAAAATCTGTTAAATAATTTTACAGGCTTAGATAATCTCTGTATAATTAGTATTAATAGTATTATTAATATACTTATTAATTTTAATAAGCTTGGCTTAAGCTTTGTTTATATTTTTATAATATTTATACTATAAATATACTTATTAATTATTTATAAAAAAATATATAACTAAAAAAGTTTTTTAGTATTTAGTAATTATAGTATTAATAGAGCTAAAAGCTTACAACAGTTAAAAGAAATTTAAAAATTTACTAAAATATCAGCAGGTATCTGGTAAGCAGGGGGTATAAACAGATCTGTATTTAAATTAAAACTACTATTATTATTACTATTACTATTATTATAAACTAGGGGTTAAGTATTTTAAATAATATTCTAAAAAATATTATATAAAATATTCTAAAACTAATATTATACTATATTCTACTAGGTGTTTGGGTTTGTATTCTGCTGTATATTCTACAGCAGCTGTATAGTATACTATTAAATATTCTATTTTATATTTTACTATATATTTTACTATATATTCCATATATTATAAAGTATTTGTAAGTATATAAGTATATTTAAAAAATTAATATTAATACTATTAGCTTTATCCAGCTTAAATATTTTACTAATATAATAATTATAGAGTAGATTAGTTTTAAAATATTATAAATTACTAATAAGTATTTATCTGTTTATTTTATATACTACTATAGATAATATCCAGAATATATATACTTTATCTAAAATAAGATTATTAATAAATAACTACTAAGGCTGTTTAGAAATATTATAAATTATATATTACTTATAGTAATTAGTTTAAACTGTATAGTAGTTGCTAAGGGGGAATCTAGTAACTACTTATTTAAAATAAAAATATTATTACTATATTCTAAGTTTTTTTCACTATATTTCTAAGATCTAGACTTAATTTATATAGGCGGCTTTTTTATTATATAATATATACCAACCCTTATATTGCAGAAAGAAATATATACTATATATATAAAAAATAAATATATAACTAAAAGAAACTTAATTTATATAAATTCTATTTTTAGTATTAAAGTTATTTAGGTATCTTACGAACCTTTCAGCTGCAGTTATTTTTTTAATAATAAAATATATTCAGTAATTAAATAGGTATATACTGTATAGTAGTCAGATACTACTAATAGTAGGATTTTAAAATATAAATACTTTTAGCTATAAATCTGTTTCTGCAGTTAGAATAGTACCTTATTTTTTTAGTAGAAGCTGTTTTAAAAAGATAGGGCTACTAATATTTTAAATTAAAAGCTTATATCTTACCCTTTCTATAGTAAAAAGATTTTAATATTAAGTATAATAAATAAATATCCAGTTAGGTAAAGCTTTTCTTTTTATATTTATTATACTAGGCAATATTTTAAAGAAAAACAGGCAAATAAAAAAAAAGAATAATTATATTAGAAGGAAATAGGGTATTCAAATATTTATTTAGTTAAATAAAAAAAGTAAAATAAAAAGATGTATTTAATTATTTAGTATATAAAATAAGGTAAGATAAGAGGTAAGATAAGGTATAAAATAAAATAAAAAATATAAAAAAATAATAGATAAAATAATTTAAGGAAAATAGTATAGGGAAAAGAATAGCATTTATATATATAAAAGAAAAAGAATAGTATTTATATATATAAAGAAAATAAAGTACAAACTAATATAAAAATATTTAAAATATTAATAATTTTATTTATAATACTTAAAATCTTTTAGCAACCTATTTATATTAAATTATTTATTTAAAATCTACTTATTATATACAGGTCTATAGCTTTTTTAATAGATTAAATACTTTTTTACTTTAATACTGTTATAGTAAGGGCAGCTAATTGTTAAGCTTTTAGTTATTTACTTTGTTTTATAGCAGTTATTTTTTTTTATTATTTATTATAAACAGGCGGCGGATGCAGTAGCTGATATTACTAAAAATCTTTATCAGCTAAAGCAGATTTTAATTAAGTAACTAAAATAACTAAATAAATTTTTTAAGTAGTAGAAAGTTTAAGCCTATATATTAATTTATCTACTTATTCTAAGATTTAGAATAGTCTAATATATTAATAGTTAAATTTATTTTTTATTATATATATATATAATATAGGCAATATATAATCTTTATAAAATTAAAGGTATATAAAAAAATCCTTCTTAAATTTAATTAGTTTATACTTCTAATTGTAGTACTGCTCTATTAAGACTGCTGTATATTTATATACTTTTTTAGTATTAAAATAAATATAGTAGTCTTACTTATAAAAAACTAAATAAACAGCTAATTAAAAAAAGTATAGCTTAGTTTTATATATTAATTTATATAATATTTTATTTGTTATTACACTCTGCAAACTGTTTATTATAAATATAATAAGAACTAAATAATTTATTTAAATAATATTATTAAGATTTTATATATATATATACCTAAGTATAATCTTTATAGTTTAAATAGTTTATTCTAATTAATTATCTGTCTGTGGATGGGATGCTGTACTATAGTACTAATTAATCTTTAGTACTTTAAATATTTTTTTTTATAATTTAGCTGTAAAGTAGAAATTTTTATTAAAAATAAAAACTGTTGGCAGGCTCTAATTATATATTTGTAAATAATATATAAAAACTTCGCCTTATTTTATTATTATCTAGTTTAATAAACTGGGGATTATTTTAATTTTTTTAATAAATTTATTTATTATTATAAAACATTAGTTGTATTTCTTTACAAAAAAACAATAAAATTAAGTATTATAGTATAAAATAAAATGGGTAGTAAAATAATTAGCTGTAGGTTACTATAAAAATAATAATAATAAATCTTATTAATAAAATATAAGAAACAATACTTTATATACTTATATAGGTTTTTTTATTCTTTATATAAAACTAAACCTTTAAAAGTATTAGTATATTTATTAAATTTTTAATAATTATAATTATTATATACTATTTTATATACTTTGCATGTAAGTAAATAGAAAATAAAAAGCTAAGGCTTTTTAGTAATCTTATTATTATTAATAACTATATATTTAAATATATATAGCAGGCTATTTTTATTAATATAAAGCAGGATAGTATTCAGATATTCTTTAATTATATTAAATATCTAATTTATATAAGTATTATTTTAATACTTTAATTTAACTTAGACTTTATATTATTTAATAACTATACTACTAATCTAATATATATAATAATATATATATTATCTGTATAAGTCTTATCAGCGTCGGCAAAGTCGGCATTTAAAAGTTTATTAAAATTAAATTATAATATATATAAAATATTTTTATTTAATAATTAGAATACTATATTTACTATAGTGTTTGTCTTACTAGATCTATAAAAAATAAGTAATAAAAACTACTGAATATACTCAGACACTTTAGCTATATAAAGGTTTAAATATTTAAAAATAATAATATTAAAACTAGTTTATTTAATAATAGCTACTATAGAAGTATAATTAGTATATATAATATTTAGCTTATTTATAGTCTAAATTATATAGCAGAGCTTATAAATTACTTATATAAAATATAAGATTTCTAGTTTAGTTAGCTAATAGTTTTTCTTAGCAGAAGTTAAGGTACGGTTAAAAAATAGTATAAAATATATTAATATTTTAGATAGTAGATGCGTAATATTTTTATAGGGGCCTACTATATAATAAGCTATTACTTTATATTCTATATAAAAAATATTAAGGTTAATATATAATTACTTATTATAATAAAAATATATAAAAAATATATGCTACTTAAATTTAGTTTACAAGTTTTTAAATACTTTATTCTTATATTTATTTAGCTTAAAAAATACAGTCTAAAAATATTATTTTCTGGTTTTACCTTTATTATTAGAAGATATCTTTAGCAGTACTATTTTATATTCTTATAGTAGTACAGCTTATTAAATATAATACAGTATATAGTACTATAAATAATTAATTAGATTTAAATAATATTTTAAAACTATAAAAGTATATAAAAACTTTATTATTTATATAGCTGTAAGCTTATCTGTAGATATACTAAAATTAAGGCTGTTAATCTTTTATTTAAATAGTTAAACTAATAAAAAGCCTATAAAGGCTTTAGTTGGTTTAAATTCAATATTTCTTTATTTAAAGCATCTAAAAACTAAATACAGATATATAAGATGTTTGGTAAGAGACTTAGATATAATAACTATATTATTTATATAAGTATAATAAAATATATATGTTATGGGATGAACTTAGATTGGTTCTAACCTAAGCATGCTGTATAAATAAAAAGGAATAGTTAGAAAACAGAAAGATTATAGAGGTCTGGTAGGAAGATAAAAAAACTACAGTTATATATAGTAAATATTATAAATCTGTCCTGTAACAGTACCCCTCTTTTTATTTAGATTTTTAAAAAAAACTATTTACCGAAGCGGGCGCTGAGTGTAGAACTATATACTATAATTTTTATATAAATTTTATTCTAGATTTTAAAGAGCTTTTTATAGTTAGAAATCTAGTAGTTGTTTAACCTATAATATAGATAAAAATTATTTTTAAAATAATAAAAACAGTAAGATAAAATAAATATAATAAATAAAACTAGTAAGCTTAGGCAAGCTGTAAATATTTTTATAAAATTTATATTTATTAAATCTAATTAAATAAGTACAGTAGGCTTTAAAGTAGATTTAATAATAGATTTAAAAATTAATTAGATAGTATACCAGTCGGCATACTAAATAAGTTTAATATATTTATTATATAAATAGTTAAATATTAAGTTATTAAAGTTTTCTAAGATCTGGTATAGATTTAATTATAATTACTGGTAGAATATAGTTATATATAAGATATCCAGCCAGATAATTATATCAGCTTTGTATAAAAATTATTTAAAATATATAAAATAAGTAATAAATAATTTATTATTTTTTTAGTATATTAATATAAATTATTAAATAGCTTTCTGTTATTTATACAGGTTGTAATATAATTATATAAAAAATTAAAACATATTTTTTAAATTTTAGAATTATTTATTTTTTATAAGCTGGCGGAGGTGTAGGACTAAAGCCTATTAAAATTATTTTAATTAATTTTAAATATAGTTAAAAGTATTAGTTTTAAAAAATTAATTAGATTATAGCTTTGCTTTAATAAAAAAAAGCTATATATATAGTATATATAGCTTACTGTTAAAGTAAAACAGATTAGATGGACAGATTTTAAATACTAAATATATAATTTATTATATATAAAGCTATTAGATTTTAGTATAAGATATATTTAAACTAGTATATAGCTGCTGGATTTTAGTATATTAGTTTTAGAGTTCTTATTAAAGCTGCTGTACTAGCAGAATAAAAAATATTTATTTAAATATTATAAAAAAATTATATATAATTAAAACAGGCAGGTTGGAATAAAACTAGTAAAACTTTTATTCTAAAATATATAATAATTATTTAATTACTATTATTAGTAGATAAGTAAATTATTTTTAATATTATAAAATAAACTTAGATTGGTTCTAATCTAAGCATGCCGTACAAATAAAAAGAAATAGTTAGAAAACAGAAAGATTACAGAAGTCTAGTAGAAAAATAAAAAGACTGCAGTTATATACAGTAAGTATTACAGGTCTGTCCTGTAACAATATAAAAGTCTTCTAATATTAGGTTTATCTGGTATTAAATATATAGAACTAAATTAATATAGTTTATAATTATAATACAAAATTACTTTTAGCTGCAGTGTGTAACAACTGCTATTTAATTATAATAGCTATACTAAATATAGTATTAATAAAAGAAAATATATATATTTATAACAGTAATATATATATATTTTACTAGCAGTTGTAATATTTTTTATAAAGACATTAGATAAAGATCTGGTTTAAACTTTTAGTTTACTTTTTATAAGTTAATAACAACTCAACCTTTAAAAGTTAAAGGCTTGTTAGGATTGTCTGGATTAAATATATAATACTATATAATAAATACTAAATATACTATTAGTATATAGCTGTAAATAAATAATATTTGTATTTATTTATACAGTATATTAAAGGTTTTATTAATTACTGCTTGATCTCTTTTACTGATTTTATAAATATATAATTTAAAAACTTTACTTTTCCAGTTTTTCTTTAGTATGTTGCGGCCGGTGCGGGTAGTTCTGCCATGACAGTCCGCCTCCGGGCACTCTTTAATGTATACTAGCTACTCTTAACTTAAGAAAAACAATAATTAAGATTATAAGATATTATATTGTATAAAGGCTCCAATAATAGTAGTATATCTAAAATTATATTTTTAAAATATTAATTTTTTTGCTTCTAGGCCTCCAAAGAGCCTGGCAGTTAAAAGATTACTTCTATTAAAAAGTAATATTATACTTTACAGTAAAAAAATATATTCTAATTATTCTTATTACTTAATACTTTATATTATATTTTATAGTACTTAGTTATACTAGTACTTAGCAATATTAGTTTTAGGCTTTTAGATTAATTAAATATCTGCTGCTTGTATAAATATCTACTTATATATATTAAAATATACAGTATATTAAGTTAGGCTACTAAATTACTTTTTTTATATATACTTTTCTAAGTAACTTTATTTTACAGTTTAACTATAATATAGTTAATTAAATAATTTATATTCTATATATTATAATACTTACTATAAATACTTTGACTGGGATATTAATTGATTGGTGCTAAATAAGGTAGTTTAAGAATTTTACTGTATTATAAAGTATCTGCTAATTATACAGTACTTTTAGTAATAGCTATAAGACTAAGTATCTAATTAAACTAGACTAAAAAAACCAGAGAAACTGCTAGAATATACTGTATCTAGATCTACAAATAAAATATCTAGTATTAGAGATTCTAAGTAATTTAAATAATAAAAATAAATTTTATAAATACCTATAGTATATAAATCTAAGCTACTATTAATAAGACTATACTAATTATATACCATTTATATAAAGGATATAAATAGTACCAGATATATACTTTTTTTTTATTAAATATCTTTTTAAACATCTTTCTAAATATTTTTCTAAATATCTATACTATTTAAATCAGACTTAGTATACTAATTTTTTTTCTTATATTTACTACAGATTTAGAAGTAGTACTTTTAATATTTATATCTACTTTATTTATATTTATTATATTTATATTTACTATATTTATATCTACTGTATCTATATCTGCTATATTTTTTATAAAAATTATTTTACTATATTATATATTTATTATAAAAGCTGATTTATTAATAAACCTACTATCTACTGCTTTTATACTAATTATATTACTAGACAGACTATCTAGTATTAAAAAGTCTTAAAATATTAATCTATTAATTAATATATTCTAATTTTTAAATATATTTTGTTTTTTAAATACTTACTTATTAGAATATATTTTTATTGTCTTAGACTTTTCTACAATCAGCAAAGCTAAAGATACTTTATTTTTTAGTTTTTTTTTATACTATTTAAAAACAGTATGCTAGATACTTTTAAATTATCTAAATTTTTATTTATTTTTTATTATTCTTTATTTTAATACTATAATACAAACTATTTTATAAAATTAATCCAGATAAGCAGACTACAGCTAAAATAAATATTTAAAAATAGTTAAATCTACAGTAGTTATTTACTGCTATTAATAATCTAACCAAACAAATAGCTGGTATTATAAAATATATAGCAGATATTAAACAATATATTAATATTTTTATATAAAATAAAAAATAAAATATTAACAGAGGTAATAAAAGGAATAATACTAATATAAATAATAATAAAAATAATAATACTAATAATACTAATCAGATTATGTACAGTTAAGTATTAAAACCTAAAAAATTAGATTCTTCTATCTAGATATAGAAAAATAGTTAAATTTAAAACAGATAGAAAATATTATATAGTTTAAAAATATTAATATATTTATTAACAGAGTTAATAATACTATATACTATTATAAAAAACCAGCAGTAAAAGCTAATATTTCGAAATATTTATATAAAGCCGCTCTTAACTGGCATTTATTTTTATTTAATTATTAAAAAGATATATATAGATAACTTTCTGTTGCTATTAAAATTTTTAAAAAATTAAAGCTTTATTTTAAACTAAATTTTATTTAAATTTTAAACTATTTGTAAGACAGTAGCTAATACAGCTGGGCTGAGATATAAAATAATAAGTTTATTTAAACTTTTATTTAAAATATTATTTATAATTATTAAGTATTTTAAATTACTAAACTATATAATTAAATATCTGCTATATAGATATATCTATATTTTAATCTTATATCTAATATTAATTAGTTTATATCTGCAACTAAAATAGTTGACTTTTTAAATAAACTTAATATAAAGATAATACTATGGTAATATAAATTAGATTTTAAGTAAAAGTTCTATAAAAATTACTAAAAGAACAGTTTTAATAAAAGGTAATATTTAAATAATTATTTTAATTCTAATTCTAATTATAATTTTAATTATAGATTTGGTTTCTGTCGCGGATGCAGACGCGGCTGTAGATTTAGATATAATTAAAATATTTATAATTAAAATAATTATAACTAGGCTAATTTTAATTTTAATTATAAAAATAGTACTAATTATAATAATAATTATAATAGTAATAATAATAGATATTTTTTTTAAAACTGCTAAAATTAGTAAATATAGCAGCTATATCCGGGCTAGTTACTACTAGCTAACTATTTATAAAATAAAATAAAAAATAATAATAATAATATTAATAAAAATAAATTATTTTAAAACTATTAGTATTAATACTAGTAAGCTAATTAGATATCTGTTTAAAATAATATATCTACTACTAATACTTAGTAGTATATAGGATGTACTACTATAACCAACCCTACTTTACTAAATAACAGTTATAATAAATAGTATAAAGCTGATAAAGAATATAATAAATATAATAAATATAATAAATATAATAATATTAAAGCTTATAATAATTACAACAGCTATAATAGTTATAAAATATATAAAAACACTTAGTATAAAGATTATAATCAGTATAATACTTATAAAAATAATTATATATATTTTACTTTTTTATTTATTCAAAAAGAAGAAATAGTTGTAATATATAACAGATATTCTGTAATTTTATATTATAAAACTAGTTATATAAGTATATACTATACAGTATAAAGATATATACAGTAAAGAAAGAACCCTTTAAAATATTAGTATTAATATTTAAATTATAAATTATACTTTTATTATCCTCTGTTTTATAAATTATACTTTTAATACTTTCTGTTTTATAAATTATACTTTTAATATCTTTTGTTTTAAAGACTCCTATACTTTATAATATAAAACTTAATATTAAAAAAAAAACTAAAGATATATTATCTAAAGAAAATATACCTTTATTTATTTTAAAATCTATACTTCTAAACCCTTTAGTATATATAATTAAATCTAAAGACATTTTAATCTTTATTTAATATAAAAGAAATTTTAATATTAATATACTGTATATCTAGCAAACTGCTACTATACTTACTGGTATAAATAAAACCAGCAACTTATATAAAATATATTTTAATATAGATTATAGTTTAATACTGATTAGTAAAGTATTTATATTTAGTATAAAAAATATAATATTTAAACCTATTAATAAATATATATATATTAATAGTATTGATTCATACTATTCAGTAAATAAATATATTATTTTTAATATATATTTTTTTTATTTTTTTTAGATTATATTACTATTAGTTAAATATTTTACTAATTATACAGTCGGATGTATTACTATATATATATTTATAGTAAATAATCTAAAATTTACTGTAGATCTATTTATAAATATAAATATTATAGATTATAAAAATATTTTATTTAACTGTAATCAGCAGAAAGTATATTTTAAAAAATATAAAAACTTACTAATAAATATAAAGATTTAAATAAAAAAATATATTAATATTTTTATTTAATTAATTAAATATATAATAATACTATACAACGCTACTGCAAGTATATCTGTTAAAACTAAAAAAAATTAGTTAATAATTAAAACTATTTATTTAAGTTAATAATTTTTAATAATAGTCTTATAGAATATACTTATCTAGTAGATACTAATTTCTTTTTTATTTAGATTTTAAATAAAGATACTAAAGATCTAGTAGTTTTTTAATACTTTAAGTTAGATAGTATTTTTAATAATAACTACAACAGTTATTATAAAGTTAAAAAATATATATAATATCTAATACAGTCTCCAACTAATTTTAATTATATTTTTTAGAAAATATATCATAATCTTAATTTATTAAATGATTTATTTTTTAATAGATAATCATATTGCTATTTATACTGCTTTTTAAAATATAACTTTTATTATATATATATTAATAACTAATTTAAGGCCGCTACTGTAAATACTGCTATATAAAATAATTAGCTAAAAATAAATAGATTATTTAATAGTATTATAATCTATATACATCCTTCCAATACAGCTAGATATTTTAAAAAGGTTTTTACTTAATATAATATATAGATAAATCTAAATAGTTTAAATATTAGTTTTATTAACCTGCCTAAAAATCAGTGGCTTAATATTTTTATAAAAAAGAAATAAAATAAGAATTAATCCAAACCATATATTTATTAAGTTTTTAAAAAGAATTAAAAAGTAATAAATAAGATATTTAATAATCTTTATATATAAAAAAATATTTTATATAATAGGGCATACTTTAACAGCATATCTAGTATTTATTATATAAAAAATAATAATAGATTAATAAACCAGCCAGCAAACTATAAAAAACAGAGTAGTAGTTAATTTTAAAAATATAAATAAGCTTACTATCTTCAACTTATATCCAGTTTTAATACTAGAAGATATTATCTAAATACTTACTAAATATATTTATATTACTATTATTAATATATATATATACTTTTATTAATAACTAGTTAAAAAAAATAAATATAACTATTTAGCAGTTATTATATATTACAGTTAAAAATTTTTTATATAATAATAATAGGATTTATTAATATAGTATTTTATATATAATAGTAAATAGACCTTAATCTAGAAAAGTATAAAATATTTTACTATATATATATTAATAATTTAGTAATTATATCTATTAGTTTAGATTAGTATATTAAATATTTTTATTTTATATTTTAATATCTACAGTGCTTAAATATAAAATTAGAACTATATAAAATATTTATTAGTTTTTTTTCTGTCCAGCTACTTAGTTAAAGAGTTAATAGTTTAGGACTTACTATATTAAAAAATAAGCTTACAGCTATATACAGTCTTAAATTTTCTAAAACTTTTACTTTTTAAAGTATTACTTAGGACTTACTAGTTATTTAAGATACAGTATTTTTTATTATATAAAATATATATAATTACTTTAAAAGTATAAAGTACAACTGCTTAAATAATTTTTTAATAATAAAAACTATAATTATAAGACCTATATAACTGCAGCTAGTTAGAATACTATATAGAAGAAATTAGATTTATTTACTGATTTATAAAATAAGTTTAGTAAAAATACTATACTAGTATATTATTATCCTAAATATTAACTATATATTAATTTTAATATATTAAAAAAAGGGTATATTACAGTTTTATACTATATATCTATAAATAATACTTATATATATAAAAATCTTTCTAAACTACTATCTTATATATAGATGTTGCTAATTATATTTTTAAGTTAAACTCTAATTTTTATAAAATATAAATACTAGCTAACTAAGCTTCAAGTCTTCTATTTAGTTTAAATAATTAAAAAAATCTGTATTATAATTAAAGTAGTCTATATATTTTTTATTATCTATACTAATTATACTAGTACTATTAGTTTTATCCAAAAAACTATATTTAATATAGTAGTATTTAAATATTTAAATCTATATTGTTTTGGGACCAAGGCCCTGTTATAGAGCTCGGCTTCAGGCACCAGTTGGCACCTGAGGCCTTGCATAGCAAAGTACTAAACTAGCACTAGTTTAGTATATATATAAAAGAAATTTGTATAAATAGATAAAATAGCTTCTTAGCTATTTCTTCTTGTTCTAAGGCATATTTTGATTAGTATAATCTATCTATTCTATAATATTAAAAATAGCTTATTAAAAAGCTCTAGACGGAGCCCGACTAGGTATACAAATAAAATAATATAAAACTAAAAAAATTATTAGAATAATAGAATAAATAGATTAGAAAGGACTACAGCCGACTGCAGTATCTACAGCTATATATAATAATATATAACTTTTTTTATAAAAGCTAATCAGCTTTTATATAAAAATAATAAAATAGAAATTAGCTTTTAAAAAATAAATAAATAAATTATAAAGTTATAATATAATTCCTACTATTAATAGTAAACTAGGGGGAAACCCCCTACAGCAACTGTATAAGTTAAACTACAGATTTTATTTTTAGTATCTTAATATAAAATTATTTAATAAAAAAAATAAGTATAATTATAAACTATTTAAATTAAATATATATATAAAATTTATAATTAATAGAAATTGCTATCTTACTGGGCTGGAATAAGTTTTTTATATTTATAGTTAACTATACAGACGGGCAGTACAGCAGATATTTTTTTAAATTAAATTTTAAAATACTAAAATAATATAATTTAATAATATGTTTATAGTAATAAATAAGGTATTTAAAAATCCTAATATATAATAAAAAGCCTTAAACTAGATAAATATAATAAAATAAAAAAAATAAAACTGGAAGAATTTTTAAATAATTTTAATAAAACTCTGCTATAAATAAGGGTATAATTAGTTAGATAAATAAAAAAAAGCTATACTAAATACTACAGTAAACTAAAAGCTTATTAAAGGATTAGTTAGAATTTTTTAAAAGTCTATATATAAAGATTATTATAACTAATTATACTGTATAAATTATAATTTTAATAAAGTATTTTTTTTAAAAAAAAGCTATATTAAAACTGTACTAGTACAATATAAACCAAGCCTTAAACTAATAAAATAAAAACCTATTTAAATAGCTGCTGTATAGTAGGAAAAATACTACTTCTATTTAACAACTAACAACTCCTAAAGACAGGTTTAATAAATAATATTTAGTAAAATATAAAAAAAATATAAAGTAGATTACTATTTTTATTATAAATAAAACAGATATTTTATTTACTAATATTTTTTAAAGCCTGTTATATAACTAATAAGTATAGCTGCAGCTATACCTACTTTTTAATAATAAAAAAAATAGTATATCTTATCAGATAGAGACTTTAATTTAGAAAAAAAAAAGTCTAATATAAAATTATATATCTAAATAAAAATTACTGGACAAAACTAAAAAGAAATAAAAAAGTTTTAAAAAAAAATATATAGTTATATATTCTTTTTTAGTAAAGGCTATTTTAGATTTTACTGTAACTACCTATACTTTTATTAATTTAGAATATCTAATCTATAGTATTATAAATAAAATATTTACTAAAGTAAATAGCCTGTTAACTATTAGTATTAATCTAAAACTAGTATAAAAAATCTTAGGTAATAAAATACTAATCTACTTTATTATATAGATAAAAATAAATATAGGATCCTATACTAAAAAAAAGTATACTTTTATATAATATCTAATAATCTTAGATATAACTTAATTTTAGGAAAAAGTTGGCTGTTTTATTATAATAGTATTCTAAAACTGGGCTGAGAATAATTATTTTTATATATAACTAAAATAAGACTAAAGAACCTACTATATTTATAATATATAGATCTAAAACTTTAGCTAATTATAAAAACAGAATTTAAAGACTATCTATAGAAAAGATTTAAAAAAAGTATAAAAGTATTTATAGTTTTACTTACTAATATTTAAAAAGTACTTTAAACTAAAAAAACAGTTAATTTATATATAATACTTTCTAAGTACTATTAGAACTTTCTATTTTTTTTAACTAAAGAATACAGAGAAACTACTGCTATACTAAAAAAAGAATATTAACTATAAAATCAAGCTTATATATTAGAATAAAAAAAAGCCGGAAGTTTTATAAGGCCCTTTTTATAATATATTTTAAAAAAATTAATAGTTCTACAGTCTAAACTAATTAAACTACTAGAAAAAAACTTTATATAGGTTAGTTACTTTTCAGCAGCAGCCTCAGTACTCTTTATATAAAAGCTAGAAAAAGAATTAAAATTTTATATAGATTACTAAATATTTAATATAATTATAAAAAAAAACTGCTACCTACTTCCCCTAATTTATAAGATCCTAAACTAAATTAGAAAAATAAAATAGTTTACTAAACTAGATGTTTTATCCGCCTTTTATAAAATCTGTATTATAAAGGGTTAAGAATAGATAACAGCCTTTTATATATAGTACAGGCTATATAAATAGCTAGTAATATTTTTTAAACTAGTAAATACTTTAAGTATTTTTTAAAAGTATATTAACTGGATACTATATAAATACTTTAATAAATTCTATTCAGCCCATATTCATAATATATTAATCTATATAAATAGGAATATTAAAAATCACTAAAAATATATATAAAAAATATTATAGAAACTAAAAAAAGCCGGCCTTTTTTTAGATATTAAAAAATATAAGTTTAAAAAAAAAAACTTTTTATTTTAGATTTGTTGTACGTACAGGGCAAGATATTAAAATAGATTCTAAAAAAATTAAAATAATTATTTTATAAAAAAATCCTAAATTAGTAAAAGCTGTTTAAAGCTTTTTAGAATTTATAAACTTTTACTGTAAATTTATTTCTAGATTTTTAGCTACTGTATAACTATTTATAAATCTAACTAAAAAAAATTAGTTTTTTTAATAGATCTAAAAGTATAAGACCAGCTTTTAGATATTAAAAAAAAAGTTTATAACTAAGCCTGTTCTCTATTTTTTTAATTCTAAATATATAATATTAGTAGAAACAGATTTTTTAGGCTATAATATAAAAAAAATACTTTTTTAAATAAATAAAAATA